>NC_067137.1:103367329-103967329 GCF_903995435.1 Acomys russatus | reverse complement strand
AGAACTTGACTCATAATCGTTAGTTCACTGAATGACCCAGAACTATATTTTCTCATTTTTTTCTAAGAATTTCTGGGTTGTTTTATTTCAGATGCCTTTTCCCAGATGCTTGCATTGTTTATTATTACTGGCATGATTATTATGTCTAGGCCTTTTTAGTGAACTGAGACAGTACAAGAGCTAAAAATCAAAACTTGGACATTTGTACATGAGGAATGTCTTTATTATGCAAGTAAACAAAATCAAAGAGAAAAATAGTGCTAGACAGTCAACCAGATAGATGGTAGACAGGCCAATAGATGATAGATTGGTTTTAAAACTGTGTTTTGAATATTACATTTTACTGTGGGCAAACATTTGCCCCCAACATTTTGAAAGGCTTGTGAGTAATGGGAATAAATGAGAGACTGTGTCTAACTGCATTACAGTTTTGTTGCTGTTTATTAGGTCCAATATTTTCTATTTGATTTTTTTATGGCCTTTTAAGTTAAGAATCACATAATTTGCAAATAGGGATAGTTTGGCATCTTCTTTTCCTATTTTTATAATTTTTATGTATTTCTTAGCGCTAAGACGTCTATCAGTATATGAAATAAGAGAAAGGAAATTAGAAAAGCTTGTCTTATTTCTGACTTTAGAAGAAACACTGTCAGTTTTTCTCCATTAAATATAGTGCTGGCTATAGGTTTGTTATAAACACCTTTACTATTTTGAGGCATTTTCATCCAATCTATGTTAAGAGAAGGCAAAATTGAAACATTAAGATGAACTCTTAGTAATAAATATATAAAAGAAGCAAATGAGCGGTGATTATATAACTCAGGAAAATACTTTTTCTGGGGAGAAAGAAATGTCTGTTTCTTCGGACGTGGCTGCCACAAAAGGGATTATACAGAGTTCGTATTTTGTCTGGTTTCTCTATGAGGGTTAATGTGATGATTTGACATACATATTTTTACTTAATTTATGTAACTTTGTCAATTAGTAGTGGTTGACCACTCCATGCATTTACAGAAACCATTAACTGCTGCCACCTTCCCTAGTGTCTAGAGACCCAAGGACCCTAGTGGTGTAGATCCAAAGCCTGAGATCCAGAGAAATTTGATGTAGGTGGTAGCCCAGGCTGAGGGCTGAGACTCAAGGGCAGCAGAGCAGGGGAGTGTGATGTTCCTGTTTAAGACGGGGCATTCCATTGTTTCCCAACTTTTGCATCATTCAGACGTGCACTGCTAGGATGATGCTCACTCATAGGAGTGGAGATCACTGTGTGTTACTATTTCCAAAAACACACGTGCATGTGTGTTTATATAATGGTTACAAAGATGTCTATATCTGCTAGTATCCTTTACTAGGCTAGAATACCATACCCTGATATTAACCTTACAATATGGTTTTTTGTGTGTATGTAATGTTTAATAATATATAATGATTTATAGTGATATAAAACTGAACCAGAAAAAAAAATGAAACTGTAAAATGTATCTGCTGCAACAGAATGGGACGGCCAGTTACACTGCACCAAGCTACACCTTAATAAAGTTTAAAGATTCTTACCATGGAAGGTGATGAAAACAACAACCGTATGAGGATGTAAATCAAATAACTAGCAGGTATGCAAAAAATTAAAGCAAGAATTACTTATAATGAGTCTGTTTGTTTTTCATGATTATTATTATTTTTATAGAGCTAAGAAAAACATGTAATTGTTTTAGTGAGTTTTAGTCTAGAGAAAATATTTAAAGTAAATGATGCAATGGATAATTCCATATAACTCATATTTCAAACATACTTTTTCCTTATTTGTTATTTCTTTTTCAGATTTCCTTTTGGGTTCCTGCACATGTTTAAACTGCTTCAGAATATCTAGAGTGAAACATGCAGTATGCTGTTTGGAAATGCTGCGATTTGGCTCTAATTTTTCTTTTGAAATCCCTTTGGTTACCTCTGCCTACTCTCCCTCTCCCTCCATCCCTTCTTTTCTTTCTTTTTTCTTTTATCTTCCTTTCTTTCTTTCCAGCCCCAATGATAAAATCTAGAGGCTCAAATATGCTAAGCATAATTGTCCACTCCTTTTTGTGAAAAACAAATATGAGCAATAAGTTTTTTCATTCACTTTTGATAAGTCTTTTGCTAAAATCTTCCTTGTATGTTATCAGTTATTGGGAGAGTGGCATTTTAATTTCTATTACAGTTCTGCACCTCAGTAGTCTCTGAATTAAGGGAATTCTATATATCACAAACACCTAACAGTCTTAGAACACACAAAAATCCAGTTTTCTTTACATATAATATGCTATGATATCTTTTTTAATTTTTATCTTTGACTTGATAAAACATGTTGCATTTTATTTTAATAAATGTTTTATTTATGAGTTGTTGGTAAAATGCATTTCTTTCTCTACCACATCTTTTGTCAAAATCCTCAAATCCCTGAGAATTTATCAACTTAAACTGTTTTTCTTTTGTGCCCTTGCTCTGTGGACATGGAATGACGAATCTATCTCTCCCCTCTTCAAGCAGAGTCAGGATATGATTTTCAGATTTTATATTACTATTTTGAGGGCATCCTAGAAAGCATGTTTGCAGCACATTTCTATGAGTGTTTGTAGAGTCTGATTATTCATATTTTCCTGCTCTGTGATATTCAACTGACATTATCTCAAAGTGATCATGTGAAATGTCCAATGTATTTAATTCAGAAAACAAGTCTCTGCAGCAAAACTGATTACATTTTATTTTCCACTGGAATGCTATATTTTACAATTCAAAGTTAGTATATTTTCTTCTTATTATTGATACTTTTATTTACATTTATATTATCCTTATCTCTTGTTTCTAAACAGTAGTTCTTTGGATCCATTATTTTAAATATATAGAATAAAATAAAACTCATTCATTACAAAATGGTATTTAGAGGAGAAAACAAATATTGAGGCTCTGTCTCAACTTACATTCTCATTATAGGAACAAACACTGGAATGCAGTGCAATACTTCGGGTTTCACACCTCATGATTTAGATGATTTTCAATAAAGGGAACCATTAGGTGAAACCTAGATACTTTCCAGTACTTCTTGGCAACTATTATCGAACAATAGTATCCTTAGCAACTTGTTTGCTGGTGTGTAGGGATATGTTGAAACTCTTCTGGAGTTCCATATTTTTTCTGTTATCACTACAAAAATAATACTCAGCGTATACCACATTAATATGCTTTAATTTTACAAATGGGGAAATTTAAACGTTAGAATGAATTTTTGAAGCTACAACTAAGTACATCATTTCTATTGTTTTAGAACTGGCTGCAAATGCTGCAGCAAAGCTTTGTGAATCCTCTTAGCCCTCATGTCCCTTTATTATAGCCTAGGTATGAACTATGAATTCTCAGTCTTCTATATGGGATTCTGGGTACCTGATTAGCTATTCATAAGTGCAAGACCAATACAGAGGGCAGTCAGCATTGCAAGGGAGGAATCTCGTGCTCATGTGATCATAGATGTTTACTAATGCCATGGTGTCTTGGGAAAAGGAAGAGAATAGCCTTCATTTGTGGATGCCACTTTGCACCTCTTAGCATTGATGTAGACTTGCAAACAGGAAGAAAACGTCTCTATAGAATTTGGAATCAGTGAAAGATTTAGTGGAAATGAAACTTTACAGAACTGCCTGTATTCAATAAAGACCTTTAAAAAAAACACCCCTCAATAACCCAAAATTTAGAGTACAAAAAAAAAAAAAAAAAAAAAAAAAAAAGACTAATAATACAAGTGAAAACTGACTTTTATGACCCTCATGTTGAGGAGAAAGTACAAGAAAGATAATAGCAGTGTTTGATCATTACTTGATTATTTTTACTCATAAAAATGCAGATAAATAAAAAGAAGAGATAAGATAAGAGAGAAAAATGAAAGGATGTGAGGATAGAAGGAAGGGAAGAGAGGTAAAAGAAGGAGGGAAGGATAAAGATGAAATCAGTAAAGAACAGAGAGAAAGGGAGTAAGGGAGTGAAAGAGAGGAAGGGGGTGTCAATTAAAACTAAAACATATGTAAAACTGGAAGTAATGTGTAATGTTTAGAATACAATTGGCAATTTCAAATGTATTTTGAGTGCATTCACATTGGCTCTAGAAAAGGAGTCTCCCAAATGCTTAGATATAGAGAGAAATTTCAGATACAGTGGAGTTAGGCCACAAAGGCAATTATTATTAGTATTAGAAATAACTCTTAAGGCAGTTAGACCTCTTCTTCAAAGCTCTATCAATTTCTATTGTGAAAATACATCAGAGGAGACACAGTTTGGCAAATGATGCCAGAAAAATGAATGGTGCTCATAGCATACCAGGTTCATTGCGTGGTGGTGGTAATGGTCATGTTTGAAGTTTGGATGCCTACCAAATGTGGAAGTGATGGAGACATTAATTTTCACTAATTGTTAACAGAAAAAATAGGCAGTTGGGGAGTTGAAGAAAGGATAAAAGGGGGATGAGTAGGAGCAGGAGCCTGTAGGAAAGACTTGATTGTGTCCACAGGCATACAGAGTCCCTAGGAATACAGTTATGCATTTGGACTGATTATAATCTAATAGTTCTAAGTGCTATCACCTACTTCACAATAAATACACCCTTAGAAACATCGACAACCTTGCACAAAATGCCTCTGACTGGAATAAGCCACAATGCATTCAGCAGGGAGAGCCTGGATTTGAGTGCTGATCAGGTTCAAATTTGTGAACTCTGACAGGACCTGAGTAGAAAGCTACACACAGTGGTTGAAGCCTTAGGTTGCCTGCTGTGTTCTCTAGACAGCTGTCAAGGCCGATAAAACCTGTCACGCTTTTCTGGTCTGTGCAGCCATTTAATAGCAAAAAGACATCACCCTAGGAAACACAGTCAAGAGGCATAACATTTTTAGAGCTGGATGGATGGATTCTCTTGTGTGTCTCCTTACAGGTTAAATGTTGACCCATTCCCGGAAGGCATCCACACTCACACCTAGGAGCTGCATGGGATCTTACTTCCTGATGTTTGCGGTATTTGATGAGCACCTTGCCACTTAGCTGGTGGAAACATACAAAAGACACAAGGTCAGGTATAGAACTGAAAGGCAGTGTGTTAGGTAAATGCTTAACAGCAGGGCAGTTCTAAATGCCCCAGAGTACATACATTTCTCAACCTATCCCTGAAAGCATTTTATTGCCTTTCAAATGTCAAAAATAATAATAAAATTTAAACAGCTTGAAAAACCACAATCCATGGCTGCATGGATTTGGGTTCACAAAAACGAGTTGAAGTTAAAAAATTAGATAATGTCATTTGCCAGCTGGCTTGCAATGCCCCCACCTTCGGAATGAGAAAAATCTTGTTTACCAGAGGAGTTGTGAAATTCTGTTCTTCAAGGGTTTTATATCATCATTATTATTCAAAGAGAACATGTCCTAAGAAGTGAACTAATTTAATGAGCTCTTGCAGAAAATATTTAAATGATTTCATAAATAGGATGAGGGCTCAAGTATAATTAAAGTTTTCAAGGTTACAAAACAGTTGGGTGATGAGCAGTTACACAGAAATGGACGAGAAACTTGTCTTTACGTATTTAATCTATTTTTTACGCTTTTATCTCTCTCTTTTCTTCTGTACGTAGCTATATGTATGCTATTTGTGTTGGATCTCTGTGAATATATATGTAGGCCAGAGTTCCTCACAGTGTTTTTCTTTTTCTACAAGATCTAACTGTTCACCTTATTGATGGAGATGCATTCTCTCACTGAACCTAGACATCCTCCCTCAATTCAGCTATACTGGTTCTCCATCCAGCTGCTGGCGTCCACCTGCCTCTGCCTCCTCAGTGCTGGCATTATAGAGTCTGCTACTGAACCTGGTTTTTACATAAGCTCTAGGGAACCAAGTTTACTTTCTCTTGTCTGTTGGAAGTCACTTTAAAGACTAAGCTGCATCTCCAACTCCCATCTGATTTTTTTTTTCCTGTTGTGTATTGTCAAGCCTCCTTAGCTCTAGCTCTTTTTTTAATTTTCATCATTATACAATAAAAGGAAGACCATATTCCCTATGTCGCTCTCACACCTGGTAAAAACCTAGGGAATGCTAACCTCACATCTTTGTCTCTTTTACATCATAGGCATTTGTTTTGTCTTCTGTAGGGACCATAAATGACATTCAAGTTTAACAAAGTTGACAATGTTTTTTTTTTTTTTTAAAAAACCTTGCAACATAAGGCCCCAATATACACTGTCACTATGTTCAGTGTTGTCTTGAGAGCTGACACATGGCAGTGAGAAGGTATGAACCCAAAAATATGCTGCAAAAGCCCAGATAAACATGTTGGCGATGTTTTGCTTAGAGAATTTGAAGTTGATGAGTGTGTGTGTTGAGGTTTGCTCTAGCATCATGTTTCTCAGCAACATTAGTCAGCTGTATTACTAGAAACGGTACTCTTTATTTTGGAATGAAGACAAAACAGAAAATTTCAAATAAAGTATGAAAGCAGGACTTTGTAGAAAATAGAACAGAGATGATATCCATTATTTTGTTTGCAAAAAAGAAATGACAGATGTTGGAATGGGTTTAATTCTGCCACATTTGTGGACATTATAATTTTAGGTGACTTTTTTGATATATGAGCTGAGCTGAATAATACGAACAAGTTTTCATTGAAAACAAAATTATATAATTTTAAAACATATTAAAATGATCTGTAGGAAATATGAATTATCTGTGAAAATGTAGTTTATATAGTAGAACCTGCTCAAATTTTGTCTTTACTTTAAAGAAGTCCCCTCATACGAGCTCATAAAAATACTGTTTACCCAAAATACTAACAATAAGTATTTTCTCTTATGGCAGAGGGGTTAATGAAGACATAGAAAAAAAAATAAATCAACCAAATATATGTTATGTATATATATATATAAAATATTTTTACTATTTTTCTACTAAAATTGAATAATTTTAATTCTTAACTGTACATCTATTTTGTACATTGTTAATAAAATAAGGCAAATTACATATTAAGAACTTTTTTTTCAAGCATCATTAACATGACTCAATGACTGGGTATGAAACAGCAGTTCAGAGAAGAAAATGAAAGAGAGGACCAATGAGAAAATTGCCTTTTGTAATTGACTGAAATGCAAAAATCCATGTTAAATACCATTAATAAAATAATGATAGCCCTTTGTCCCTTTTGGTAAATTAATTTTGAAATTATAAAGAATATGCTATTGTTAGAGATTATTTCATTATAATAATGAGTAAGACTTTTTGTTAAGACAAGTTCCCAGGCAAACTTCCCACATTTGCTGTCTCCTTTTATATATTATCTACTTTCATCATTCAATAAAAGTTCTTTCAGTCCTCTGTCTGAATCAGGAGCTATTCAGAAACACAAAATTTATAGCAGAAACAATTTGACTGATGGGAATAATCAGATTTAGTGTTTTATATACCAGGAATTTAGGAGAACATTTCTATCTGGTGGAACACTAATGTTTTCCTAATTACCTCAATGAATTGAGTTCAGAATAGGATTATTTCCCTGTGACACTGTTGTCTGTGTATTACTCAAATTGAACTAGGCTAAGCTGTCACTGTTGAACCTCAAGAATGGTGAAGACTTCTCTTGACCACTGATATATCTTTTTCTGTGGGCCCCTGGTGGTTTATTTCTCTGTAGTATCCCACGCATCTTTTCCTCTGCCTCACAGCTTATGTACACAGTACATAAGGGTGTGATTCTTAAGGAAACAGTTGCTTGAAATCCAGCTTCTTCAGCAAATTATCTAACTTCCAGCAGTGCTCTTTCTTTTAACATGGGGTAAAAATACTTTCTATCACATAGAATTCATATGAAGCAAAGGAGGTAATAGATTCCAAAACCTTGATGAAAGTCACACAAATGCTAAGTATTGTGACACCACCCTGCTCCGTGTTATGCTCATCTGGCCCTATTGGCACTTGAATCTGAGAACCTATCTTTAGGAGTTTAACATCTGAGGAAACATGAGCAGAGGGAAAGGTGCAGATGGTAAACACAATAATGACAGTAAAACTGTAAGCAGAATCTTAGGAACATGCGCAAGGGGAACTCTCACATTCTACTAGATAAAAGCCAAGTCTGTCTGTCCTTCTCTCCTTCCTTCTTGCCTCCTTCCTCCCTCTTTCCCTCCTTTCTTTCTTTTCTTTTCTTTTTTTTTAAGGTGGTGAATATTCCCCTGATACCCTTGCCACTACCGCACCAAGCACTTTTGAGATAGATTTAAATCCCACTTTCTAAGGTGAAAGTGGTACCAGGAATTTTTATTGCATCAAGATCCTGTGACTGCACAGGTACTAGGCTATAAGAGGGAAACTACTACTGTCATTCTGTTAAATGGTAATAGTATTAAACTGACTAATATTGGCTTATTGATATACCCATAAATTAATAAATTTATGCATAAATTAATGCACCCTTGAACACACACCAGAAATCTTTTCGGAGAAGACACAGAGACTACTAATTGCAGAGGTACAGAAAATAAGGTAAGGTAGAATCCTTAGCCATAAATGGGCATCTATATCACACCACTTCTTCCATAGGCTCAGTTATCTTGCAGAAGAGGAAATGGAAACATTTTAAGAGCCAATGGAGTGAATGGCTGCCAGGAAACAGCGTCTTCAAGACACGTCAGGATCGGAGACCATGTGAACTCATAGCGACTATGCAGATGCACGAGCCTAAGCCAGATCATATCCAGTGTGGAAGAAGTTGGGACATAACCTGAAAAAATTTTATTGTAAACAAAATTTAATGAAGAAGGAAAGGGTGCTTTTTCCTAAAAGACTAGAGATAGTCTAAGCAGCGAACCGATTTCACTAATCTCATGTATTTTGAGGGCTCACCTTCAAGGTATTTTCTAACAATCTCTGAACATTTCTGGAATCATGATCTTATTCAAGACTTACTATTAAAGCAGGACAGTTGAAATTTTCTCCAGATGGAAGGTGTTTTGTAAGTTCCCACTGGCAAAAAAACTAGTGAGAGGTTGGAAAATTATCCCAGGGATTAAGTCTCTGAGTGAGTAAAGTGTTTGGCCTTGTAAGAGTGAAGACCTGTGTTTGTTCTCCAGAACTTAATATTTAAAAAGTTAGTGTGATAGCTCACCTGCAGTCCCAGACCCAGAGAGGCAGGATAACCAGCTCTCTGCATATCACTGGGCAGGAGGTTAGTCACATGGTAAGTTTCAGGTCAGCAAAAGACTGTCTCAAAAATATATGAATAAATAACCAAATAAAGACTGCATTGTGCTGAGGAGCAAAATCTCAGGTTTCTGTATGGTTTACACATGCTGGGCAGACACTTTGTGTAAACACACACACACACATACACACACACACACACACACACAAAATACAGAACTGACTATATTTTCAATCACCTTTCCACTGTGTATGTATGTATTATGCATGTATGTGTGTGTATGTGTGTATGTATGTATGTATGTATTATACTTATTTTATTTTCTTTGAAATTAAAATATACTTTTAAGATTATTTGAAAAAAGTTTTCAAAAGGATTTAAATGATTTATAAAGGTCAGGTACAATATATTCAAACATTTTAAAAACATATCTGTCTGTAGGTAAGCTTACTGTACCCTCTCCCTTCATATCTCATAAAACAAGGCTCTTAATTCTTTTTCTTGCATATCATGTTATGTTCTTAGAGGAAATCTGTTAACTCAAATGAAATTGAATAATGGATTTAGTCAATGAACAGATGCATATAAAACCTAACAGATGGGGCTCCATTTTCTTAGGTGAGCTGCTCTATATTCGTTTTATCAAGTTACAAAATGACAGAATATGAAGCTCAAATGGTACATAAAGAAATAAAAATATGGATGATTTCTGCCATAAATGAATGAACCTGAACGTTTCTTAATATGGAAATATACATATGTTGTGTTTGAAAAGTGTTCTTTCATTCCTGAACTTATAATAAATATTAGAAGTCGGCTTTGTAGGCATATTTGCTTTATCTATTTTATTGGTAATTACACCTCTACATCCCATCCAACCCTTATTCCAACTTAATCCCTTCCAACCCTCCCCAACACTAGGTAGAAGAGAAAGATGTTTAGAGGTGAAAGGAGGATTTAGACCTCTATAGGCGACTTCTTCCTAATTAGGGTTATAGAGTTCCCTGAGGCATGTCCAACCATCATCCTCACCCAGTGGTCATCAATAGCAAACCCAGAAGCAAACACAGCAGCAGGATGAACCAGCAGTAGCACGGGAAGCAATAGCCACCTTTCTCAGGACTCTAGTCTTTTTATATCATCTCTAGAGTCTCCAAAATTACATTATCATCAACTGGTAGAATAACGATCCTGCCAGAGCAGGCAGAAGGCAAATAGTCGGCTGCTGTGGCTAATCTAAAGCCGCCCCATATTCCATACCTGGGATTAAAACAAAGTATGTTTATATAACATAATTTAAAAAAAAAATGTGTTGACTTAACATCTCACTTGTAGCCCCCTCCCTCATCACCTCCCGGTTCTGCTTCCCCTCCCTCATCCCTTTATTCACCTTCCCTAGTCCTCAGAAAGGAGCCCTCCTCCCCTATCATCTGACAGCCTACCGAAGCTCATCTAGACTGCCTCTATCCTCTCCCTCTGTGGCCCAGAAAGACTTCCTAGCCAGGGGCAAGGATCAACTAGTGAGCACCATGTGAGAAGTAGTACCTACACTCCATATTGTGGGACCCACAAGGAGACTGTCTGCCTATCTACTACATCTGATCTAGGTCTTTGGTTGATGCATCGGTCTGCAGCAGCAGGACTACTCCTTTCCGGGGATTTGTTGGCTTTATTGGTCCCCTTGGGAAGCTCCTCTGTCCTCCAGGTCTTTTTATGCCAGAACTCTTCCAGAAGACTCTATGTGCTTCACCCTCCCACCTGGAGTTTGGCTGTGAGTCCCAGCATCTGCTTTGATCCCCTGCTGGGTAGAGTCTTTCAGAGGACCTCTATGGTAAGTTCCTGTTCTGTTCCTTCTCTTCCACCACTTCGGTATCTTTTCCATTTGACATTCTGAATGAGAGTTAAGCATCCTCCCTAGGGTCCTTCCTGTTATTTAGCTTCTTTAGGTCTGTGGAGTGTAGTGTGGTTCTCCTGTATTATGTGGCTAATATCCGCTTAAGAGTAAGTATATGCTGTGTATGTCTCTCTGGGTCTGGATTACCTCACTTGGGATGATCTTTTCTAGTTCCATCCACTTGCCTACAAATTTCAAGGTTTCCTTGTTTTTCATAGCTGAGTAGTATTCCATTGTGTAAAATGCACCAGTTTCTTTATCCATTCTTGGGTTGAGGGACATAACTTTTTTTTTTAAGAAACCAAAACTCTCACTACACTATATTCCAAAGCAATAGTCACATAAAGAAGAGCTCTTAATTTATAAGTGAGTACATTTGTATCCTGTATCAAAACATGACATTGATAGCATCGCCATTCATTTAATTTCTCAAGTTTGATTTCCAGGTCCCTATTATTTTAAGATGTTTTCATCTGATCTTTATGTAAATATAATGCTACTATTTAAAAGCAAATACTAATGTGAACATCTAAAACTTAATTCAAAAAGTTTAACAAGCACTAATTGATATAAAGGACTTTAAATGTTTACACATGAGTTTTTGTCACTTATGTTTAATTTATGTTTCAAATATCTGAAATTCCTAAGAATTAACAAAATACAGTTTCATCAGCATCACACTGAAATATTTAATATTCACCAAAAGTATGAGTGCCCATGTATATCTTTACTCTCTTGTGTTAATAGGGTTAAGTAAAAAAAAAGGTTCATTGAAATTCATGGCTGACTTTTATATGAGCTAATATAATGATAATAAGATAGTATAAGAAACTAACCAAAAGTTTTAGAATATAAATAAAAACAGTGTTTTAGTATCTATTATTATGCATAAACCATATCTGTAACCTTGAGTTTTAATTGAACCGTAGATGGCTTGTTATTGCCATGGTAAAATTAGCATTTCTGAGATGATAAGCCTCTCCTCCTCTGCACATGGCACAGAGCAAACAGTGTAGCAGAAATTACTTTGTCTAGAATTGTGTACCTGCCCATTAAAGGTGGTGTAACAAATTGCCATGAACTGAGAGATTTATAAACAACAGAAATAGCATACTTTTTGATTCATAGATGACTGTGCTTGAGCGGTGCCCTCATGTACCTAAAGTGATGATGAAAGTCTGTGGTTCCCCTTCATAGTATCCCTAATCCCATTGTACTTTATGCTTCATACTTCTCAAAGATGGCACCTCTAATACCATTACAATGGGGAAATTCCCTTCTAAGAATTATCATGGACATACACATGGTTTGCTTGTATTTTGTTGCTGTGATTTTGGCTACTTGTTGGAACATAACATTTTTAATCTTTGTGATTTCCTTTTCTTTATTCAGGGATCTAGGTAGTTCCTGCTTCTTTGTGTAATGCTTGACATCTAGGTAGGCAAAAATATTGTCACTCAACTTTACAAATATAGTTCAGAACCCACCAAGCATTCTCTTGTTTTCCAATTTCAACAGAACCAGTGAAAAATCACTTAGATAAAAACAGACTCTAACTCTTGGTGATAACACTGAAAAAAATGACAGTAATAAAAAGAATTGTTTTGTTATTGGAATGAAGGATGTTCTCTGTTCAATAATCAATTTTTTCAGGGCATCCTAAATGAGGAAAGAATATGATAAAGTTCAGAGAAGAAAACAAATGAAATTGAAGGCATAAAAACAGTGAGAAAACGGATGAAACAAAAATTTATGAATAATTTTTGTCATAACATCAGTAAGTTTGAACAAACTCCTACTAAGACTGAAAAAATACTATAAAATATAAATGTAGAGAAAACATAAGATGCCATTATAAGATACTGACAAAGATATAAGAAGTGAAAAGAGACATGAGTGCATATTCCGTCAGTATTGAAATATCCCATAAAGAATTATTAGTCACTTTGAATTTGACAAGTGACTTGAACACTGAAGTTCAAAAATATCAAAACTTAACAAAATTAGTTAGCTCATCCTAATAAATCCTGGCTTATTTTTATTATCTTAGTATTATTATTTTATTATTATTATAAATTGTAAGTAATTTAAAATCTTTTCCCACATAGATAATATGGTTCTTATGTATTTTTTCTTCCAGTACTAAGGACTGAACATATTGTCTTCTGGCTGTCTAGACAGTGTTCTACCACTACAATATTTCCAGATTCCTTTTATGTTGAGATAGGGTCACATCAACCGGACTAGCAATGAAGACAGAAACCTCTGCCAACAGGCCTAATTATGAGTTGTGTTTGTGAATCAACTGGATCAGTTATTTAAATAATTGTCACCAATTTTGCAGAACCTTTTCCAGAATGTATATGCATAAGAAACACTTACTAACTAATAAAAAAAAACCAACAAAGTATAGAAAATAAAAACACTAGATTAAAATCTCTCACTCACTTAGACTCACAAATTCTGTGAAGATATATTTTGTGAAATAAAACAACGTATAGGGTTTATATACCATGTTAAAGTGAAAGTACCTCTGTATATGAGACTAATTACCAAAAGCAACTGAGTGCAGTCAACCACATCCACATGCAGAAGAGAACCCTGTAAGCTTTGTCCGCTCATGGTTCCTAACACTGCAGTGTAAACAAAATCAAGCAAGTTAGCAATGGAAGACTATTATCTAAACTGTAAAAGATCACATAGGAAACATTTAGAACCGCCCAAGGGGAGAGGAAATTTATACCTGAGAAGTAGGCAATGAAAAGCACTTCATTTAGGATCTGAACCAAGAATGTCTATTCTCATCAATGTTATTCAATCCAGCATTAAAAGTTCCTATTTTGATAAGGCAAGGGAAATAGATGGTGAAGAGGAAACCACAAAGAAGTGAATTGTATTTATCTGAAAATGAAATTACCATATATATGAACATTTCTAAGATGTTTGCTAAACTACCCGCCATAGACAATAAACTGAAGTCATATGACATTCGTGAAGAATCATTCATGTTTATATAATCAACCATGTATATGCGGGAGTCACATTTTAAAAATACCACACAGCCTCCCTCATCAGGGAATAAAATTCTAAGGTATGCCCCTGAAAAGACATGCATATTAGAAATTACTAAGCCACTGCTAAAGAAAATACAAGGCCTCAATCCACAAAACACACACTGCGTGAGAGAGGTAGGCGTTTCATGGAGCGATTCCATCAACACTGTGCCCCTAATAATCAGGATGTTCAGTAGAATTCCTAGCAAATTTGTGGTAATGCTTCATTGTGTACATGGATAAGATGATTTTAAAGCATAGACACATGGAAAGAAACAGGTTTTAGAACAGGAGAAGAAAGTATGGCAAAGAAAAACATATCCAGGAAGAGTCCTACTAAATGCTTTTAAACCTAACCACGTAGCTATGCTATCAAAATCAGATCCTCTCATCAGGAGAACACAGGGAGAAATGGATGGAATGTAACAGGAAGAATAAAAGAGTTGAATACAGTTCTGTACATATGACAAAGATGGTGAATCAGGCTGTGATTTTCATATAAAAACTAAGTATGTGACTAATATTAGGCCATATATTGCACCGCTGGGCACTTTTAACAGAGGAATGAGAACAAATATCCACACATGTATCCATACAGAATTTTATCTTACTTTGTTATAGTGCCCCCTCCAATTGAAAACAACACAAATGCCTTTCAGCAAATGAATGTATAAGCTATGGTATGTTCATATGAGATACAGCTCGTTATACAAGGAAGCACCAAATGATTCATATAACAACTTGAGTGGGCTTTCCAAATTTAAAAAAAAAATCCAAATTTTAGTAAAATAATCACTTCCAACAAATTTCTCAATATATATTTTGTCTGCAATATACTTAACATAACCAACTAAAATACAGACAGTAGATCAGTCATTGTAAAGGTTAGCAATGCTTTAAAAGAAGCAATGTCACAGATTTCTGCCAGGAGTCATGATAGTAGTGTTAACAGATTTTTATACAAGTAAGCACACATATAAACACCATGGGAGAATTAAACCAAGAGTACTGGTAATCATGTTACTGTCAGAGTCCTGCTTCTAAATTGCCAATATCTTGTGAAGTATTATTATTGGGATATAGGAAGAAATATAAATATGATCTTCTCCATGTTTGTCACTTAAAATAGCATGTGTATCTATATCTGAGAAATAGGCATTCAGAATGCATTGATTGAGGTTATCCTAAGATTTAGCCTATGACCTAGTGTTCTAGACTCCAGTGTAGTCCATAATTGCTGTCTTCATGCTTTCTGGGGATTAATTCTTATCTAGTGGTCCTTTAAGCTTCTTTCATCATGACAGTGATCTTTCCAACAATGAAGTTTACTATGAGTTAGTAGAAGTAGGTCATAGTATGTATGATGCATAGGATACTGCTTAGAAGTTTGGGAGTTGCAGTCCTGGAAGCCAAGGAAGGCAGATCATAAAGAACTGGGGGATTAAGGAAAATTCAAGGAGTTGTAGACAGTTGAAGCATACTTTATTCACTCTGGGTGATTATTCTTGCCATAGTGGTATTATATCATATCACAAATACTGGCATTCTCCCAAGTAATATTCACAATTCCTCTATGCTTTATGTCACTTGTCATACATGCTGCTTACTTATAGTTATTCGAATATCCAGTCTGTCATGTATAGACCATTCCAGATAGCTATGCAAGTGGCATGTTGTTTAAACTATTTATGTCCCTTCTACTCTTCAATCTCCTCAGAGCTTTATATGGTCCCACAACAAGGATCACTCAAATTTCTTTTCCATTATTCCATGTTATTTTGAGAAAGGGATATCCTTGACCTAAGGTACTACTAATAAATATATGATGCTTATTTAACATCCATAGCATTTCTATTTGCCATTACTGTTTAAAAAAATGGTCAACAAAAGCACATTAAGGAAACAGGTCTTCATTTTTTTGTTTACAAGCTGATGGTATAGACATTTGTGGTGAGGAAGATGTACTGGCATGTATGTTCGGCAGCTGCTCTATTACCAAACACAAGAAGTAGAGGAAGATGAAGTGCCAGGACTCAACATGTTTTTTCCTAAGCCTAAACCCTAGTTGTGAACAATGCCTTCATGTATTTTGAGTAGCTTTCTCACTACAATCAACCCAATTTAGAAATTTTCTCAGAGATTTGTCTCTGAGACGTTTAGATCCTACCAAGGTGATAATCAATATTAACCAATCCAAAGTAATGCCCAAATTTTAATTCCAACGTTATGCCAACATTTGCTAAAATGTGCAGATCAGATGTTTGGCACAAGATTTGTCTAACATATGGTGGTTAGGCCGTAGGGTTATTGTGTGTCTTCCAATATCTCTTAATAAAATTGTAGAACATATAGTCAAACTATAGGTGTCTATCCTAGGTGTCTCTAGGAACATCTATCATTAGATTTTTGTCTTTTTTTTAAATGAGCTTATTTTTTTATTTTTAAATATATTTTATTAATTTATTCATATTACATCTCAATTGTTATCCCATCCCTTGTATCCTCCCATTCCTCCCTCCCTCCCATTTCCCCCTTACTCCCTAGATTTTTGTCTTAATACATCTCTTTATTAGTTGTGTGTGTATACACGTGTGGGCTCCATGTGCCAGGACACACATGTTGGAGTCAGAAGATATAGTGCAGGAATGCTTTCTCTCTACCATGTGGATTCAGAGATTTGAACTCAGGTCATCAGGCTTAGTGGCAAGCACTGCTCCTCACTGAGCCATGGAGCAGAACTTACCCATCTATTGTTTGACTTTTTGTAAATCCAAATGCCAATGAGATGGTGCCAGGGTACCACTGTGATCCATAAATACTTCACACCACCAATGGAAACTCCTAGAAAATAAGGTAAAAGAACTAAGCCACGGGTGACAGTTATAAAAAAAGCTAAATACATTATAGTAGTAGAGTATTGAAAAGTGGTAGATTTGCTAATGTGGATTGCAAACCTTAATTGCTAGCTGTAGATTTACATAGTCATATTCACTGCCTATGATCACTGCTTAAACCAAACACATACTTTGTAAATGTAAAACTTTTTTTTGTAAAATTTTCTACCATAAAATATTCATTTTATTCACATGTTAGTCAGTAACGTGAGTTGTGATAAAACTAAAACAATTGTAATTTTTAATTTCCCTATCGATGTAGTCATCTTTGTTTAAAACATGGTACATGTAAAAAAAAAAAAAACATGCGCTGAAAACAAAACTGCATGTTATATAACAGAAATGAAAAGAAATCATTGAAAACTTGTAAACTCCTAAGAAGGCATAGCTCCAAATGACAGAAGTAAATCTGAAGTGAAGATAAACTCAGGGACAAAACCTCATACATGAAATGATGTCTTAAAAACTGTCCTTTGCTCAAAATAAAATGCTTTCTTTCCTCTGTTATTTATCTTTAAAAAAAAACATGGTACATGTAAAGCATTTAGTCAACTTTGCAACAACATTTGCATTCTATTAATCCAAAGCCTCCTGTTTGTGTGCTCAAATACAATTATGTGATTGAGTGATTAATAATTCTTTTTAAAATATAAGATATTAACATAATTTGAAACAGAAATGAGTCTTAGGCAAAATCATATTAAGTGAAAACTGTGGGACTTTATGAAGTTTTAGCAAACAGATATATATGTAGCAGGTTTCTGCCTTTCTATAAGCTGTAAATATTAATCTTGGATCTTGGGGACACGTAAAGATCTCAAACACAGACACTAATTAAATATTTCAGCCAAATAGCTGAGGTGGAAATAAACCAATGTGTGTGTGTGTGTGTGTGTGTGTGTGTGTGTGTGTGTGTTAAGCATATAACAAATTGGATTATCCCCTAATCCTTCTCTTTAAAGAGATAATTACACCTAGAAAGTGTAAGCAACAGCACTACAGTTGGACTTTGTCTAAGGTGCTTTTATTACTAGATTGTAATGTCATAATTAAACATATACAAAACAAAAATGGAAAACCTTGTAAGAAACCATCAATCACCACTCTGTAATAGTCCATCTCTTCAGTGTGTCCTCCACAGAGCTCAATTTTAGTTTTTAATATTACAGCTGAATTATTTCTTTCAAAGCTCTTCAACCTCACATATGTCTCAAGATTTCATTATCAGGACTGTCCCTAAAGGGAAGCTAAGTGGTCACATGTTTAATAGAATTTGAGAGCTGCTATTGAAAGACATACCCCTCAAAATGAATTCCCCATCTGTCTTCCAGGGTCTCAAAAATTACATTACTTCAGATGTATCTTTTACTTACAATCATCATGTTTCAAGAAAATCACTTTTAAAATAAAATTATGATGAACTAGAAATTTTAAAAACATGACTGTATCTTTGTAGAGTAGCAATAAAAACTTATAGAATTAAAAAGATTGGCTAAAATATTTAAAATACCTTTACAATATTTTAAATAAACTATGAATTCTATAAAGCAATATTTGTTAGAAATTCAAGGTGTATTTTTTAGAATCTTAGCCCTTGTTGCCCAAATAGATAAGATACTTGAGAGAACCCTAATTATCATACTTCAAAGATGTGTTTTTAAAACCTTATAAGTTATGGCTCATCACTATACCAATCAGTTATTAAAGCTCAGCATGAGGAAAAAGCTTCAGGGCCATGTGAAAATGAACATCTCCTTTTACTTGTGTTCTTAGGTCATTCTGAGCTATTGAGGGAGTCTCAGTTGACAAATTTAGGCTTGGCTTTACTGAAGTTGTCAATATGAACCAACTTTCAAATAGTCAGATTGGGTCGCTTATGTGTCTCTTCTACTTTGGACAACAAATGACATAACATCCCTTCATGTGGCAATGGTATACCATGCCAGGCAAATGGCTAATGCTTGTTGAGGGTTAATATTGAAGTAAACTCATTTCCTTGTATTATCACACCATGGGTACCTTTCAAAACATTTGTTAATCCAAGCACAATGGCACAGGTCTGTAATCCCAGAACTTGAGGAGTCAGAGGCAGGTAGGTCACTGTGAGTTCAAAGCAAGGATAGTCTATAAAGTGAGTCAAGGACATCCAAGGCTACACAAAGAAACACTGTCTCAATACAAACAAACGAACAAACAAACAAATAAATAAACAAACAGAAAACTAACAAAAACCAAAGCAAAACACTTTTGTAAACTATTCTGAAATATAATGAACTTCAAAATATATCTCGGAGAAGGGTCGTGATAGATGACATTTTCTAATTCCAAGCAGTGCTACTGATTACAATTCATATAACACAAATCATGGAGAACACTGTATCAAAAAGTTGACCTGTAGATATACCCAGTGGATTGTCTGTGATAAGATGAGTAGTGAGTGTGTTAAAGGATTGCTAAGCATTCAGCATATTTTAAAGGGACTAAGACATATGTGTGTGCTGAAACAGCTGCTGGTAGAGTTAAGCTCTTCCACTTCACTGAATTAGAAAACCAGAGTTTATTGTATATATGTGTAATAATATAAATGTATATGTAAAAAAGTAAAAGAATAAAAAAGAAAAAAGGAAAGAGTATTTTAAAAAACACTAAGAATAATGTAAATTATAAATTATATTATTTAAACAGAACAAAACAAAAAAGAAAAAGAAAACAAAAATGAGCTACTTGATAATATGATGGGCTTTTGGGAGCTGCCAGTTACTTGGAGCTGAAATGGTGCTAGGGACTGTTGTCATGGTGCTGTTGGTGGCATCTTACACGGTTCTGGAGCACAGATGGATGGAAATGGGGTACTTATGGGAGAAGCTGGAATAACCATGTGTGTGCAGTATCCTAGAATAGGAAACCAGAAGATGAGATAGTGGAGTTTGAAGAGCCTAGACAACTCTTTAAAGTCTAAATTGTGTTGATATTTTCATCAAAATTGTCATGGGCCCCCTTGACTGAAATACTCTGCAAGCTTTACACAAAGATTCTTCACCCTGAGTTCAAGGACTCCTATGGCAGCAGTGTACATGCAATGAATGTTACTGTTCAAAGCTGGCCTAGTGGATGCTCTGTGGTAGGTAGGTAGTGGATGCTCTGTTATTTCACTATCAAAAAATTAACAGAAAAAGAAAGTATTAAACAATAACAAAGAAAATACAGTGAGATGTAGGGAACATAGTGTTTTATCTGTCACAGTAAAAAGCTCCATGGTGTCCGATGAATTGATATTTTGTGGACATTTAGTCCTCCAAAATAAGACTGCACACAGGGAAACATTTGTGAACAAGTACAATTTAACGAAATAAACATACCAGATTTCCACAAAGTTTTATTTACTCAATTTCCAGGATTTTGTCTTATTACAAGTGTATCCTTCCTAATTAAAGGCCACCTTCATTTTAATGAAATGTTTCTGAGTTCAAAGAGTAATGTGTTTAGATACTTGAAAAGTATTAATGAAATTGTTCATGTTTCTGGAGGTTTAGTCTTAGATCCTTGATGTGACTGTAGTTAAGGCTCACTCACCCTAGTTGCCTTGACAAGGAGAGCCGAGGAAGTCTCATCCCTAGACCTTAGGCAATCGTAGTCTACACAGGACACCCAGCAGTTATTCTGAATAGAGGAAAAAACAGGTCACCCAGCAACATAAACTTTCTATAGCCTCTGAAAATCACTAGTCCTTTTGAAACACAGTTCTCTCATCTTCTACATAGCCACAGGCATTGTCCACTAGAGACTATTGGTGGAGTTTGAAATTTCACACACACAGGATTGAAAATTAAAACCTTTCTATGCAAGATTCTTGGCTTTTTCCTGAGTATTGTGCAGTCTCATCAATTTATTTTTATACATTTATAGGCAGAGATGTGGGCTTTTGTATTGCTGGAGAGACTTTCTGGGTTTTATCAATCAATCTAAGTATTAGTTATGATGAGGGACATTTCCTGAGGATGTGAAAGTGTCTCTCACCAAGCTAGTCAGTGGTAGGAAGACAGACTATTTCTGTCACTTGGAACTCTGCTCCAAGCAATATAAATCTCTAATAATTACTTTGAAATTCATAAGGGATTCATATGTTACTTTAAAAGTATTCTTTCTATTTATGTTTAAGGTGACCAATGAATTTCTCTTCTGTAATTAGGTTAAGGTAAGTGCAATTAATTTCATAATTTAACTTTTAATTAACTGCCACAAATTGTATGTCTACCGAACTGAAAACTCTAAGTAGAAATGGCGACCTAATGCTTTGTTTTCAGTAGATTTCAATCCCATACATTATCCCCTGCTCTAAGACTGTACCTCTGCTTTTGTAATTTTTTAATTCCTTCATTAATTTAAAACAGTTTTATGAACTTCAGGTGTTATGATTTTTTTCTCAGTAATGGGTTTAACACAATGCCAGGTATCTCTGTCAGTGGCTCTATTTCCTCTGGTCTTGTAAGACTCTTCTGTCCTTTGAAGAGTGATTAAAAGCTGCATAACAGAAACATCCACAGCACCTTAAATCTATTGAAATATTTAATACATTCTGCCAAATAATATCCATTCATATGCTCTTTCACTTGTGTTGTTGAATAGATAAAAATGATATAAAGATATAATTAAATCACATCTAGTCTTTTTTTTTAACCCAACTTACCAACATAATTTGGTTACTCTCAGAGTAGAACACTTCACTAAATTTTTATTGCTTTTTTTTCCTATTAGAGACTTGAGCGTAACAATAATAGCAATCATTATGGAAGATCTACCACTTCTAGCTATAGCTGTCATTATCTCTTACAGAAAGTTATATATTATAGGTTCTGATTTATATGTGTGAAAATATGAATAACAAATACCTTCCTCAAGGTCATAAGGACTGTGAACTTCTCAGCCATGATTCAAGCTTAAATTCTATTCTTTCCCCTGTACTACACAAAGCGTATCTGAGAGAACTCTGCTATGATAAGATGGCCAAAGTGCTTAGTTGGAACAGTGCTGGTGTTTATTTGACTTCTTTCATAGAACTCTGGGCAAAGTATATTTTTCTTATAAAAAGCTTCAATTACCATATACCGTGAGTTTAAGAGAAACAGTCGTATAAAATGACTCACATTTTTTTCTGTATAAACACTAAGATTTTGATTCAATGTAGAGGTTTACCTATTCTCCTGCTGCTCTAAGCAGTTGTAGCCCCAGGGCAGAAAGTGTGAGATTCAATGCTCCGTGTTGAGTTGCTCATTGGACCTCACAGGACCAGGAACAGTACGTAGCAAGCTGGGGTGAAGGCACAAGTACCTTTAAATTGTCTTCTTACTCTACCAGAATGTAAGACTAAGAAAAGATGTATAAAGTTTGTTAGAGTCATAAAAAGTGTACATAAAAAAAGAATGAAAGTGTTTATTTACACTCTAGTAAGCTGTAAAAGCAGCTGGGGCCAGAACAGTGTTTGCTACAAGGCATGGGTACCTGAACCTTGATCCTCACAGCTATGTAAAAGCCAGATATACTGAAAAGAACGTGCAATTGGAAGACTAGGGTGATGGAGACAGAATAATTCTTGGGGGTTTTTGTCTAGTCAGTTTAGAAGAAATGGTTAGTTCAGTGTTGAAATCCTATCACTAACAAGAAAGATGCCTCAGCATTAAAGATACTTGCTACAAAAACTGACTCCCTGTGTTTACTCCCTGGGAACTTCATGATGAGAGGAAAGATGAGTTCCACAATTTTCCCTCTGATAATCTCTTATGTACACAACACACACACACACACGCGCGCACGAGGATGCACACATGCATGCATACATGAATATAGACAGACACAGAAACATAATAAAGTAATTAAAATTAGTGGAGATTTGATTGGATAATACATACCAACGCCAATCTCTGGCCTTACATGGCCTGTACCAATGAGTGTATTTGCGCACATAGATGCACATGAGGTCCAACTCACCCCCCCAGACACAGACAAATGTGAAAATGCAATTGATTAGTAAATCATTTTACTCAACTTTCCTATTTGAAGAGCTAGTGTAGGGAGTAAAGTGGCACATATTGCTCAGGACCTTATAGGCTGATAGTCAAGGTCAGGGTAATCTTCCTTTTCTGAAATGCTATTTCTTTTCTCCATTGTGATCCCATCTATGAGGTCTGGATATTATGATAAAGACTTATACTTTTTAGGTTGTTTCATTTCCCACACATTTCATGATTAGTAAGCACCAAACGACCTAGAAACAAGGGGCTCTTTAACTATATGTATGATGGGCATCATGACCAGAGTGCCCTATTGGCTGTACTCTCTGTTCTATTTAGGGTTACTACTGCTATGGTTAAACATCATGACCAAACACAACTTGAGGAAGAAAGGGTTTATTTGACTTAAAGACAGGAACTCAAATCAGACAGTGGTGTGTGGAAACAGGAACTAATACAGAGACTGTGGAGGAGTGCTTCTTACTGGCTTGCTCTACATGGCTTGTTTCTAGAATCCCGGACCACCAGCACAAGCACAACCAACAATTGGCTGGGCCCTACCACATTAGTCTTTAATTAAGAAATTGCTCCACAAACATTCCTAGATCCTGGTTTAATGGAGGCAGTTTCTCAATTAGGAACCACTCCTCGCTAATAACTCCAGTCTGTGTCAAGTTGACAGCAAATATTCGAATTTGGATAAGAAATGTCCACCTTTGGATGGATGTTTTAGCACTTGATTCCCAGCTGGTGGTATTGTTTTGGGGGTTCTGTAAGCTTTGGGAGGTAAAGCCTTACTGGGTAAGTTCCTGACTGGAGAAAGTTCTTGGGATTTTTTTTTTTTTAATGCCGCCCCACTGTGCAGTCTGCCTGTCTCCGTTACTGTGGGATTGTTGTGACACAATGGCTTCCCACTCTTGTCTGAATGACTTCCCTTTCATGACAGAATATACTCCTTCATAACGTAAGCCTTAATAAACCATTCCTTCTTAAGATGTCTTGTTCAGGCGTTTCTTACAGTTAGGAAAAAAGTAATCCTGTGGATTTGCTTCCTCTCTCTCTCTCTCTCTCTCTCTCTCTCTCTCTCTCTCTCTCTCTCTCTCTCACACACACACACACACACACACACACACACACACACACACACATTATTTTGACATTGCTTTTTATGTGTGAATCAGCAGATTTGCTTATGGGTCAAGTAGGGGAAATTTTTGAGATAATACCTCTTGCAGGCTTGCGTAAGAGCTGGATGCTAGATTCTTACAGGATGTTGTGGTCCGTGATATGACAATGATGGAGTTGAAATGCAAGGAATGCTAGGTGTTTGCATGGAGTATGTCGGTATGTGATCTCAAAAGCACTACATTTGCCTAAGTCTGCGTGAGTTAATTTTGCTGAACTGTTTAAATAGGGCAAACAGCTCACTCTATTTTTCTTTTCCAAACAGACTTGTGTTAGCATTAATTATCTTGCTCCTTTTTTTCCCTGAAAATATACACAAGGGTTCACACACACACACACACACACACACACACACACACACACACACACACACTTTATATGTGTGTTCATTTATTTGTACCTTTATACATACACAGTTGCACACTGCTTTGAGGTTTAGTTTTATTTTAAGTCTAGAGTTGCAAAGGAATTCTCAGGGGTTATGAAATAAGACTTACATATTCTTTTCTGTGATTTTTAGTTTCACACATTCTAATACTTCCTATATCAAACTTATA
Organism: Acomys russatus; assembly: GCF_903995435.1. Classification (NCBI taxonomy): domain Eukaryota; kingdom Metazoa; phylum Chordata; class Mammalia; order Rodentia; family Muridae; genus Acomys; species Acomys russatus. The sequence continues at coordinate 103,942,544 of NC_067137.1, read as the reverse complement.
CCTCAGGAATGGAAAAAAGCATTTTACTGTGCCTCATATGCACTAAAAGTACCTGTCACAGTGATTATTTTTCACACCACCACTTTGTATTCATAAGAGACATGAAACCTGAGAATCTCAGAAAGAAAAGGAGAGAGAACTTAGTGCTTGCTGTATTTTACATCCATTTCAATAGAATTCACTCACGGTCTTAATTTTTTTTTTTCTGTCTGTGAGATACAAGGCAAGGGTGGAAGCAGAGGATTAAAAGGAAGAGTTAGAGCCAACTCTCAGCCTCTCACAAACAGTTAGTTGATGTCAGCACACAAAACAAGCAAAAGCATCTGCATGAATGATGAATTAATTATTTTTCGCTCTAATGGCCCTTTATTTGTGTTTTCTATGCCCATGCTTGTTAACAGTACTTGCCTCTTGTGTTTATTTTTAATGAGTCCTTTGAAAATGGATTTAGTCCTCATTCTAATTAGTAGTACTGTAAAGATTCATTCTCACTTTCTTAGGGAGAAGAACATACAAAATAGGACACCCATGTGACTCAATGCAAAAATAAATGTGTGCATCATCGAAGCTAAAACAAGACAACTCAGTAATGGCTATGAATGACCTGGCATTGGATTTTGCAAATGGATAAACAACTAACACCTCCCACTATTTGTGAGGGGACCTTGTTATTCTTCAGAGACTTAGCCTTATGTATCTATTTGGGTCATAATTAAAATCTTGATGTTAGCCAGGCGTGGTGGCGCACAGCTTTAATTCCTGCACCCAGGAGGCAGAAACAGGTGGATCCCTGTGAGTTAGAGGCAGCCTTGGTCTACAAAGTTAGTCCAGGACAGCCAAGGCTACACAGAGAAACCCTGTCTCAAAAAAACAATTAATAATAATAATAATAATAATAATAATAATAATAATAATAATAAAGTATTGATTTTAGGGTACCAACAGGGGTCTACAAAGGTGTATTGTTTTCTAATTTTAAGTGGATTACATTTCTTCATAGACTGCAATATAAAGGCTTTCTGCCCACCATTATTTGAAACCATCTATGGTGAATGATCATCATGCCTTAGGCATTTTTGCAGTACCAATATTGAATTTTTTTTCAGAATAAATAACTATAATTTCTCTTTCATATTAGCTGATCCAGTAGAATGAGCCTTCTTGGCAGAATACACCTAAAATTAGCAGTTTGATTTTATGCTGGTGATTAGGCTAATACGTTATGTATCCATTGGGGTTTTGATGGGGTGTTATAAAAATTTATCATGAAGTGGTTGGTTTAAAGCAATCAGAATTGACTTGTCAATGTGTTGGAAGCCAGAGGAATCACATTGAAGTACCCAGAAGCCGTTTAGAGTGCTCTAGGGTCATCCTCTTTGCTTGCCCTGTATTCAAGTGTTGACAGCAGTACTTGTCCATCCTCATGCACAGCTCTGTTTTTGAGAAAACTATCTTCTGTGTGTTCACCCATCTATGCTTTCTCTGATAAAGATACTGTTTTTCGGTTAAGTGTAGTGCTAACCTAATGTAGCATTATCTTAAACACCTATATAGTATTTACAAAAAAATCCATTTTCAAATAATGATAAACTAAGGTCATTAATGAATAGTCATTAATGACTAAGGTGGAGGAGTCCTGTTCAACCTAGATGATCTGCTTTAGTTTACTCACTTCCTGGATGAGAGATGCTTTAGAGCACTAAACCTCAGTGCCCTTTTCTGACAGGATAAAGATTTTGCTATATATCTATGGAACTGGTAATGAGGTATATTTGAAACCATGTATGTTAATTTTTAACATTATGCACCACATATTTGAAGGAATATAGCAAATATCATCTTAAATTAATATAGTAAAAAACTCTAGTAGAATTAGGTTTAAAATTATTTTTATGTGTTTCTATATCAGTATATGTGCATGTTGCTGTGTGTGTGCATATTTGCCTGTGAGTTCATGTAGCTGTGTAACTGTGTGTGTTTTCAGGTATGTGCACCCCATTGTGCATGTACAGAGGCTATGGGGGCCTTTGCATTGGTTGTCCTCTAGTTTTCTTGGTCATGTCTCCTTGAGATAAGGTCTCTCACTGACCTGGAGTTCACTTGGCTGGTGGACAGCAAGCTTTCCTCTCTCCTTTCTTTCAAAAAACAGACACAATCCTTCAGTTATGTATGTATGGCAATGCCTCACTATCTGAAAGACTGCTGAGGATCTAAACTAAGTCCATATGTTTGAACAGCAGGCATTTTGCCCACTGTTCTTTCCTCGCCATTAGTGTGATTCTATTTACGACTGTACCTTTCAGTACATAAAAAATATTAAAGCAAAATTTTCTGGCCAGAGTTCAATGAAATGACAAGACAGAGTATGGATGAGGTCTCGGGAGAGATTGTAAGAACAAATCCAAGTCAAATAGCAGTTTACATATGTTTGCTTCTGGGGCAATGTTTCCAGAAATCTTGTTAAATAAGGTAAAAACAAAACAACAAACAGAACAGGGTGTTAAACCTTCTGTTGCAGTGTAACAGTGACGGGGTCAGCACTGACTTGCAGTAGTCAAAGAGCCATTTCATAAAGAATGGAGCTGGAAGAAAGATGAAATCTATTCAGCATTTAGGAGATAGCAATGCATTCATATGTGTTGAGAAAAGACTTGATGCCCTAAGAGCATATACAGAGGGAGGAGGTCCCCCTCAGTCACAGTCATAGGGGAGGAGAGTAAGGGAAAATGGGAGGGAGGGAGGAGTGGGAGGATACAAAGGATGGGATAACAATTGAGATATAATATGAATAAATTAATAAAATATATTTAAAAAGAATTGGATAATATGGAAAGAGAAGGGGAGAATAGGTTCAGTCAGCCAACCAATGGGAGAAGGGAGAACAATTTAAGTTGCTCAGAAATTAAGTGCACAATGGCAACAGCCCTAACCATTTTAATACCAAACTGTGCTGAGAACTTCTGAGCAGCACTGCAATCATTTTCCATCATCTTCCTATTGTGCAGTAGGGTGTACTGCCATGTTTTCATATTTTTTAAGTGAAACTGAGACATAGAAGATGAAGAAATGTTTATGAAGTGCAATTTAGCAAGTAGTGATCAAAGCATTGGTATGGGCAAAATGACTATTAATGTATACTGCTCTTATCTGACTGAAAACAGTAATAGTATTTTCAGAATTATGATTATACACAACTGAAATTGTTTGCATTACTAGCACAACTTTAAATATGAGAAGTCAAAAATAAATATGAAGCTTTGAGGTGACTAGATAAGCCTAACTGCATTCTTCTAACACTGTTTATAGACATGCCTGATGCTCAGGTATACAAATATGAACCCTGACTTTCAAAACGGCTTAGAGATTCAGGCAGCCTTCTTTGGCTTCCATCTTTCACTGACATTGCAGGTTATAGGCATCCACACAGGCAGAAAGCAAACAAAATCATTAAAATAAAAAAAAAAAAAAGAAAAAATAATGTGAGAATAGTTAAAATTATATAAGAATTGCAATTTTAATCGTATGCCAAGTAGTTTTGTTGCTTTGAATAAATAAAGAAGTTATTTGAATGCTATGTGCTCTTATATATTGAATTATATAAACAAACATGCCTTTCAATATTGTTTCATTTTTATCTGAAGAAATTTGTTAAGTTCTTTTCATCATATTTTCATTCAAAAAATATTAATAAAAATCTAAGATAAAACTAAAAGTTAGTGTTCGAAGGTATGTTTTAACTCAGAGTCTGTCATTAACCACAATATAAGTGTTCCCAGGTACAAATGCCTCACTCAGTTGAGTTGAGCGGCCTAATCAGTATATTTCTTATTTAACTTATTTCATTACATCTGGCAATAAGGGTAAAACTATGAAGTGATAATTTTCATTGAATGCCTTTATTGCTTTTGGGATAATAGACCAGCCTGAAGCTCCATGACTTTAATGCACAAGAACATAGATGTAGGATGAATACGCCATCAAAGGACAGATTCGGTAAGAAGACTATCAAATCCTGGCTGTCCTAAGGATAGTTTGAGATTCATATTTATGCCTGGCTACTTGCCCCTTTGAATGAACTAGAAATTGATATCTACCCATCATGTTCTTAACATTAATAATTCATTAACACCATCCTTGCTGTCAGCTACAATATTTCATTAGAAAATGTATTAAATTATGGAAAGCTTATTCACAAGGACCAAGAGAAAGACATAAAATTAATATTTAATTTTATTCTTTACATTTTATACATGCAATTGTGTATGTGCATTCACACATCTATATATTATTAGAATTTAGGTTTTTTTTGCACACTCTGTGCCTTAGAAACTAGTCTAAGAAGCTGAATAATGATGAAAAATAAAGAGTATTTTAATTGAAAAATATTATTGGCTTTACACTCCATGTATACTGTTCAGAGCAAAACAATGAGGAAAAAGGTAATGATTTTCTTCTTATGAAACTCAGTCACTACACGGAAATACATACAAGTAGGAAAAATATTCAGACAATATTGTATATATTTACATATGAGTTAAGATAAAGCTGAGGAATTTATTGAAAAAATTTATTAGAGCCAATTTCTAGAGAGATTTGACAGAGAAATTAGATCTTTTTCATATTAGAACTAATGAAGGAATAAGATTCAAAATGTCTGTTTTACTTTTTTATGTTTCACCTGCTGAAATTTTAAAAAGAGAAATATTGGGAGGTATAATTTACATATATTCATTTGATATAAATGTAACTGATATAACATAGAGCACCCCAAAACACTTATTATCAACTAAATATTTTTTTGAAAATAAAAAAAATGAAAGGAATCTTCCAAATACTGTAAAACGTAAATTTATTACCCCTGAATCTCAACTAAGTAAGTGATATTGGAGAACGTGGTGTGTGTCAGATGTATTTCTATCTATGGATATGTTTCCAGCCTTATTCTCCAATCCTTGATAACCTTGGGGATGTGAGAGACTTTTGAACTGTGAGTGACAATGTGTGGCTTACGCAGAAGCACCCTGAGGACACCGAGGTCACTGTGGCCTTCATATGTTTACTTGGTGGCAGGACTGAATAGGGCAGCACCAAGAGCTGCAGTTTTGTCCTGAGACTAGAGTAACCACAGATGACATTCCTTCCTTTACAAAGGCAGAAACTATGAGAGGTTTTCTTCCACAATGCTTTTAGAACATGCAAACACATCACATAATAACAGAAAAGCAAGGTGATCACACCCTGGAAAATTATGGGTTTTCATATACCTTTAAATTGTCAGTTTAAGTCTCAAGGTCAAGAATGTTTGCCAGATAATTGGCAAGATTTTCAGGGGAGCTATGAGGAGGGTGCTGTTCCCTGGCTGTACATATCAGGATAGTTTGTGAGGGGATAATTATTTTCAAAGCTTACTCTGCGTTTTTCAAAAAATAATTGTTTTGTTTGTGTGCCTGCTTATAACAGCTGTAAAGTAGGTATGATGGTTTCTTTTGACCATGCTTGTTCACACAGCTCAGGCTTTATTGGAAAACTTTATTCCATAGCAAAGAAAATTAGAGAGTGGTGCTTGGAGCTGTGCTTTTCACATCTTCCCAAGAGAAAGAATTAGGTTCTTTTTAATGGCTACTATATAAAAATATTTCTTTTGCAAGTACAAGAAGGGTTTACTAGAGGAATTAGAAGCCACCCTTCCAACCTTTAACTAAGTTGCTATCTAATACTTAGTTACCTAATACTAAGATATAGTATAGAAGAATTAGAAGCCCCCCTTGGAACTTTTATCTAATACTTAGTTATCTAATATTTAAATACTTGGTTATCTAATACTACGCTGCTAGTGTTTCTAAATGTCTCTTTCCAGATGCAAGCTCCATGCAGTAGATGCCACAGATAGCACATCTATAAATAGTCAACAAATGAAGTTGGTTTTTTAAAATAATAAGCTATAGATAGTACCTTCACTATTTAGAACTGCTGTTTATTTTCACTAACCAAAGTAGTTATATCATTATTTAAAAGAATTTATTCTCTCTTTTACAATTAATGACTTTACATCCCAATTGTAGACCCCTCCCTTGCCTCCTCCTGGTCCCACCCACCCTCCCTCTTTTCCCCTATTCCCCATGACTGCCCTTGCTCCATTTACTAAGGTACCCCTATGGAGACTGAGCTGCCTATTGGCTACATCTGAGCAGGGGGCCTAGGTTCTCCCAATGCATTGCCCTTATTTGGTGCAACAATATCTGAGAGCACCCATAGGCCCAGATTCGTTGGCTCAGTTGGTCTTCTTGTGGAACTCCTGTCCACTCTGTGTTATTCTATCTCCCCACTCTTCCATAAGATTCCATGCCCTCTGCACAAAGTTTGGCTGCCAGACTCAGCTTCTGATTCCCTGCTACATGGAGTCTTTCCGAGGGTCTCTATAGTAGGCTCCTGTCCTGTGCCCTCTCTTCAGCAGCTTCCAGGGTCTATTTTATTTGCCCTTCTGAATGAGAATTAAGCATCTTCCCCAGGCTCTTCCTTGGTTTCTTTAGCTCTTTGGATTGTAATGTAGTTATCCTGTATTATATGGCTAATATCCACTTATAAGTGAGTATATGCCATGTGCGCCCTTCTCTGTCTGGGTTTTTTTCACTCAGGATGATCTTTTCTGGCTCCATCAATTTGCCTTCAAATTTCATGATGTTCTTGTTTTTGATAGCTGAACAACATCCCATTGTGTAGATGTGCCACAGTTCCTATATCCGTTCTTCGGGTGACAGACAACTGGGTTGTTTCCAGTGTCTGGCACCACTGTGAAAATAGTTAAGCAAATGTCCTTGTTGTATGGGTGTATCCCCAGGAGTAGAATGGCTGGGTCTTTGAGGCAGAGCTGTTCCCAATTTTCTGAGAAGGTGCTAGATTGATTTCCAAAGTGGTTGTACAAGTTTGCACTACCATCAGCACTGGAGGATTGTTTTTCTCCACATCCTCACCAGCATGTGTTATTACTTGGATTTTTTTTTTTTAATTTTAACCATTCAGATAGGTACACAACAGAATATCAGAGTAATTTTGATTTGCATTTACCTGATGACTGAGAACATTCAGCATTTCTTTAAGTGCTTCTTGGCCATTTGATATTCTTCTGTTGAGAATTCTGTTTAGTTCTGTAAACACCAACAATGAAATTATTGTTTAGAATTAAGGTCTTAGTTCTTTGTGGAAATTAACAAGAAAAATACTATCAGGATTTAAATGTGTATGTGTGTGTGTGTGTGTGTGTGTGTGTGTGTATGTGTGTGTGTGTGTTTATGTGTGTGTGTATGTTGTACCTGTGCTGTGTATGTTGTACCTATGTTGTGTGTAGACAGTAAAATGCATTGACATGTAGTTTATGCTTTAGGGGAGAAGGAAATTTATGTGAACTTTTAAATTGTAATATAAAGAAGCATATCCTTTGAAATTCTGTCAGTTATGTATAGCTTCCAAATTTAATTTGGAAATATTTCACATGCTATCAGTTTAGCATTATTTCATAGTATTTCTCTTACCATTTTCTAAATCTGTACACAAGTAGCCTTTATCCCATAGGCCTTTTGTTTTGCCATATTTTAATTCTTACTAAGTAAATACTGAGTAGTACAATATTCTGAAATGTATAGATATTTTGATTACCACCTAGTTTCATTTACAAAAGGATGAGATATTTTCACAAAGAATGAGTACAGCATAACAGATAGATATGATTATCTATAGGTAGAAGGTAAATTACTTAGATAAAGTCTTCAAAGACAGGAAAGACTAGAGAACATAGCATTTAAAGATGTTTTTATTATTTTAAAGATTCATTGACAATAAGACAGGTTGACTCCTGGCATCACCCAGCCTACTTCAAAGAAGATGATGAGCATCAAAGACCCTTCTTATGGAGAAGGCTTCAAACATGGCAAACTAGCCACTCGGGAAGTGTTCTCATTTTGGTCACAGTCAAAATTCAGCCTGAAAATGGGCAAACTTAGAATCAGGCAGAGTTGATGGCCAAACTTTGCCAAGACAGAGTGAACAAGTCCTCATCAGCTCCTGCCTCACAAATATGTCTTTCAGGTATACTGTGCCAGAGGCTGAAAATGATGCTCCAAAATTACAGAGAGTTTTATGGGGACTGTTCAGGAAGCAAACTGTCTCTGTCATCTTATTTGGGAAGCTGCTAACCTGTACTTCCTATGTACTCAGGGAATTAATTTTATTTCTTCTCTAGTCTCTGATGGGGTTGAAGTCCAGATAGTTTAGTTTTACAGTTAAGCATAGTTATTTAGGAGGTAAGATGTTTTTAGGTCTATACAGATGTTTTAAGTTGATAGAGATAAGATATGATAGATGTTGATTTACATTCCGTGATTTAAACTCACCAAGATAGGAAATATGTTTCCCTCAAGATTGCCAAATATAAATAGACAAAGCACTATGAGTGCAACATTTATTTAATTCCTGCTTGTTGGCCAGTTCTTCTTGCTGGATGTAGTTGATTGTATATATGTGAAATATTATAAATGTATATGTAAAAACAAAATTGTAAATAAATAAATAAAAATTTAAATTTAAACTGCATTTTGAAATTTGCCAGTATGCTTCACCTTTTATTTATTTTTCTCAGAGATGTCTTGGCTATTCTTTATTTCTTCATAATTGAGCAAATGACCTTTATTTTTTTAAAAAAAATGTGTGTTATTTCTTTCTTTCCATAAGATCTGGATTGAAGATAAAACACATTGTAATTTTCATGACTATGTGACACCAGTTCCCAACTTGAAGACTTGTTTACTTAGAAACCAATCTTTTCTCACTCTTCTCCTCTTTACTGCAAGGGCAATCATGCCAGCCTCATTCATATGGAAATGTGCTGGAAACAAATTAAAATGGTATTAATGGAATTCTGTATGCAGGAAATTCTTACCAAGGCATCTATTTGTGATTCATTACTTCAAAAAAATTTGTCATGTCCTTTCTTGAGCAAAGGGTAATGCTTTAATTAGCTATGCATGTCTTCACATGCCACATATTTGCATTGGGGAACATTCAACCATATCCTCCTGCCTAGACAGCCATCAGAGACGCAATTCAACAACTGCTTCCAATTCACTCTAGGACATGGGGAAGGGGATTAGTCTTCCTTGGACTCCACAGAGATAATTCTGGCTAATTTATCTTCTAATAGCACTGTGATAACGAAGTAAAATATTGGTAGTAGCAATGTGTACACGAAAGTCATGAGTTCACCCACCGAAACAATGGAATTTTTTTTTTTTTTTTGAGACAGAGTTTCTCAGTGTAGCCTGGGCTGTTCTGGACTCACTTTGTAAACCAGGCTGGCCTCGAACTCACAGCGATCCACCTGCCTCTGCCTCCAGAGTGCTGGGATTAAAGGCGTGCACCACCACGCCCAGCCCGAAACAATGGAAATGGAGCCTCATTCAGTGATGATTAGGTGCTGTAAGGGAAAACGGCTATGGTGGAGGAGAACGTTTGAAAATTTCCTTTTGACCTGACTATTAAGCCTTGAATTTCACTACCTTAATACATATTTCTAGGAAAAAATGGACTTAAATAAAGAACTGGAATAAGGGGTTTAAGCATACACACATAGACACACACACACACACACACACACACACACACTGACATGTGTATGTATACACAAATATGCATACATGTATAAAAACTATTAATCTACTCTACATAGGCTTCCAACGTCAACTACCTCAGGGTGCCTCAAAGTTGGCTTACAGTGTTTCATGTTTATTCTCATCAATTAATTGATTGAAAGCAAGAGTTAACACATTAGCGGATGATGTCCTTGTGCTATGAACTATTTCTAGGTACATGTGCCTATGAAATCCTGTAAGCAATATTAGGGGGGCACTTTCTCCTATTAGTTTCCTGTTTTATATTTAGAAATGTGGGCTTCAGAGAAGTGAACTAACTTAGCCAAATTAAAGTGTCTTCAAAATTAACTGGTACTGACTAACAAATAAAAAGTTTCCCAGGAGTCTGGTTTTGTATAGTATATGAGTAGGGCCTATGGGTGCCATTCACCTACTGAAATATGGCGATGATGAACAATATCACTTGTTAAAATATGTTGATTTTGAAAACATTACCTGAGCAGACAGAACCTAATGGAGCTGGGACCATTGAAAAGAAGGCCTAAGATTTTCACCAAAGCAAATAGTTTAATCCCTGCTCTTGAGAAACTTCTGTACTCTGTATTCACAAAGAGTTGGCTGCTATCAAGCATTTCAATTATTTTGGAAGAGGAGACATCAAGCTTCCCATAAGAACACAGCTCAGTCAACTTTTGATTGTGGCATCAGAATACTAGAAACAAAGAACTGACACCTGAACCTCTGAACCACAGGTCCTAGGAGCCATGGAGAAGTGCTGCTTTCTTACACTAAGTTAGTGGAATTTTTCACATAACAATAGAGTGCTGATGGAGTGATAAAGATAAGCTCTGATATCAGAATGTCTGTTTTTAAGAATTGCATCTTAACCACTGTGCTACCCAACCTTTCAAAGACATTACACAGAGTCTTGTAGCTTACAGAAAAACAGATGATTCCTTCATGTCATAATAGTTTAAGTTATAATAATTTTATTTTTCATGTTCGGTTGACAAAGCCTCTCACTTGACTTCCAACCAGTTATATAGACAAGGCTAGCCTTTAATCTTGACCTTCTTGCTCACAATGCACATGTGTTGCTGCAATTATGGGCAAGAATAAAAACATTTAGATACGGTATATTTTAGATTTTTGACTTGACACTTTTATGAAACAGATATATATGCAGAATAATCTGTAAATCAAATCCTAATTTTTAAAGGTTACTTGGTTTATAAAAATATTCTGTTTCTTTTTTTGCCTCTCTAGCAGAGGTAATAAGATATATTTCCACATCAGACATATGATTATAGGGACAAACAACTATTATGCTACCAAATATAAAAGGTTGGTAAGCCTCTATGTCAGTAGAATAGGTACACATGCAATTTTGGCTTACAAAGTTTTCAGACTCTACTGGATTTACTGAAAGATAATCCCATGATAAGTTAAAACAAATATACACGGAAATATGTCAATTTTCCAGTATATTTCTCTTTGGCATTTTCGAACACTACTATTGACCTTGTTTAATTTTGTATCCTATTACTTTACTGAATGCATTTATCAATTCTGAGAGATTTCTGGTAGAAATTTTATAATGTCTTTCACATAGAAGATTACCATCTATAGATAAAGATACTTTGGCTTCTTTTCCTATTTCTGTCCCTTTTTAAATTTTTCTCTTTTCTCTTATTGTTCTATGGTTTCAAGTCCTATGTTGAACAAGAGTGGAGAGAATGGATATCCTTGTCTTGATCCTGATCTTAGAATAGTTTGAATGTTCTCAATTTAGCATGATATTAGCCGTCTGTTTCCTGCATGCCACCTTTATTCTGTTGATCTGTCCTCTCACCTTGTCTAGCATCACAGTGATTTTTATCAGAATGGAATGCTAGATTTTTATAAAGGCTTTTTCTGTATCTATTGAGATAATCATGAAATTTCAGTATTGAGGTCCACTTATGTCATAAATTACATTTATTGATTTATCTATTTGGAACACCCCTAAATTTCTGGAATGAACTCAATTTGATTACGATGAATGATCTCTTTAATGTGTAATTGATCTTAAATTAAATTTGCAAGTATTTTCATATCCATGTCATGAGAAAGGAAAGTCTATAATTGTCTTTATTTGTTGTGTCTTTGTCTTGGGTATCAGAATAATGTTGGCTTCATAAAAAGTATTTGGAGACATTGAAATCAGCATTTCTTTTTCTATTTTAGGTAATAATTTAAGTGGTGTTGGTGTACATTCTTTTAACGTCTTGTAGAAATTTTCTCTGGGCAAAGGGTAACAGTTACACACTATTGATGACAGTTTAAACTAGTAAAGCCACATAATAAATCAGTATGAAAGTTCATTGTATAACTAGAGATAATATTACAAAATAACCCAGCTATATCATTCCTGGCCATATACCCACATGAATCTATATCCTATGATAGAGCTATTAGCACAACCATGTTCATTGCCAAATGAATCATGATATCTGAAAAATTTAATAAGCTTAGGGGCCTATCAGTTGATGACTAGGTAATGAAAGTATAGCAACCATACAAAAAGAAATATTATTCAGCTAAAAAGAACAATGAAATTATGACATGATCAGAAGGATGGATGGGATTCTAAAAGTAATACTGAGAGGAAGAACATAGACTAAGACCCATGGATGCCATATGATCGTCTGCATAGGTAGTACCTGGGTTCCTTGCATTAGTTTTGTGTGTTTAAATTGAAGTACCTCTGAAAGCCGTGAAATTGAAAATGTCAGCTGATGTGGTGGTGCCTGAAGGAAGGAAAGTAGCAGAACACAGGTAAATTGAAAATATGGAGGTGTGGGGGGCAGTTATTGATTATAGAAAATTTTAGCCAGGGACAAGATGATAACACGAAGGAGAAAAGAAAAAGGAGAAGGTTAAACAAAATACAGGGTATTTAAAAAAATCTAAATGTAAGCCAACTAACATGGAAGTTACCTAAAATATATAAGATAGAGTATGAAGGGAGATATGCTGATGGCTAGAAAAAAGTAAAGGTATATATGAAGTTAAGAACAGTGACTACAAACACAGGCTCTGAGCATAACACGTGAGACTGGGTAATTCAGAAGAATGGAAATGTATGTCTATATAGTCCACTGATCACAGTGCCTTCTAGCTCATTTTTTTTTTTTTTCTGACAAGACACTTCCTTTTCTGCCAAGATAGTATTGTCTCATGGGAGGTAATGATGGACTCTCTCAGGATGAGAAGGATAAATGGTTAAAAAAAAAAAAAAGGAAAATATGTAAATAAAACTCTCCCTGAGTGTCTTTTTTATGGATTTCTAATTTCACCTGTACAGGAGATTTCTCTTAACTCATTCACCAACAAAAGCCTGCAATACTAGATGCTATTCCATTGATATATGCTTCTATCTAAATGTTGGACAGGATAAGGACATCCAAACCGTCATGATGACTTTCTTTGGTTCTTTATGTTATTTGTGTTCTTACACCCTGCACTTCTTTTGAGGTATTTAGATAAACTGTTTCTTGTTCTTATTCCCTGAACATTTTTTTGAGGTATTTAGATAAACTGTTTAATAATGCCAAAGACAAATGGGAATTAATATTTGTTTTTGTCACTGGCTCATGCTTACCTTACTTGAGTTATCTTAGAGATCGCTTCAGTTTGCTTTTTGACACTGAGGATGGATATTCATTGAGCTGAAGTTAAGTCTATTAACTATGGCACGTAAGAATATTAAAAACTGATTTTTTCCTAAGTGATAAACTTTGAAAACAAAATGTTATTCTACTTGCCTAAAAGTTCATGTAAAAACTTAATTAGTACCTGTGCAACACTGTACAATTTTAATTTTCCTAAATTCCCCAAATACTGACACTTTTCTATGATAAACTAGGGTTGGCATCTTATTTTTTTGTCCATAACAGAAAAACTCAGGGAGTCTTGATTCATTGGGTCATAGATCATTCTGTCTTCTACTAGATTCTTAAATGCATATTCATGTGCTGCAAATCTTGAATATCTAAGGAAGAATGAAAATGTCAGATGATTTCAATCATATTTTTTTTAATTCTACCAGATGACTCATGCCCATTGAAAGCATCAGAAGAAGGGCCCTGCCTTTATACATGGCTCTCATTTAAGAGGCTGAGCTTTAAAAAGCAACATAATTTTAAATTTGTCTCTTCCGTCTTCTCTCCCTTATAAATGCATCACTGCCTCTCCCAGGAATTTAGAGACATTAATCCTCTTGTCAGCTTCCTCTCCAAACATACATTCCAGAGAGCTGCTAATTTAATTTTCATTCTGTTTAGTTTCATTTCTTCCTTCTTGGGATTTCTGTTTGAAAGAGCTTTTAACAGTCTTCTCTGGCATATGGCGCATATGCTTGTGGAATAGGGAACCAGCTTGAGTACAACAAGAATAAAAATAAACTGCACACAACCAACCTCCAAACTTTTTGGGAGGTCCTCAATGGTGCTGCCATTTTTGCTTTCTGTCTTTCATACTTTAGCTTGCATGTGTCACCAATTCCTTTTTGGAACCAGAGATAAAACCCCGTCTAATACAAAGGCTAAAAAAAATGACATTATTCCCCAAGTGAAAGAATCAAGACAAACCTATGAGCTTTGAAAAAAATTCACGTCAAGATATCTGAAGGACATTTTTTCCTTATCAAACACCCATAGCAAAGGAGGAGACTCATTGGGCATGCTTCTCTAATGGAGGAAATTGGCAACTCCTTTTCAACATTATGTTATAAAAGAGACAAACAGGAAACAGCAGGCCACATACTAAAGAGTAAAAGCCCACAAAGCCAAATATTTAAGTCTCGGCTACTCAAGAAGCAATGGAAATAAAACAAAAATTTCTACTGAAATCCCTTTGGTGTTATATTCCTGCTGAATGTTTTCAAAACACACTGAACAGTCTTCATCCCCAGAGATTGGTTTTCTCTCTTGATTTATGTGTTTACACATGTTCAACTACTCATTGTATTGTCTGTTATAAAAGAAAATTCAGACCATGCATGTGGGTTGGGGTCCAGGTGATTCGTCGAGTGATTCAAGATGTGGGTGTGGGATGCTTTAGTGCCTGGACAGTGTTTCTGCCTGTGTGGTAACAGGGGAAATATATGTACAACAGAAAGGTAAAAGAATCTATGGGCATTGACTTTCTTGTTTGAAACTTGCTGACCCATCTTTGGGGTTCTGACATGTCTGCACTTTGCTGTTTAGATGATAATTAATCAGAAAACCAAGGAACACATTTTGTAGGAACAAGTAAGGAGGTAGGCAGAAAAACTGATCATTGTTATCTGCAGTTCATAAGTTTGATGCAGATGATAAGGCGAGAAGTTAAACAACACATACGTCACTGATAAAAATAAAGTGACTCTCTTTCCTATTGCTTACAAGCCATAAGGAGAAGATGGGACGTTATTCAGCATAAAAGGAGTTTCAACACCAAGAAAATGAAATGAGTGACAAAGGTCAGAATGGCTGAGACTCTGAGTATGCTGGAGAGGGACACCTGTTCTCTGCTATGGATGACAGGAAGAAAATCATTGATTTTTAGTGTAACTAGAATAGAGGCTACACACTCAAGTGTCTTATAGAGCAAAGTGATAATGAAAATAAGTATAGCAAACTGGCCATTTACAGCACAAAGGCAGTCACTTAAAAAGATGATGATCATTTTAAATAAGTCAAAATAATCTTTATGTCTATAAAGAAAACAACTCCTTTGTTCCATAATACAGATTAAGAGTCAGATGGGTGCAAGGTGGGAAGGATCTGACAGGATATGGGGAGAGGAAACGCAATCAGATTATTTTATATGAGATTTCAGTTAAAAATATTTTTTTTTATATAAAACATGCAACAGAACGAGAATGGGGGTCAAAGATAGCTGAGATGACACAGCTTCAAGAGACATGGAGTCATGAGAAGCCAGAGTGCCTGAACTCCTGATTTCTTGGTGCAACTGCAATTGTTCATTCAGTCCTTTTAAAAATGCCATGTAAAGTGGCTGGAGAGATGGCTCAGAGTTTAGGAGCATGAACACTGTTCCAGAGTCCCTAAGTTCAATTCCTAGCAATGAAATGGTGGCTCATCATCATCTATAATGTAATCTGATGGCCTCTTCTGGCCATACATGCACAGCACTGTAGACATAATAATACACAAATAAATTTTTTTAAATGTAATATGAAAATAAAGGAAACAAGCAAACAAAAAACAAACAAAGAACAACAACAAAACATAACAATGCACACAGCCAAGAATAAGAGCTCTCATTAGCTCCTAGCTTATAAACTCAGGATGAAGAGAAAAGTTCTGGAGGCATTTAAACATTGAAAACATCTAGAAAATTAACAGAACTGTTCTTCAGGGTGCAAAATGCTGGTTTCAAATCAAAGCTACTGCATGAAGCCCAGATTTGATTCATCTGGTAAATGCTAAATTCTTTCTATTTGCATAGCATATTCTCTGAAGCATTTTCAATTGGAACTGATTTTGTATTTGAGATTAGATGAAACATGTATTCAGGCAAGCTGATGTTTCAATCTGCAAAAAGTGGCCTCACCTAGGGACAAGAAAACATCCACCTCAGTCCCTCAGTGTATCTCTATGGGCTGAGGGGGTTTCAGGGACATAGATCATCTATATTACAGAATGCAATATGTTTGATAATAAACTTTTAAGATATATTTATCTGGCTACCCATACAAAACCATTACTTTCTTGGATAACACCAATATATTATCTAATGGGAGAGATAAAAAGTATTTCAGCAAGGTGCTTTGAAAAGCATTTGATACTCAGGGAAAAAGTGGAATCAGATAATCTGAATTCATTTCCTTTGCTGTGCTTAGCAGTATAATATTGATTGATACTGTATTTCTCACATCTCATACATAAGCATGCTGTAGCATTATATGTGTTGTGAGCTCTAAATGGTTATATCTCTGGCATCAGAGGAACAAAGTTTACTGCCTGAGCAAAAGATATCTGATAACTAAAGTGATCTTCAAATTAAGGGGAGAGGAAAGAGGGAAAATACCAACTTTTGATGCTTCAGTATTTGAACTTCTGACAGTTACTAGTTAATTTATGAACAGTTGTCCTTCTTTAAATATAGATGTGCCAAAAAGAGTATGCTGTAATTCTGGATGGGAGGTAAAGTGTACATAATGCTTCATTATTTGTAATGTAGATTTTATATCATTTGATATTCAAAAGAGCATTGTGAACCCAGCTGAGGAAGAATGTATATGTGTATCTCGGCTTGTATAGTATGTGTAGGAAGTTTCTCTGTCACTATGTGTAAGGGTGTGGATATAGTGTGTGTTGTGTTCTTTCTGTCTGTATATGTATGTTTCTTTCTAGAGTGTGTGGAATGTGTTTTGTGTATGGTGGGTGTTGTATATGTGTTTGCCATATGTGAGTGTGTATTTAGTATGTGCTGTCTATGCATATCTTTTTGTTGTGTTCATATGCACACTTGGGTAAATAGTATTTGATATGTGTGTGTCTTTATTGCATGTGGTCTGTGTGTGTGTAGTGTGTGGTGTATGTGTGATCTGTTTTTATGTGTGTTTCTGGTGTGTAAGTATGGTATATGTGTATGTATGCTTATGATAGTATATGAATGATATGTATACATACAGACAAAAACATATATATATATACATAAATATTCATACATATATGTTACGGACACATATATGTATATATAGAGAGAGATATAATGAGAATTATAATCAATGTCTCAGAAAACATTATTATTTAGTCCAGTTTGAAGGATAGGCCTACAATTCCTCAGCTGGTTAGTAGTAGAAATGCTCCTTCTGCTTGCTACTTACAAAGATTTATCACTGCAGTACATATCCTTGCTGTTCCAGTGTTCTTAGAAGCATTCCCATTGTGCCACTATGTACCTGTCATTCTTTTCCATAGAGTGGTATCCATCTCTTGATCTAAATTAGTCTTTATGAGCTGACACACTTATCACAGTAATTGGTTAAAGGTGATGCAAAGAAGTAAGAATAATTAAGAATAGTTATTGTTCTTTAATTGTTGGAGGAGGCAATTAAGTAAACACAACGTAAGAGCATCTGGACCCAGTAAAGTAATCATACTCAGCTTGAAGAACTAGAGAAAAGGTATTGCTTTGGAGAATAGCAGGGATTAGATTTTCTTCAGGTACAGTTAATGGTTTTGTAAATTAGTCTGAAATAATATTCTCACTGCAGTGGGTTTCTGATTCCAGGTATATGTTTATAAATCTATAAGTTGTACTCTACAAATGTATTAGTTGTTTGGTACGAAAAGCTTAATAGATGCATTAATCGATTGTAAATTTAAAAAAGTAATCAAACCGGAGTATTGTACAAGAATTTAAGCGCTAGAAGCCACTACATTCTATTGTCAAAAACAAGATGAAGTAATTAGTGCAAGATTATGTGAGCACCAACTATTCTCTCTATGTTCCATAGGGCCAGTCACAGAGTATCAGGGAGATGCTGAACTCAGATAGGCTTCACATCACACCTGAGAAAACTTGACCTTAAGCTTGTCTTATATAGTATGCTGATCCATCCTTTCTAAGGCTCTAGAGAACATATTATCTTCAGTTATCTTCAAGAGTGTTTGTTTGCTAAACAGTCATGAAAATGCAATAATAAAAATAATAAAAATTGTATCTATTTTTGAATTAATTCTAGTTGTCAATTTGAATGAATTGTGGCATACCTAGACCACACATAAAGGTCATTTCAATGTGATTCTATAGAGGTGTTACTCCAGGAAATTGACATGTGGTTTTGTGTCGGTTTATTTTATTTTATTTATTTTATTTAATTAATTTATTCAGATTACAACTCAATTGTTGTCCCGTCACTTGTATCTTCTCATACCTCCCTCCCTCCTTCTTTCACCCTATTCCCCTCCCCTAGGTCTATGACCGAAGGGGGCCTCCTCTGCCACTATATGATCATAGGCTATCAAGTCTCAACTTGGTAGTCTGCTTATTCTTCCTTTGGGTGCCACCAGCCCTCCCCACCAAGAGGAGGTGGTCAAATATGGGACACCAGAGTTCATGTCAGAGTCAGTCCCCGCTTTCCACATAACTGTGGCTAGATCCGAGTAGGGGAAGTTTATATAAGATAGAGCTGCCTTCAGTGAAGGCGAGCATCATCTAATTTGTCTAGTGCATTTAGCTGCAAAAAGTTAGAGAAACACCAACTCTCTTTGTTTTTATTTTCTCCTCTTCTCTTTCTTTCTTCCTTTTTCCTGGGGTCAAACAAAATCCTTATCTTAGTCTTGGACATGACAATTACTGGGTTCCATCATTTGTCTCTGGGATCTCCTAAGTTTTTTTTGGGCCTTTAGCCTTAGCATTGGAACCAAAATCACAGAGACTCAATGCTGATATTTACACTATAGAGATCTTACTGACATGCTTCCTCAGCTCTCAAGCTTCTCATTGTCTTATTATGAGAGTTAATCCCAATAATCACACTTGTCATTTTCCTCGTATACTCACACTTATGTTATTCTATCTATTCTATCTGTGTATCAATCTGTCATTTATCTATTCACTCAGTTTACCCATGAATTCATTTATTCATGCACTCTATTATATCTGTCTCCTGAATGAGTTTTTAACAAATACAATCTATTTGATCAAAAGATCTGCAGAGTTTTAAGAGATTTATAGATATCTGTATCCTAAAAGCATTTCATAGAATATTTTTCAGAATCTGGACACATACTGATAAATGTTATTCTATTATTATTTGTACATTTAAAACTATCGTGTTATTCATAACATAAAATACAGAGAAATTGTATATATATAGACAAACACTAATAATTTATCCAAAATAACAACCAGATAATGTTGGTGTGAGCTGAGCATAGTGACTACATTCCAACATATACTGGAGGGAGAGCAGATAATAGAATTCATCCACAGTATGGGAAGAAGACATGCCTACTGCTTCAGGGGAAAGGACAAATGCAACAGTCATGTCATGTGGACTGTAAGCATCCTTAATATGATGCAATAAAAAAATGGTACTTGTTCTCTGACATGTTCCCCTCATTATTCTACTCATTTCATAAGAAAGACTAAAGAAGTAATTCCCAAAAGGCTACTAGCACTTCTGAGAAATGTAATCTTTTAAAAACACAACAGAATTCTGTTGATCTTGCACAACTTAAAGTGTGTAGGTACACATAACATTTAAATATAAGGTGGTCTTTTAACTAAGACCTTGCATAGCAAAATACATTGGGTTATGACTAAAGATATGAAAACAAATTATAGGCATCAGCAGATAATAATTTTCAAGATTTCTCATCAGTTGTAGTTAGTACTTTATAATAATATGAAATTAACAATGGAAGAAACAATGCAGAGTACATGGTGACTGTCAGTAATAGATTCTGAAAGTTTTCTGTAGGTCTAAACTGTTCTAAAAATGAAAAGCTACTGAAATTATTATAAATGTCTAAGCAGTATTAATTCTGGGCACAAAATTCACAGATTTGTCTGCCTATGTTACCTAACACATGTTCCAAAAAGCACTAAAAGAGTGACTATTCTTAGGAACTTCAAACTGAAAGTAACCCCCACATTTCCCTGACATGCAATAAATATAAAAGTTATGTTAATCCAGAAAATGAAAAATTATATGATTCTATTTAGTAAAATGAAAACAAAAGCAATTAACACCAAAAATATAAGGACAATTGTGGTTACTTTTGTTGGAAATTGTCAAGGATAGAATGTGACGTCTTAAGCCTATAGGCAGTAGCGATGTTCCCATACTTGAGAGCTGATTCCAGAGTATTCATAATGAAGATTCATCAGAGTGTAATCTTATTATATGTGCACTTTTAGTAGAGTACAGCAATAATATGTTTCTTTAAATCTTTTCTAACATATCAATACAATCATAAATTATGGCTGCTCTCAATAGAGGACAAGAATTGAAATATTCATAGACTGACTTGCAGGGCAAACATCAAGATATTTTTAGTATTTTCTAATAGCATTCAGTGAAGCCAACAGACACAGAATAAAGATAGAGCCAAGAAAATATTGAACATAACATGGAGAGTGTTGTTATATTTCTTTTGACACAAGAGGAGATTTTTTTAGTCTTGTTTTACCTGGGAAACTTAGAAAATGAACAACAATTTTATAGTGGTATGTTTATCAGAATTAAATATAAGCTTTCTTTACTGGTTTGCAAAGGCCATAATCAAGTCTTGCAAATGAATTCATTGAGGCATATACCAACATATAAGACAATCATTGTTACCCTGATTGTACCACAGGGGAAACAGAGACCCAGACTTCTTTATTATTAATAATATATTCAGAGTATGTCCAGTTGATATCCTCTCACTTGTATCTTCCCATTCCCACACCCTCCTTCTTTCACCCTATTCCCTTCCCCTAGACCTCTGACAGAAGGAGATCGCCTCCTCCACTATATGACCACACCCTATCAGGTCTCATACAGATCGCCTGCTTCCCTTTCATCTGAGTGCAGCCAGGCCTCCCCACCAAGGGGAAGTGGTCAAATAGAGGGAAGCAGAGTTCGTGTCAGAGGCAGTCCCCTATTCTCCTTAAAACTGTGGAGAATGAGCTGTCTATTGGCTAGATCTGAATGGGGGCTTCTTACATGACAAGAAAAGTATCACATGGCTTGTAAATAGGGCAATAGAGTTTCAGGTTCAAAGCAGTTAACCTGTCCTTAAAAATCATCCCCAAGGGCCTCTGTCTTCGGAAGTGCTTTCTTTCCCCATATTAAGTTCTTTTAGTAAAACATAATTCAATTTGTCATATTTTAAGGATATTTATAACCGCTATAAGTTTATCTTTTCAAAGTATGTTTCCAATTATTTGGGGGAAAGTTCACACAACATCATTAATCTTTTATTCAGATTAGAGAACATTTAAAAACATCTGCTTTGTGTAGATGAAAAACATCTTCATTGCCTTAGTATAAAAAAGATTATTGATATATAAGGAGCAATGATTAATTTTAGAGAAGATAAACAATTAAAATTAAAATTTTATATATCCATGAGTCTATACAGGCCTTGGGTCCTATGATCTGTTCATGCATGCATAGCCTCTGACTGCTTTGTATCTAATTATATAGTTTTTCTAAATAAACACTGACCTTACTATATTTATTAGTGGCAGATCTTGAAATGTCATTGGTAATATTTTATATAATACTTTCTCACAACAGAGTGAATAAGTTTTGATAATGAGATGGTTTTTTTTTAACCAATTCTAATCAGTTGTAATATACATATGAGATTTTTTAAGAATGGATTTATTTTCACTTGTCACATTGGACAAAACCAACTGAAAACATACACATGGAAGCAGTGATTGCATCTTCTACTAAAAGAAAAACTAAAAGTTATAATTTCAAAACTACAATTATTAAAATAAATCGCAATGTTTCTATGGGTTCACATTGCTCGTATCTTAATTTTTTTT
Organism: Acomys russatus; assembly: GCF_903995435.1. NCBI lineage: Eukaryota > Metazoa > Chordata > Mammalia > Rodentia > Muridae > Acomys > Acomys russatus. Next base: position 103,920,357 of record NC_067137.1, on the reverse strand, counting down.
TTTTTTTTGCTTTATTTCATTTTATTCTAGCATGTGGTCCTATATATCAAACCCAGGGAATGAACATGCTATGTAAATACTCTTTCTACATACATTCAGAGCATAAAGTTGACACATTTGTCTTAGGGTGGATTTATTATACAAGCCAAAGATCACATTACATCATGTATATATAATATTAATATATATAATGTTAATCATTCACACTATTACTTTCATTTGCTCCTTTTTTCTTTTATACTTTATTCTTACACATGTTGGGTACATCTTCTTTAATATTATGACACCTCATAGCTTCCACATATGAGTGGAAACAAGTGATGTTTATTTTTCTGGTACTGACCTATTTGACTTATAAGGATCTCCACTTATATACATTTTTTTTCCAGAAACTGACATGATTTTGTTCTTATCTGTGGTTAAATGCTATTCTACTGCATGCATTGACTTTGGTTGGTACAGTGGTTTGAGCTGACCTGCTTGGGTCCAGATCTGCCAGCCTTAATGGTCTTCTTGTAGGTCTGTAAGATCATCTGGATCCTTCTATTTCCTCATTCTTCATTACATCTTTCACCTAGAGTCCCAATAGGAAGTCCTAGTATACATCTCAATCTCCGTCTAAATGAAGACTTCTAGAGGACATCTCTGTTGGGATAGTGTCCAATTATAAATGAGTATATGCCATGTGTATCTTTCTAGGTCTGGGTTAACTCACTTAGGATGATCCTTTCTAGTTCCACCCATTTGTCTGCAAATTTTGGGATTTCCTCATTTTTAATAGCTGAGTAGTATTCCATAGTGTAAATGTACCAATTTTTTATCCATTCTTCTACTGAGGGACATCAAGGTTGTTTCCAGGATCTGGCTATTACAAAAAGGCTGCTATGAACATGGTTGAGAATATGTCCTCGTTGTGTGGTGGAGCATCTTTTGGAGAGCAAGGACTAACTCGGATATGAACTCTGGTGTCCCCTATTGACCCTTCCCCTTGGTGAAGAGACCTGGTGACACTCAGTGGAAGAATAAACAGGCTACAAGGAAGAGACCTGATAGGCTGTGATCTTATAGTGGGGGACATGGTCCCCTTCCATCACAGACCTAGGGGAGGAGAACAGGATGAAAGAGGGAGGGAGGGGGAATAGGGAGATACAAGTGAGGAGATAAGAAATGAGATGTAATCTGAATAAATTACTTAAATCAAAAATTTAAAAATGTTATTCTACTTTGAACAGTACCATATTTTATGCATCTGTCCATCATCTAATAGGCACCTAGTGCCACAAAACCGAGGACATACAAGTATCTCTAGAATGAGTTGATTGATTATTATGGCTCACAATAAGGAGGGCTGTGAACTTAATCCTGTCACAGTTCTATGTATGCTATTTAGAAGAGCTATAATGCTGATTCCCGTAGTGACCAGAGTAACATATTTTATTAACTGTGAATAAGGTTCCCCCACTTAACCTCACATCCTCATGAAGATTTGCTTCTTGTTTTCTTCATGATTCAAACTCTTCTGGGGTGAGATGAAAAGTAAGCTTAATTTCAATTTGCATTTCCCTTATGGCTAAGGATGGCATACATTTTTCTCATATTTATATATTTCTCATATATTCATATTTTCTTATTTCAAAAGGATGTATTTCTATAGGCTATTGTTGTTAGTTGTGTCCTTGTTTAACTTTGTTATTTTTATTTAATAATTTATTTATTTATTCACTTATCATTCTTTTCCCACACAATATTCCAACTGCAGTTCCCCTCCCCCCCTGTACTCTGATTATCTCCATACACACCCTCTCTCCCAGATCCACTCCTCCTCTATCTTTCATTTTTCCTTTAGAAAAGAACAGTCCTCCAGGGCTAGCAACTGAAAATAGCATAGCAAGTTACAATAAGGCTAGGTACATACTCTCATTTTGGGCCTGGGTGGAACAAGCTAGTAGGTGGAAATGGGTGCCCTTGGCTGGTGAAAGATTCACTGACATCCACCTGTACAACTATTAGAAGTCACACAAAAACATCAAGCTAAGAAGCAGTTTTTATTAAAAAAAATATTTAAGCCCATGACTGCATGGTTATATTCAGGTAACAATCACATAAACTTTGTCATTTTTAACCCTAGAACTAATTCAACAAAATCTTACATATCCAAGAAAATAGAGTCTGATTTTAGTTAATGTACCTCATGGATTTACTCATATTTGTATCCTATAATTGACTGTGAACAATCAATTGTGATAACTCACTACCTTCGGACTGCCCTAGTGTTTATAGTAGAATAGAGAAATATGCTAATTTTTTTGTTTCACAATGTTTATAATGTTATTATTTGAATTTGCAAGCTGTGGCTGTGATTAAGAAACCCCAAATCTCTCCTGGATTGATGAATACTTATTGACAGTATTGTGAAATGCTTTAGGTAACCTCCCCAGGCTCTGTCTGACTCTCAGAATTAAACAGCAGCAGAGACATAGAGTTAGACTTGAATATAAAACTGCAAAGCAAATGAATCAGCTTTTTCAGTTTAAAATTCTCTGATCCTATGCAAAAAAAATGGTATAGACAGCAACATTGTAAGATTCAACAGAATATGTGATGCTTGATATTTGATGAGAAAATGCTAATATATAGAAATAATAAAGTAAAATCTAAGCAGTTATTGGAATTATCAAATATGGACATGAGAATAACTATAATTAATATCTTCAAGAAAACTGTGATACCATGTATACTTGATTCTAAGAATTAAAACTAGTAAAACTTGATTATGTGGCATTTCTAAGTATAAGAACTATATAAGAATTAGAAAAGCAAAACCTATGGAACTAAAGAGATGTCTCAGTAATTAAGAGAACTGGTTACTCTTTCAAGGCACCCAGATTTGATATACAGTACCTAAATAGCAATTTTTCCATCTGTAACTCAAATTCCAGGGTATATGATGTCTTCTTCAAGCCATCATGGTCACAAGGCAAGGACATGACACAAAGTCATATAGGTAGATAAAACACTCCTAGGCACAAGATATAAAAAAATGAATAAAAATAAAATAATATTCCAAACTCAATATCCGAATTGAACTATTTTCTACAAACAAGATTTAGGAATAGAAGTATGAGGAAGCTGATAATATATAGCATAAGACATAGGGATGGAAAAATGACAACAGTTATATTGCAGCCAGTAAAAGACAATATTGATTAAAAGAAATCATATTATTAGAATCCCAGATGTGTGTGTATGGGGGGGGATTAGAGGCAATATTTGAAAAGAAATGAATAATTCTCTACACTATAGAAAATATTATATCTTACATATCTTATAAAAATGCTTCAATCCAAAAATAAAAAATGTCAATGATCACAGCTATCTGTATTAGATATGACTGATTTCCAATGTCAATGAGAAAATAATATAAAAAATCAGGGCTAAGCAAAGTTCATTGGTTGAAGTCAAAACAGTTTGTACCTAGTCCTCAAACACAAAAACAAACACAAACAAACAAACAAAAAACAAGGCAGTACTAGGATAGAGTAGATTTAACTTGGTGGAAGAAGTGAATGACACTATAGCTATTAACCTCCAACTAATGTAAGAAAATAATTTAAAACTGGCAATGAAAAGCATAATATATGCAAAGTAGATATTTCTCAGCAGAGGACTCATACTAAAGCAAATAATGGAAAATACATACTTTGAGTCATAATGAATAATCAGAAATAGAAAACTAAAATCATATGAAAGAATAAAAAGCAATGCTGAAAGTTAATGTGTTGGTATATGCAAATTTAAACAACAACAACACAAAATACTACTACTACTAATAATAACAATAACAATAATGAGATACTGAGCATAGTAGGCTGATGTGAAGCATGAGAAGCTTACAAAGTGAAAATAGCATCTATTGGAAAACTAAAAATTATTCATATTGTTTAGAAAAAATAATAAAAAAGTTAGACATCAAACTTAAATGTAGTTAAGATTTCATATAAGGTAGTATATAATTAACATGCTGTATTTTACATGCTATGAACCAAAATCTATTAAATTGCATTGAAGAATGCTATGTTGGGGCTAGAGTGATGGTTTGGCTGTTAAGAGCAGTGGCTGTTCTTCTAGGAGAGCTGGGTTCAATTCCCAGCACCTACATGGCCGTCTGTAGCTTCAGTTTCAAGAAATCTGACACCCTCATACAGATATACATGCAGTCAACAGAAAAAAACACACACACATAAAAAATAAATCTTTACAAAAAAAGAATACTTTGTTTATAATAGCACAGGGCAGGAATACATAGAAATGAATTCAACAAAAAATATGCAAATCTTTATCTATGGAATTAAATCTCACAGTGAGGAACTAAGGGGACATAAACAAACTGTTTATTATGTTCAAATGTTGGAAGGAGGCACTGGAAATATATCCATTCTTTGTGAATTGAGCCATAGAGTCAAAGCAAAAAACTAAAGGAAAATTTAGCAGGTTTTAAATCACTCTCATCTCCTTTCTATTTGTGTGTGGGAAAAAATAATCTCATCTTAAAATGTGCATGGAAATGAAAAGGGCCAAAATAATCAATATAATGCTAAAGGATAACAAAGTCGGAAGAAGTCTGATATCAGATATCAAGGCTTACAATAGTGCAGCAGAAATCAAGAACATGTGGGTTTAAGCAATGACAGACATAGATCTCAATGGAAAAAGAATAGCCAAACAAAAGATTCATATGTCTATAATTACCAGATTCGTAACAAAAGTTACACTCACGTGCTGTAGGAGTTATATTTTCCTGTTAGTGTGTGTGTGTGTGTGTGTGTTGTTTTGTTTTAAATAAACAAAAAAACTGAGTCAATTGGAAAATTAAAACCCCATATGGTAGAAAACTGAATTTTGTCTTATAATTTACTCCAAGAGGAGAAAACATCGTCATGACTTTGATAGGAAGTGATGTCTCACACTGCACAATACAGACTTTCCACCTGGCACTAGAGAGATGGCTCAAGGTTAAGAGCCCTAGCTGTTCTTCCCGAGGGCCCAGGTTCAATTATCAGCACCCACATGACAGCTCATAACCTGCCTCTAATTCCAGTTTCAGGGCTTCTGGCACCCTTTCACATGCATACTAGCAGCCAGAACATCAACATACATAAAATATAAACAAACAGACAAATAAATTTTCAACCTTGAGGCTAGTGCAATGGGTATGTAGTTAATGTAGTCTAGAATACTTGCTGCTTTTGTAGAGGATCCTTGTTCAGTTTCTAGCACCCACATCGTGGCTCACAACCACGTGTAGCTCCAGTTCTAAGATGATCTGATGCCTTCTTATAATCTGTTCAGGATCCAGGAAAACATGTGATACACATACATCCATTGAGGGAAAATACTTACGCACATCAAATAAAATAATTAGATTTAAATAATTCATAAAAATTAAAAACACCATCCATGATATTAAATGATACCTCTATTGGAAAATGAATCTCACTGCTTTCTATGTGAACCAATGACTCGTAAAAACATTAAAAACACCAACCAGAAATTAATAATTGTTTAAAGGTCCTATTTATCACAGGGCCTAGAAGGTTAATGAATATAAAACTACTATGTAAAAAAGGATTTTATAATAAGTTATTAATATATACCTAAAATATGTGTGTATATAAAAATATGAAATTTTACCCATTATAAGAACAACCAAAAAGTCAACTCAATAAAAAACAATAAATCAAAGTTCTTAAAGTCATTTTCTCCAGGGAATAAACAAATAATGATAAGAGTATAAAAAATATTTACTAATATTATCAAGGAAGACAAATTAAGCCAAGTGAAATAGTACCATAAAATTTACACAAAAAAATTTAAATGCTAAGGGAGCCAAGTGCCCAATTTTTTTGTTTGTGTGGTTTATTTTTGTAGTTGTTGTTGTTGTTTTATTTGCAAAATCATTTTGGAAAATAATAAGATCAAGAGCCTATTAAAGTTAGAGCTAAAATTGTACAAATTAATCTGCCATTCACACTCCTAGTAACATGCCAAAAGACTTATTGAGACTAAAGTCATCCTCTAAAATGTTTATGTTATTTGTAACTTTAAATGTAAGCCTCTCATACCCTGATCTAGCCAATGGTCAGAACATTCTCCACAGTTGAGTGGAGAGTGGGATATGACTTTCTCACATACTCTGGTGCCTCACATTTGACCATGTCCTCTGGAGGGGGAGACCTGGTGGCACTCAGAGAAAGGATAGCAGGTTACCAAGAAGAGACTTGATACCCTATGAGCATATACAGGGGGAGGTAATCCCCCTCAGGAACAGTCATAGGGGAGGGGAATAAGGGGAAAAGGGGAGGGAGGGAAGAATGGGAGGACACAAGGGATGGGATAACCATTGAGATGTAACAAGAATAAATTAATAAAAAAAATAAATAAAATAATAAAGACAATTACAAAAAAAAAAAAAAGAAATAATGGTCATCAAATGGGTAAATAAGACCTATATACTCGTTTAATTGCTCTTTCATACTTTGAAAACAATTTATCCAAAGAAAGTAGGCCAATTTCACTGTTAGAATACTGAACAATGTCCCAGGACACATGGAACATATGTGCTTAGGATTAAGATCAAAACGGGAAAACAAATGTACGAGGTTAGAGGTGAGGATGGTGGCTAGCTTCAGAAATGTCTCTGGGAAGAAAAATAAGGCTTGCTTCTAATGGTCACATGAAGGACTGCTAACAACTCACTGATTAAGAGGCCCAGAATAAAAATTTAAGTTATCAAAACACATTGATTAGGAGCTCATTGCCAGGAGTAGCTTGAATGCGAAAAGCTTTAGAAGAACATTATTGTTTAGAGTCAGAATAATAATCTCTGAAGGTGTATGTGGATATGTACCTATGAGTTTTTATACATTTCTCTACACAGGTGTGCATATATTTACAAATATTCATACACATGTGGAACACAAAGTTGACATTGTGTAGCTTGTTCCCCATTTTTACTTTTGAGGCAGATTCTCTAACTGAACTTGGAATTCACTAATATACATACCTGGTTGGTCGCAGCCACTCCAGTGCTGAGGAAATACATGTGCCCTGGCAAGCCTCCCTTCTCTCATGGGTGCAGGGATCAGAACATTTCACCTACTCAGCTGTCTCATTGTTATACTTCTTGACCTTTAAATACAAAATGAAATTATGGTGGTACCTTAGCAGAGAACACCTGTAATCTGTACCTGTAGTTGAAATATTATATGTATGTCCTTAATTATTTAAAGTACATAGGTTTGGTAATTGGATAATGAACGATCTGGGAGTAGAGAACACAAATATGTTTTTTCTTATATCTGTAGCCTTGGCATGTATGCTATTCATAGCACATGATGTAAAGGCAATATTTTGTTTGTTGATTGTCTGTTTAACTCAGTTATTGGATGAAAAAGGCAAAGTAAATAACTTTATCAAATGCATATGCGTCCACTGAATCTTTGCCATGCCATGCAGGGCAATGCAGATGCACACACACAACAACCAGTGTGAAAAGCCTAGGGCATGGTAGTTGTCCTAGAAGCTTGCAATTTTTAAATTACTGGCATAACAATAGACAGAAAAATATTTTCTTTCATCATAGGGATCATATTTAGTTTACAATGATCATAAATTCATCTTTTGTTTTAACTTCAGTAATCACACACGCACAGACAAATGAAACACACACACACACACACACATATTATTATTAAAGAATTTGATTTAACGAATGTCTAGAGAAATGAGTAGCACTTATTCATTCAAAATGTAAAAACTTAGAAAAATTTAGCCTAAAATCAGAATAGCGATTATTCGACACTGAAAAAGATGAGTCCAGGTAGAGAAAAGGAGGTGGATTTGGTCAGTTTAAATATGTACCTATAATGAACTGATACCTTGGAAACTTAAATACAAATTTTTAAAGATCTTTATTAGCTACTTGTGTATTAAAGCATAGATACAGTAAGTTTCATCACAGTAATATCACAGTTTAGTAAACACTATAACTTACTCTGTTAATAAGGGATTGAGGAAGAGAATAAGATAGCAAAGTTAAGTGCCTTGGTATTGGCAGCAGCACACTGCTTGACACCTCTGGGTTTTCTTTGCAAACTTTGCCACAGAGCTTGATCTCTAACTTTCGAATTGAGTAGCCTGACAAATAGTGTCTCCTCTCTCATTAAATAACCAGCTGACCTTGTGAAGTTCCCCAACCTCTGAGACTTTCAATTTTCTTATCTGTAAACCTGATTGGATAACAAAACATCAAAGGTTTTCTCTGAGCTATATCTTGTAAAACTTTATAGGCAGAGAGGTATGTCATAAACTCTAGCTGCACAGAGAGTGATGCATATTAATTATGAGCAATAAAATTTGTTGACAGTGTGAGAAAACAGAGAAAGGAATAAGAGACAGAAACCAAGTGTTTCAAATTGAAGTTTCCCCAAGAGCTTTTTGTGTAGAAGGTGGAACAAACAGAATTTGGGATTAAATGCATCTAGTGTGTCTAGGCTGTTTTTCTGGATGTCAATTTGAATATCAATGCCTGTGACAACTTTTGGAAAATGTTTCTAGTACTAAGTACTAAGACTTGTCAAATATGGAGTGGATGTGCTATCAGTTTTAATTGATAGAACTCTAGTAAACATATTGCGTGCATGCAGGCATTTAACTGGGCACAGGTTCTGGTAGTAAGAAAAAAACGATGATAATGAAATGAGATTTGATACAAGATCTTTAGGAATCTCAGGCCTAGAAGGGAAATTCTGAAGCAGTAAGCACCATAGCTATGCTATTTCTGTTTGATTTAAACAGAAATGGCAGCTTTAAAATTTTAACAAAACGGACAATTTTATAAGCTATGGCATGTGTCTGATATGCTCGGAAATAATAGTGTCAGCAAATTCCACATGGGTAATTGGTTGTCGGTGTGCATATTCACAGCAAATTGGGCCTTTTGCTCCTAATTTAAATACCCATTTTTGCCTAATTATGTTGTGTATTTACATTTCACATTATCTTTGTTAACACGTGGAAATCCAGCTGGTGACCTAGCAGGAAGTCCCTTGAAGCTATAACTCTTAATTACCTACCCTGGAGGAAGAGTGGTTTGAATTGAGAGGTAGTAGGAATGGATTTAAAGAAAGGATGTTGCAACATCGCCCAGATGTGCCTGCCATGGTGCTTTTGACTTGTAAGCCCTGCTGAACATTTTATAATAGTTAGAAGCGAGGGTTGTACATTTAGATTGAGCTGAGTTCACACACAAGCTGTTTTGTATGACAGAGGCAACAATCTTCGCCCTTCTGTGTCAGTGTCTAGCACTAAGATGGATAAACAATGATATCCAAACTCAAAAGGCTTAAGAGGAGAGAAAATGTGGGAGTATCTGGGAATTGAATTGCAGGGCATGCTAAACTAAGGATTGTGTTATTTTATGATTTTTTTTTTTTTTTTTTTTTTTTTTTTTTTTTTGGTTTTTCGAGACAGGGTTTCTCTGTGTAGCCTTGGCCATCCTGGACTCACTTTGTAGACCAGGCTGGCCTCGAACTCACAGCGATCCGCCTGCCTCTGCCTCCCGAGTGCTGGGATTAAAGGCGTGCGCCACCACGCCCAGCTATTTTATGATCTTATATGTAATGAGAAAAATATATAATACCCAAACTTGTTAGTATGTAGCATAATGGGCAATATTTATTGTAATAACCAAAACATCAATTCTCTCTCTTTTTCCCTCTCTCTCTCCCCGCCTCTCTGTTTTTTGTTTGTTTTATTGAGACAGGGTTTCTCTGTGTATCCTTGGCTGTCCTGGAACTCACAGAGATCCACCTTGGTCTGCCTCCCTAGAATTCCCATTCTTTTTTTTGTTTTTTTTCCAATTTTATTTTTTAATTAGGAAATGCAAATATAAAAGCACATGCTACTTATAAAGGAAAAACTATTTCAGAAGCAAAGTTATAATTGCTCACTTTCTGTTTTTGAGACAGGGTTTTGACCAAGTTGACTTCAAAGTTACAACCCTCTCAATTCTTTTTTTTTTTTTTTTTAATTTATTCTTGTTACATCTCAAAGTTTATCCCATCCCTTGTATCCTCCCATTCCTCCCCCCCCCCCATTTTCCCATTATTCCCCTCCCCTATGACTGTTCCTGAGGGGGATTACCTCCCCCTATATATTCTCATAGGGTATCAAGTCTCTTCTTGGCTACCTGCTGTCCTTCCTCTGAGTGCCACCAGTTCTCCCCCTCCAGGGGACATGGTCAAATACAGGATTCATCAATTTTATGTTCTCTATTTTTTAAAATACGTCATTGTCTCTGAGTTATGTTTAAAGGACCAAAGAGCTGCACCAGTGTTTAAGAGCCAGGACTGCTTTTACAGAGGACCCGTGATTCACTGGCATACTTGTTGGACATATTACAACCTCCTGAAATTCCAGCTCCAGGCTATCCGACCTCTGTTTGGACTCCAAGTGTGTTCATATGTGCAGACATCCACATACAGACACTCATGTATACATATAACTGGAAAAGACAATAAACCCACACCAGGCTGAAGCTGTTTTTATGTTGTCCATTGCTAGTGCAGATCAGAGATATTCTCATAGAATTGAGTTGGTGTGGGAAAGTTTTACCTAACATCAGGATGACTTCTTTGTGTTTTAGCATCTTAAGAGATCTGGGGAGTACTTCTGCTGCCTTTAGAAAACATGCCCCCAATTAAAAGGGACCGCATCAATACAAAGAAGGCAAATAAATGGGAGCGCCATTCTGAAACCTGGTTCCCCTTCTGCCATTTTGTGATCTTGTCGTATAACCAATTATTTTTTTCTTTTTAAGGTAATTAATATTGGATTTTTGTGGACTGCAATTAAAAGTCTGTCCCATTTAAATCAAGAAAGCTAAGCACGTCACCTAAAATTACGTAGATGTTTAGTTGTTAAGGTGGGAGTAAAAAATTTTAGAACATTATACAAAAAAAGGTCTATTTTAGGATTTATAGAAACATTGTAGAAAAAAGTCAATTTTATGGTTACTAGAAATTCAAATGAAATAATAAGATATACTTGGCAACCACTTTTAATCTGGGTATTTCTTTTCTTGATGCAGGACTATATAGGTGTTTTATATTTTGAGAAATTTACCTCTTATCACATGTATGTTTTTAAAGTATTTCTCCTAGTCTGTAGATTTTCTCTCCATTTTTGATTTTATACTTTGCTATGCAGAAACTTCTTTTTTAAAGTTTTCTAAATTTATTATAATTTATTCAGATCACTTCCCAATTGTTATCTGCCCTATTCCCCTCCCCTAGACCTATGACAGGAGGGAACTTCCTCCTCCACCATATGACCACAGTCTATCAGATCTTATCTGAAGGCAGAGACTTCTTAATTTGATGCAATTCTGTTTGTCAGTGTTTGCTTATGTGAACTCTATACTCAAGTCAAACAGGAAAAAGGTCCTTAATCCAGCCCAGTTTTGAACAGCTTTCCCCAATTGTTCTCTTCAGGTAGTTTGAGCACTTAATATTTTTACATAGGTTATTTTGTATGTCTGTAGGTACATGTCATGGTGGGCATTTGGAGGGCAGAGGACAACTATGAGATCCAACTACCTCCTAAGTTTGTAAATACGGAATTCAGATCTTCAGACATTTGCAGCAGGCATCTCTACCTATACGGACCCATAATGACAGCCCAGTTTGGATGGGTAAGTTTTTGTATTTGCACTTTTACCTATTTTTGGTACACTGATTTTCAACAGTTATGGCAGTAATGGAAAATGGGAAACAGGCAGTCTTTATTTATTTTTTATGATGTTTCTTTTTTAAACATATACATTTATATTATTACACATGAATAGGATAAACTACATACAGCAAGAAGAACCACAAGACAATCAGGAATTATATAAATGTTACATTCATAGTGATTTGGCTATTTGTATATGACAAACTTGAAGTAAACATATTTCTTATCTTTTTGGGTCAAAATTTCTGAATGAATTTTAACATCTATCATATCTCATCGCTATTAACTTAAAACATCTATCTTGATCTAAAAACACCTTAATCCTTAACCTACTAAACTTAATGGACAGACTAAACTATCTGGTCTTCAACCATATCAGAGATTTGAGAAGGAATACTACTCAGCTATTAAAAACAAGGAATTCCCGAAATTTGTGGATAAATGGATTGAGCTAGAAATGATCATAATGAGTGAGTTAACCCAGAAGCAGAAAGAATCAAATGGTATATACTCACTTATATCTGCATACTAGCCCAAGGGGCATGTCCCACAAAAGCCTTCACTTACCAGGAAACTGGGACAGAGGGGAAGGCATCCTATTGGGACTCTAAATGAGAGACGCATGGGAGAACAGCAAAATAAAAGGATCCAGAGGGTCCTAGAAATCTACAAGTAGAACAATATGATAGGCAGATTTGGGCCCAGGGGTCCCGCTCAAACTAAGGCACCAGCCAAGGACAATACAGGAGGTAAACTTTAAACCCCTTCCCAGATCTAGCCAATGGTCAGAATATTCTCCACAGTTGAGTGGAGAGTGGGATATGACTTTCTTCTGTACTCTGGTGCCTCACATTTGACCATGTCCCCTGGAGGGGGAGACCTGGTGGCACTCAGAGGAAGGACAGCAAGTAGCCAAGAAGAGACTTGATACCCTATGAGAATATATAGGGGGACGTAATGCCCCAGGAACAGTCATAGGGGAGGGGAATAATGGGAAAATGGGGGGGGGGAGGAATGGGAGAATACAAGGGATGGGATAAACATTGAGATGTAACAAGAATAAATTAATAAAAAAAAAAAAGAGAGAAAAAAAAAAAAAACTTAAATACCTGAAGGAACCAGAACTTCAGATTAGCAGCTTCCAAAATGAAAAAAAAAAAAAAAAAAAAAAAAAAAAAAGATTGAGACAGTTTACTGCCCGTAACAGTCACTCAACACTCTCTATAACCATTTCCTCAGTTTTTTTGGAGGGGCGGTTGGGGGAGTCTTCAATGTATTATTTGTCTTAAATCAGCCTGAAACCTTCAGAGAATGACATCCCAGTTCCTTTAAAGGGGGTTGGATACATTTCTGTTTTACTTTCTTGGTCTACAGATGATTATTTTCATTAGGAGTTGGTTATAAGTTATTATTGGTCTTATATAGAAAGGAAACTGGGTTGTACTCTGGGATATCTATCTTTTCCTTTATCTTTTCTTTTTTGTAGGCAAGGAGATAAGAGCAACTTCTACTTTTAATAAAGTGCTATGGAAAATGGATTTCTACCAGCAGAAAAGTGAAGCTGCGCCTTTAATATCATATATGAGCCAGTTGACTATAAATGTTTTCAGGTCCTCTGGGTTTTCTATCCTCTTTGATTATTCTTTATGCATGTGCCATACCATCCTGATTATTATAGATCTATAAGAAACCAAATAACCTAATAACATGAGAAGATTATTTAACAAATATTTATCCAAGAAGACCCACACTAGCCGATATGTAAATAAATAAATAAATAAATAAATAAATGTAAGTAGTCTTCCTTGTGATAGTCTAACCTCTTGAGATTTGACATTCAATTTCAATTATATTGTAACTATATTTCAATTATTGTTAGTCAGCTATCAGTAGTCATAAATTTTAATGATGTATGTATGTCAGTATACTTAGGATTAAATTCTTGAAGCTCAGATGATCTAGTAACATGTTTAATCACTATACACATCTTGTTCTGGTTGCAATATGAAATGTCTTTGCAGTGTTTTAGTGGGATCAGGGCAGGAACCTATAGACCTGAACAGACAGGTTGCTCATAGGGACCGAACTTGCATTTAATGGTATAGTGCCAACACAGTTTCAAAAGTCATAAATAAATTGTGATGGAAATGACAAAGAATGAGACAGACATTATTTCCATAGGGATATATAGGTTGTTAACATATTAACAAGAGTTATGTAACATTTTGTCAAAATCCATTTTAAATGAAACATTAGAGATGATTTTTGTTTAAAAAGATATGTTGAGTGGAGAGTCGGGTATGACTTTCACACATACTCTGGTGCCTCACATTTGACCATGTCCACTGGATGGGGAGACCTGGTGACACTCAGAGGAAGGATAGCAGGTTACCAAGAAGAGACTTGATACCCTATGAGCATATAAAGAGGGAGGAAGTCCCCCTTAGTCACAGTCATAGGGGAGGGGAGTAAGGGGAAAATGGGAGGGAGTGAAGAATGGGAGGATACAAGGGATGGGATAACCATTGAGATGTAACAAGAATAAATGAATAAAATAAAATATAAAAAACACATGTATACATATACTTACTTGTATATGTATAGTTATATATATATGTATATATATACATATATGAGATGATCCACATAAGCTAATCATTCTTAAGTTTCAAGAAGAAAATAAATCTTCAGGTGAATAAACAACAAATGATATGGAATGTTCATGAACTTTGCTTTGTTATTTTTGAAGGGAAAATTATTTGCTTTCCTCAATTTTTATTGGAAATACATATTTTAGTTTTTAATTTTTTATAATTTATTCACATTACACCCAATGTTACCCCCTCACTCATATCTTCCAGTTCCCAACCTTCCTCCCTCTTCTGACCTATGCCATCCTTAGTACTCTGACAAGGGGGCTTCTCCTCCCCCATTGTGTGACCACAGCCTATGAAGTCTCTTCAGGACAGCCTGCATCCCCTTCCTCTGTGTGTCTGCACAGCCATCTCACCAAGGGGAAGTGATCAAATCTCTGGACCCAGAGTTCATGTTAGAGGCAGTTCCTGCTCCCCTGACCACCAGCAAATGGAGAATAAGCTGTCTATTGGCTACATCTGAACAGGTGTGTAGCTTCTCTGCATGCATTTTCCTTGGTTGGTACATCAGTTAGTGCAGGCCCCTGTGGGTTCCAGATCCACCTGTTTTGTGGAGCTCCTTGTGAAGCATCCGACCCTTCCTGGTCCTCCCATCCTCCCACTCTTCCATAGGACTTTCAGAGTCCCACTGAGAGTCTTGCTGCTAATCCCTGCAACTGTCCCAATCCCCAGCTGGAGTCTCTCATAGGACATTTATGTTGGGCTAATTACCACTTATAAGTCAGTATATACCATGCATGTTTTTCTGGGTCTGTGTTACCTCACTCGGGATGATCTTTTCTAGCGCCATCCATTTGCCTGCAAATTTCAGGATTTTCTTGATTAAGAGCAGTATTTCTTGATATCTGAGTAGTATTTCCAATATTTAAATGTACCACAATTTCTGTATTTCCTCATTTGATGGATCTTTTGGTTGTTTCCAGATTTTGGCAATTACAAATAGGCTGCTATGAACATAACTGAGCAAATGCCCTTGTATGGTGGAGCATCTTTCAGGTATATGCCCAGGAGTGGTATAGCTTGGACTTGAGATAGCACTATTTGCAATTTTCTGAGAAAGTTACAGATTAATTTCCAAAGTGGCTGTACAAGTTTTCACTCCCACCAGCAATGAAGGAGTGTTCCTCTTTCTCCACATCCTTGTCAGCATGTGCTGTCACTTGAATGTTTGTTCTTAACCATTCTGGTAGGTGTAAGATAGAATCTCAGAGTCCTTTTGATTTGCATTTCACTGATGACTAAGGAAGTTAAATATTTCTTTAAGTGCTTTCAGCCATTCGATGTTCTTCTGATGATAATTCTCTGTTTAGTTCTGTACCCCATTTTTAAATTGGTTATTTGGTTTGTTAGTGTTTAATTTCTTGAATTCTTTATGTACTTTGGATATTAGCCCTTTGTCAGATATAGGATTGATAAAGATCTTTTCCCATTTTGTAGGCTATAGTTTTGTTCTGTTGACAGTGTTCTTTGCTTTACAGAAGCTTTTCAGTTTCATGAGGTCCCATTTATTAACTGTTGGTCTTCGAGCCTGACCTGTTATGTTCTCTTCAGAAAGTTGTCTCCTGTGCCAATAAGTTCAAGGCTCTTCCCCAATTTTTCTTCCAACAGACTTAATTTGTGGTTTTATGTTGAGATCTTTAATCCACTTGGACATTAGTTTGGTGCAGGGTGATAAATATGGATCTATTTGCATTTTTCTAAGTGTGGAAATCCAGTTACACTAGCACAATTTGTTGAAGATGCTACCTTTTTGCACTGTATAGTTTTGGCTTCTTTGTCAAAAATCAAGTGTCCTCGGGTGCTTTTGTCAAACAAAATGAAACTGGTTCTTGGGCACCTCATTTTCATGGTTGTTTATTAGTCTGGAATACATAGGTTAGTTTTACACTATCCCCAATGTGACAGCCTGCGGGGGATTCTGAGAAGTAATAATGATATGAGAGATAGCGTCTTGTTTGTCCTAATGTGAAAAGAATTTTGAGATCATCTTTCTCTTTCATCTGTCTTTCTATTGTTCCTTCTGCTGCATTGTGATATAAAAAGCAGCATGAATAAAGAATGTCACTGAATAGACATCAGGTCTGTCTGTGCCTTCATGTGGAACATTTAGCCTTTAGGGCATTAAGAATATTTATTTCTGTTTCATATAAATTATCCAAACTCTGGTGTCTAGTCCAACAGCACTAATGGTCCAAGACAAGGTGTTATGAATCAAACTTGATCTTTTCAACCTGAAGTACTACCATAGTCATGCTATATTTGAACTTTACTGCTAAAGAAGTAATTATAGTAAAATGAAACACTGTGTTTGCATATATCTATTTTGACTGAGAGTTTACAAGAGGACACACCAAGAAAATATTAGTATCAAGACACAAGGACAAAATAGTCTTTAAGAAAGGTAGAGAAGATTCAACATAATTAGGTCCTACCAGCAACTTAATTATGCAATTCTAGATTCAAGAATTATGACAGAATGTATTTATACTAGCTTAAGTATAACATAGGTTACAATATTCTGCCAGCCTTAGCAAATTTTGTAATATGCTTCATTCACTGTTTTCTCGTTAGACTTTGTTTTTGCATTCATCATAGCATTGTTTTCTCTCATGTCCAATGGTGCAAAAGGAACATTCCACAAAGGTATAGTTTTTTTCTATTGATTATTAATAATATGGTTAGATATTTTTAGCATAAAAACAATGTCTTTACAACTAATCAAAGTATTTACTTCTTATCATTCTTATTTTAACTTCCTTATATCTGCAATATTGATTCTAGATAAGATAAAAGTGATATTTAAGTGAGCATACAGAATTTTTATTTTTACATGGCCTGTGAGTTAGAAAACTAGTGACTGAAATCAGCTTTGCCTCTATGTAAGATATTTTGTTTTAATGAATTTGCTGTGTTTGCATGTGCATTTCTCCTACAAACTGATTCGCACTGAGAGGTCAGGCTGCCAAAGGCCTGACTAAGAACAAGATGAAATTACCAGATTAGTGAATTACGCAAAGGTGCCTCCTGTCACACGTAGAACTGAATAAATTCATGAACTAAAAACTCAAGTCATGGCTATAGGTTTTATAAAGAAAAGACATCTTGTTAGTAAATGCACAATATCCAATGAGAATCTTTCTTTTCCATGTCTGATTTTTGTTTTTGAGTAGGATTTTAGTTTGTATCAGAGGCTGAAGGTCTGGCCTCCAACTTCCGATTTTTCTACATTTCACTGAGTCTCTCAAATGTGGGGATGACAGGCACACACCACCACAAACAATGAATACAACTTCACTAATTACTTCTTTTTTTTCTGAGACAGTGTACTGCAATCTAGAGACAAGCATTGTCCTGACGTCACAGATGTTTAGACCTGGGTGACAGAAAAGAGACAAATTGAAATGCTTGTTGCTGTTGTTATTGTATTTCAGTTCTAGGGATTGGACCTAGGAATTTATGCGTCCTCAGCAAGTACTCTATCACTGAGTTGTGTCCATGTTCCCACTACTCCCAAATATAAATTCTAATGACAAAGTTTTCAATATTAAGAGTATATAAATTAACATGTGTGTCTTAGGGTTGCTACTAGTTCAGAATTTGTGAAAATATTTCCATGCAGAATAAGTAGCACCTTGATTGACTAAGGAAAGGAAATCAAGAAAGATACTAGTCTGTCACAGTACTAAAGTTTGCTGCAAATGAAGAAACTGCCTTTGCAGACCTGACCTTGAATGGGAGCTGTCAGAATTTGAGTAGTGAGGGAAATAGCTCAGTTGTTTGGCTTTCCTGGGAGCAAGTTAGATTGATTTCAAGGAGACAGAAACACAACATGTTTTTCCAGTCCCTTACTTGTGTCAATTTTATTTTAATCCTATTATCCAAAGAATTCATAGATTAAAAGGCCAAATCAGAGCGTAACTGTTATAAGTGCATGTCAGAGAGACACATGTAGAGAGATGTGCAATCATAGCAGTTTTGGATGGGCTAATTTTATAAAACATTCTGGGCTTTTATATCATGCTTCTCTGTTTATGCCTTACTTTCCATTTTGACAATTCTTCTTCATATTTTACTCTCATATAACTGATCCCATAGCGATCTTTATTTCTCTCATTTCTTTTTATATCCATTGAGTATTTTTCTGTATACTCTCTTTTTCACAAATATTGAATTTACTTTGGTTGTAAACTCTATACATAGCACACTGGATGTATAGAAATCAATGTATAAGTTCTGCTCAGTTTATTACCACATGGCTCGTCCCTTTAGCTACACACTCACTGCAATGAGAACACCAGTTTCTCTATAAACATATGTTGGATTTTTGCAATTGAAGCCTTATCTTCAAAACATTCTTTAGATTTATCGCTTGTTTCATAATTTTTACCCATAATCTATCTCATCTTTATAATCTGTTCCCTCAAAAAAATAATAAATTAGCTCAGATGATGTTTTCAGTTTCACATGTCTTTCCTGGTGTTTTAATCACAAAACAACTCCTATTTTTCATTAATATTTAGGCTCTCTGCCTCTTTACCATGTTAGCCCCCCCAACCCCAGTCTGCTTTTATACTATATTTATTATTTCTGTATGGGAAGTAGATTACTAGTTCTCCTCTGTCAAAAGTTTGTAGCACATAATTTTTTCATGAAAGAGAAAGAATCAGATCCATATTTGAACAACATGACATGCTGCTTAGATTCTAATTAAAATAGCATATAATTCATCATTTTATCACTAGCTTTGGGCTCTATTGGCTTAGACTACCATGTAATCTCAATTTAAGGTTCTACTCAAAATGATAAAGGAAAACACAGTTTAGAAAATTTCGTTTTCCCAATATAGTCAAAGTTTGTATTTGGCGGGAGTAAGTGACTAAGGTGAAGGAAGCATAGTAATCACTAAGACTGAATTGTTTACTGAAAACTGTGAAATAAGCTAGGGACATGCACTGCACCACGGGAGAGACAGTGTTTTCCAGAACAAGAAGGGAAATGGGGATCCTCAAGCAGAGAATGGAGAGAGTACATCATACTGCAGAAAAAATGGGGTTGGAAAACCAGTAAACAATATTTTCTTGAACATTCCATGCCTTTAATTGGCAGGATACAGTTTGAAGGAGGCTATTTAAGTATGGCTTTTATTTTAAGATGCTTTAGAACTTTGTAAGAACCTTTGAGCAGGAGAATAAAAAGTTTAAGTTTACTCTTCAAATGTAAAACAAAACACAGAGTCTGGCTCCTTGGAATTACAGGTCAGCTGCATCTTTACACCTTAATATACATTTTCTTTCTTCCTTTTGATCTTAGTAGTTGTACTGTAGATATCAATGTTTGGTGGGCACCTCTGGAAGTGCTCCGGGTCCTGATGTCTTGAAACAAGGATTCAGAGAAAGATGCATGAGTCTTAAGAAGCAAAGGGAAAACATTTATTCAAAAGGAATATGCTACTGAGGGAAAAGAGGAATCAGAGCAGAGAAGTTGCTTCACAACCCAGTAGTAATGATGCTTTTTTATGCCCAATAGTGTGAGCTTTCCAAATTATTTGCAGAGAACATGCACTTCATGTATGCGCTGTCCGCTTTATATAGTTCTACATGCAACCTTTCATGAGTACCTTAAAAGTTCCACATGGGGTTTTTTGTTTCAGTAGAGGTGTAGCACAAGTTACCTTTAAGTATGCTGGACTGTGTCTGTTTCTGACACAGTTGCTCTAATAATTTCTAGCCAGTCTTGCCCTG
Source organism: Acomys russatus (assembly GCF_903995435.1). Taxonomy (NCBI): domain Eukaryota; kingdom Metazoa; phylum Chordata; class Mammalia; order Rodentia; family Muridae; genus Acomys; species Acomys russatus. Next base: position 103,900,169 of record NC_067137.1, on the reverse strand, counting down.
GTGTTTCTAGAATTTAATTTTCCAATAGGTTTTGCTCATACTAATTTTATAATCTTTGTGTACCACTTTCCTGACCTTTTTCATGGTTGGATCATTTGCTTCAGTAACTAACTGAGAAACAGCCCTCTTGGTGCATTTAATGATAGTATAAACTTTGGGAAAAATAAAATGCAAGTGTCCAAACATATGGGAAAATTTATAAATCATGATTATGGAATAATTCAAATTTTTGGGAAGCAGAAATCACAGGCCAAACACTTACAAAGATGAAAGGTCATTTGTAGCATATAGAGAGTGAAAATAACCTGATGATTAAATTCTTTTAAAGACTATTGCTTAATAAATGTAAATAAATGAATAAGCGTTTGTCTAAGAATAGCTCAATAGGTAAGGTTTCATACTTTGGAAGAAATAGGGTGATTTTTACTTTTATTTTGATCTTGAAAATATGGAGAAAGAAGGAATAAATGGCTCAGCAGGTAGAACTGCTTGTTATAAGCCTTACAGATCTGAGTTTGATGCCCAGGACATATAAGGTAAGAGGAGAGATCCAACTCCGGAAAGTAGTGTTGTGACCTCACAGTGAATCCTTGGCATAGCAGGGTCCCTTCTCCAAACAAACAAATAAAAACTACGCACAGGCATGAGAACTAAAACTGGAATCAGTTTATATAAAAAGCATGGTTTTGTTTGAAAGGCTGGATTAACTCCCATGTTTTTATATGAAATATTACTGCCTGTCTAGCTAATGTATTATGTGTTCCTAATAAAGTAACCCATATGTGCAAAATGGATGTGTCACACCAAGAGAAAATGTCTAAAATGCCAAGTAAATACCACAACAAATGCCTGAAAAATGCTTAGCTGAAGGTTTCACTTTACAGCTTCTTTTGATGTCCCACATCGCCCATATTTCTGGTGCAGCAAAGCAAGGGTCCTGTTTTTGATAAAGGCATAGTGTTTGCATGTATTTTTACCTCTATTGTGTTTATATTTAATCAGAAAGTTAGCTGTTATGCTTGATACATTTCCCATCCCAATCATAGCCTCTTCCCTCCTCTCCTCTGGGTCCCAACCCCCGACCCCCCAACGCCTGCTTCCCCTATTCCTCAGAAAAGGACGCACCGCACCCTCCTACATACCCACCCACCCAGGCTCATTGTCCATTTACATTCCAACTGAGCATGTCCACTTCCCCTGTGGCCAGGTGAGGCTTTTTTTTTTTTTTTTTTTTTTTTAAGTAGGTGTTTTAAAACATGGCGTGGTGAGCAGTGCTGGAGAACTCACCCTGCTGGTATGCATAAAACATGGCATGGTGAAACCATTTATCAGAGAGATGGACAGGGCTTGGTTATTGTCAACTAGATTCTTAACTTTTACCTTTCTAGTTTTCATTACTTAGAATAAAGTTTTAAATGATCGATCTTCACTTTTTTTTTTGATCTAAGGACTCCCTCACATTTTGCCCGTTTGAGTCTCACAGGGATTTCAATTTGCATTAATTCAATAATCTATCTGATAGGAATGTACATTACTTCTAACTCTAATCTTTCATTGTGACTCTCTTCTCCGATTTGCACAAAGTCAGTTGGGACCTTGTGCTTCAAAGGAGACTTTTGCTACTCAACAGCTCATATGGCCTCCTTAAAGCATCAGCAAATTTACCTCTTAATATTTTGTTTTTTCATAATATTTATTTATGTATTTACTCACTTATTGTATGTGGTGTTTGTGCGCATGCACAGATGGGCATGAGCATTGGGTCATATATGTGTCATAGTAAATATGTTGGGTTTTGAGAAAAATATGTGGGAATGTAGTTTTCAGGACCTGAACTCAGATTGTCCCTTTTAGACTTCAATCTTCATTATCTGCTCAGCCGTCTCACTCTCCCTATATTTTATTATTTTCAGTATTCTAAAATAAAGTTTTATTTATATATTTATTCACTTTACATCCTGCTTGTAGCCCCATTCTTTCTCTCCTCCCAGCCCTACTCTCCCTCTCTTTCCCATATCCCTCTCTCCTATTTCTCTGAATTGGGGAGCCCCCCTTTCCCACACTCATCCCTACCTCCCTTTAGCATATTCAACAGCTACTATCAGAATTGAGTGTGTCCTCTTCTCCTCTTCTCCTGCCAGGGGAAGTAATTGAAAAGATGGCAAGAAATTCCATATAAAAGAGAGCCCCTGGTCACATTTTTAGGAATCCTGAGATGTCCATCAGCTAAATCTTTGTAGAGGGCCTAGGTCTAGTCCATGCAAGGTTCTTAGTTGGTGTTTCAGTGTCAACAGACCCCTGTGGGCCCTAGTTAGTTGGCACTGTTGGTCTTCTTGTGACGCTCCTGTCACCTCCAGGTCCTTTTCTCTCTTTTCCCCTACTTTTCCTCAAGGCCCCCTATGTATCACTCAGTGTTTGCCGGTGAGAATCAGCATCTGTTTAGAACTGATGCTGGGTGGATCTTCTCAAAGACAACTATGCTAGAGGACAGCAAGCAGTGCAGAGTATTGTTGATAAGGTCAGGTTCTCTGCCATGTGGTGGGTCTTGGGTTGGGCCAGGCGTTGGTTGAACATTCCCTCAATGTCTACTCCATCTGCTCTGTTTTTATCCCTGCAGTTGTAGTCAAGATGAACTTTGGGTTAAAGTTTTTTTTGTGTGTGAGTTGGTGTTCCCCTACCTGTGATAGGAGATTTGTCTAGTTAGAGGGTGTCTTCTCCAGTTTCTATGACCCCTGCGACTAGCAGTCTCTGCTAGAGTCCCTCTCCTGTCATGCCAGGAGCCTACCCTGACTTAGGTCTCCAGCTTGTCACAGAAATGCCTGTGCCCACACTTTCTCCTTTTTATACAGGTGTGTATGAATGTTTTGCTTACATGTACTTTTACATGTATATTGCCTGAGTAGTTGGTGACTTTGGAGGTCAGAAGAATGTGTTGGATCTCTTAAAACTGGAATTAGAAATAATGCTGAGGCACTGTGTAGCTACTGGGAATCAAACCTGGGTCGTAGATCTTGATAACTTAGCCATCTATTTATCCCATTTTATAACTGTATGTATTTATTTATATTTATATTTTATTTGTGTTTTAATAATTTATTCAGGTTAGATCAAGCTGTTATCCCCTTACTTACATTTATAATTTTTCATACTCAACTTTCTATGTTTTAGAAGATAGCAAATATCTGAATTTCTCTTCTGCACTATTCATTACCCTTATATAATTTTCCCTTTTTTTAATTTTCAACATTTTTTTCTGATTCAGTGTTCATCTGAATGGTAAGATTAAAGGAAAATTTAGGCTATTTTTATGGAGTCTTTAGGCAAAAAAGTTTATGTGCTGTGACTGAATGGTTCACTATATCCATGGAATTAAAGCTTTTATAAGGTTAATATTCCTTCAACCTTACTTTGTTTATAGTAACCTCTCTGTCTATTCTGGTGTTTTTGTTTGTTTGTTTGTTTTGTTTTTGTTTTGTTTTTCAAGACACAGGGTTTCTCTGTGTATCGTTGGCTGTCCTGGAACTCACTCTGTAGACCAGGCTGACCTCGAACTCACCGTGATCCGCATGCCTCTGCCTCCCAAGGGCTGGGATTAAAGACTTGCAACACTAACTCCCAGCTTATTCTGGTGTTTTAGGTACATATGAAAGAGCACAGATTAAATCAGAGATTTTATTGTACCTGTTATCATTTTCCCAGACTCTTAACCTCCCTCCCTCCACAGTTCAGTACATTTGTGAAGGATACAGACTGTGCTATACATTAAAGCTCATTCCTAATGTTTCCTCTGCTACTTATTAGCTATATCATTCAGTTGCATAGGTATTCTGAGTTTAACACAGTAGTTTAGGTACTTCTGTTTTGCAATTATGGACTATAATCTAGAATACAAACTTTTATGGATTATTTTCTAATGGGATATACTGGAACATCTTAAAGTATGAAATGAAGTGACTCAAGACAGTAAAGAAAATCAAGGGAACTGTCACACCCCCCTAAGGGCGTTATCTATTTATTTTTATGTTCTTAGCAGCTTTATTCTTTGTTCTGTTTTCTGCTTTGATTACTCTTATTTTATTATTGTAATTTATTCACATTTCATCCAGATTATAATTTCTCCTCTTATTTTCTTGTTCCCACCCTCCCCATCACTCTAATCCATTCCCCTCCCATATGCCTCTGACAGGTGAGGTCCTCCTCCTCACCTTCTAACCAAAGCCCATCCAGACAATCTGCATCCCTCTCCTCTGTGTTCCCACAGGGCATCACTGCCAAGGGGGAATGACCAAGGACCAGGCACCAGAGATCTTGTTAGAGGCACTGCCCTGCTCTAACCCTCCTCCCTTCCCCATGTGGATAATGAGCTGTCCATTGGCTGTACTGATCATGGGGTCCAGGTCGTCTGCACAAAAATACTCAGTAAAATACTCTCGAACCGAACCCAAGAATACATCAAAAATATCATTCACCATGACCAAGCTGACTCCATCCCAGGCATTTAGGGATAGTTTAATATATGGAAATCAGTCAATATACTTCATCATATAAACAAACCTAAAGAAAAAAAAAAAAACACTTGATCATCTCTTTAGATACCAAAAAAGTATTTGACAAAATCCAACACCCATTCATGTTAAAGTCCTGGAGAAAACAGGGTGATAAGGCACGAATCTGAACATGATAAAAGCAATATAAAGCAAGCTTATAGACAGCATCAAACCACAGGGATGGAGCTGTCTCTCTTGACTTCAGTAGAAAGATGCACATGGAGGAAAGCACAGGGTTTATTGATCCCTCAAAACTTGTGCCTTAAAATGGCAAATTAAAAGTGGTGTAATGTAATTTCATTAAAAGATAGATGGGATGAAGCAGACAGAAAACTGTTTATCTAGTTTCCATTTAGTGCATGCGTGCTATATCAGTTGAGATCATAAAAGATTATATCAAAGAAGTAAGGGTTAATGAAAGAAAAGGGAGTCTGACATTGCAGAGATTGAAGTTCAGCTAGCCAAATGTTACTCCTCCAGTAAAATTTGATCCACTACAGGGGATTGTAACAGTATACTTAGCTTCAAATGACTTCTATATTTTCATATTGTGTCCACTACTTAGTCATAATACTAATAATGACATCCCTTACTGGAGTCATGGAAAATTCCATCGAGGAACAGCGTGTTGTGCTTGGCATGTGGAAAGCTTATCATTCACACAATATTATGGGCAGTAGGGACACATTACAACAGATAGAGAAGGTTAATAGGTGGCACTATGAAATATTTTAGGCTGAAGTAAAACTCCCCAGAAAGAAAAGTACTTGTGGGATAACAGTAAGGAATCATGCATAAGCATGAGATATTCTTTGAGAAACTTGTATCCAATGGCGCTCATGACTTGTACTCTGTATCCTTCAGTCTCTCCCTTTGTCTATGGCAGGGATGAGTTAGCAAATAGTTAGTAACCAATGAAAAAGCATATTTTCGTGTGATGCTACCTTACTGTTGTCCTAAGCAACTGTGAGCTAGGAACTGTAGAAGAAAGATGCGACCACAGAACAATAAATTAATCTATAGAAGTATTACAAAAAATCAGAGTGTTTCCCTAAATTTCAAGGTCATGAAAAATTGCTCAGAAGAAAGCTTGCTATTTTTACTTTTATATTTTTCTCTTTCATGTACAGAGGTGGCAGATTGAAAATGTGCCATAGAGGAACCTCATGAGGTACTGAGAAAACTGAATATAGATATATGTGTTTTTGCTTAAATTACTTTAGTTACATATTTGACAAAGTTAAACATGTACCATAGCTTTAAAACATAATAAAATAAATTGATAAAAATGGTCCAGAAATTCTTTTTCTTTTCACAAATAAGGTGGTTGGCTTATAGTTATTGATTTTGGAATTATTTTCATATTTTAAGTAATATAATTTTAATTTGTTATATAAATATTTTAATCAATTTATTATTGTAATATTTATTTCTATTTGAAAGGATATTAGGTGGTAAAAAAAATCAAGGTTTTAATGTTCTTTTTAATGGCTGTAAGATTTCAAAATAATGAGGAAAATGTCAAGGCCTTTAAGGTGGATAAGGAAAATTAGGTTGGCAAAAAATAAATTTAATTGAAATTTCTTCATATTTATTTTTGAATTCTAGCCACCTTGAGATTGGGTACATTTAATGCCCATTTATGGCACACTATGAGAAAATAAAATAGAACATTAGAAAAAGGGCATGATAGAGTGTGAGAATTCTAAAGAATGAAAAAAGAATAGTGCAAAAAATATTGAGGAATTGGTAGGGAAGTTGACAATGTTCAAACGATGACCAGAGAAAAAAATGAGAGAAAGGAAGAATATAGGCAGTACTAATAACTGAGCATTCAGAAAGATGAGCTAGAATATTGGGGTAGGACTATGACTCCAACGTGACAGTAGAAGAAGAGAATTACACTAGGCACCATGAGTAAAACAACTAAAAGCAAAATCCACAGGGAAGCATAAGAAAATCATCCTAACCTAATGAAATAATGTGATGTTAGGGTCAGGTAGATTGTCAAGTTACATCCACACTGAATTCATACAACCAGGGAAGGAACAGCACATTAATAACCTATCCATTCCATCGGTAAAAGATGAAAATAAATATGAAAGACTTTTCTCACTGTCATACCAAATGACAATTAGAAGCCTTCAGACCCATATTAAAGGGATTACTGTGGAGGTTCCTGACAAGACTGAGAACTTTAAAAGGAGATAGAAACAGGAAGAGCAAGAGACTTTCCAACATTCCTGTGTGCGATAAAAGGGGGACATAGAAAAGTGCAATTGCTTGCTATTGTGTTTGGTATATTTGTTTTGCTTTGCTTTATTTGAGACAGGGTTTCTATGTGTAGACATAGCAGAACTGTAACTCACTCAGTAGACCAGATTGGCCTTAAATTCATACAGATCCACCTGCCACTGCCTCAGGAGTACTGCAATTAAAGGTGTGTACTGCCACTGTCTAACTATGTACAATGACATTTTAAATAAACATTATGGCATTGCAATTAATATAAATTAAAAAACAAAAAACAAACAGCACATGATGTTGTGTTCTATAATGTTCCCAAACTTCAGAAAATAGTAAGAAATAGTTTTCTTCATTAAATAATCATTTTCCCTCTAAAATAATAATAGGAATATAAACTTTGAAGATAGTTTGTGTGGGGAACTCAGTTGTCACCAACATTTACTTTTTTTCTTGGCTATTCAATACTGCACACATGAAAAAGAAAAAGACAACAAAGAGTACAAGAATATGAAAAAGGCAGAAACAAAAGAAACCAAACCAGTAAATATAATCAAGTGTATTTAAATCAGTTATTTAAGATGTTTCATAGCTTGTCATGGGGGAAAAAAATCCCAATTGTTAACAAAGAAAAATGTCCCCATAATTACACTGTTTATAAGACATGCACTTAACACAGATTACAGAAATATTTAGAGTAAATGGAAAAGCAAATACTACACGAAAAGTGTTACTGTGGCTATGTTACTTTCAACAAAGAAAGTATATTATATCATAAAAGCATTAGTAGCTTGTAAAGAACATTTAATGATCCTTTAAGGAGGTGATCTTCCTAGAATGCTTATGATTTAAATTTACTTAGATATGAAAATGGCCTCAAAATAGTTGAAGCAAATATTTGCAAGGCTGACAGAACAAACTAGCAGAGAAAAATAAAAGATGACAATCATTGTTTCCAGCTGGGGTTTTCTGAGACCATCTCTGTCTGATGTAAAGACAGGCTTATTGAGCGAGGAGTGGTAGCGATTTGCACTTTTATAGATTTGCACTTTTATAGATTTGCACTTTTATAGGTTTGCACGAGCCAGAAATGCAAATGAGAGAATGTAGGGTATCTGTTTTTCTGGGTCTGAGTAACCTCACTGAATATAATATTCCTAGTTCCATCCATTTATTTAAAATTTTTTCTCTGATGCGGTTGAAGACCGGATAGTTTAGTCTTATAATTAAGCTTAGTTGTTTAGGGGTTAAGGTGTTTTTAGATCAAGATAGATGTTCTAAGTTGGTAGAGACGAGATATGATAGATAGTGATTTTCATTCAGAAATTTGGACTCAGCAAGATAGGAGAGATGTTTACTTCAAGTTTGCCAAATGAAAATAGCCAAATCACTGTGGACGTAACATTTATATAATTCTTCACTGTCTCATGACTCTTCCTGCTATATGTAGTTTATTTTATTCATGTGTAATAATATAAATATATATGTTAAAAAAGAGACATTTCATTTAAAGTTGACTAGTATTCCATTACACTCACACACACAGACCACATGAGATTTTCTTTATCCATTCATCTGCTAAAAGATATTTCTGATTTAGTACTTTCCACCTCCTGGTAATTGTGCATAATGCACCAGTGAACACAGATGAGCAAGTATTTGTGAAATAGCAGGTAAAGTTGTTTGGACAGATGGCAATGAGTAGTGTAGCTGGTCATATGATAGATTTATTTTTAATATTTTGAGGATTCTATATACTGTTTTCAGAATATTTTCACCAATTGGCATTCCTACCAATGGTTAACTAAGTTTCCTTTTTTTCCCCTACCCTAGCCAGAATTTTTTTTTCAATTATTTTGTTGTCTAAACCATTGTGGCTGAGTAAAATGAAATTCTAAAACTGTTTTAATTTGCATTTCCATAAGGATGATTAATGCTTCTTGAGGCATTTCAGTTATTTATATTTCTCTACTGAAAACTCTCTGTTTATATTGTTAGCCCATTTTTCAGCTGTGTCATTAGTTTTCTTTTTTTTTTTTTTTTTTGTTCTTTGAGTACTTTTTACATTTTTGATATTAATCTCCTGTAAGATGCATGACTGTCAGATATTCTCTCACACTTGGTGAGTTTCTTCATTGTTTCCTTTTCTTTGCAGAAAATTTTGAATTTCACCACATGACTGTTAATTTTTGGCCTTAGTTCTTTTGCGCATGAAATTCTGACCAGAATGTTCTCTCCTACATCTATATATTGTAGGGTACCCCTTATGTTGTCTTCTATCAGCTTTAGTGTTTCCAGCTTTTGTTTTTTATCCACTTGGGTCTAATTTCTATCTAGGATTATAGATAATGGTCTAATTGTATTTCTCTTCTTCTGGGTATCTAATTTTCTCTGAATCACTTGCTGAAAGTATTCTTATTAGTTCATTTTTGATATTATGTCAAAACTCAGATGACTGTACTTGTAAGTATTCAAGTTTGTTTCCTCTATTTCATTTCATTGGTTCACATGCCTGTTTGGCAGCAGAATTGTATTGTTTTTATTAAAATACTTTTATAATATATCTTGAAATCTGGAATAGTAATCGTTCCAGTGTCCTTTTTTTTTCCTCAAGACTTCTTTGGCTAAACAAGGAAACAGGCAGAAATCAAGTGGCTGTGGGGAGAGCTACGACAATGGATGCATTTAAATCATAGTTCATGCATCTATAACTTAGGAAAATAGTGGGAGAGGGAACAAAGGCATGGTAGGAGTCAGAGTACCAAGAAGTCTTCTGAGAAGCTTTCTCTTCTAGAAATCAAAGCAGAACAATGGCGCTATCATAGACCTGATAACATGGAAAACTTTGTGGTGTCCAAACTCTATAAACAAAAATTTAGCGAACTAATGACTTCTGAGAAAAGAATAATTAGTTTTTCTTGGAGTGAGCCCCCTCATTTTTATTCAGTCCAAAGTAGACAGCACCAAAAAAACTCAGCCAAATGCTAGTAATTTTTATAAAATTCTCCATATAATCAAAACAAAGAGAGATATCCACTTGAGAGTGGAGGATATAAAATGGGCTCAAGGGAAGGTATTTGGGAGGAGCTGGTAAAGGGAGCAAAGTAATATAATTCTATTTAGTGTAAAAATATTTTAGGCAGCTGGAGAGATGGCTCAGTGGTTAAGAGCACTGACTGCTCCAGAGGTCCTGAGTTCAACTCTCAGCAACCACCTGGTGGCTCACAACTATCTATAATATATCTAATGTACATTGTATACACAATTAATCAATCTTTAGAAAAAAATTTTTAAAAGATGGTAATAATCATCAGATATCATTCATCACAGGAAGGAAAAATCTTCAGAAAGAAGGAAAAGAAAAATACAATGAATAATTAGTAAAATTGACTAGATTGGCATTTATATAGGGGTGTCATATCATCCAAATTAAAATGAACATTTGTTTCAAGAAAAAATGGAATGTGCATAAATGATTGCTATCAGTTTGGGTCTGATGCATGTTGATGTAAATTTCTCATAGCTGGAAAGTCTATATGAACTTTCAGACACTACATGACTCACCTGTTGGCTTATTTTCAGTACTATGAATCCCTGATATATGGTAATTTCCTCCAAATTAAAACAAACTTCTGATAGTGGGAAAAAAGAAGACTCATTAAGTCATCAATAAGGTGACAAGACTCATGCACATCCCCCACTCATGTTATGTAAGTGATCACGTTCTAGAACAGAAGGTAATATAGGCAGCTGTCTTCTCATTGTCCGTGGAAATCCTGTGATATTATTTTGAGAGGTATGTTGCTGTGATATTGTTTTATGTAGTGACACAACCTTTCTCCTATAAGTAACCCCATTAAATTCATTTTCTTCACCAATACACATGTGTGAGGAAATGCCCTGTCTAAAGTGAAAGATATTTTTCACAAATCTCTAATCTCTAAATGCTAATTGCTTGTAGAAGATAAGTTGAGAATAAGCTAAGTGCTTTGACTAAGTTCTAAATAATTGATTTTTCATTCTATTAGAAAGAGAGAATGATGTTGCAGCGTAGGGACAATGAGTGTGATTTGTTGCCATCATTTGGGAAGGAGTTTTGCCCATCACTGATAAAGGGAGGTGGCCAAGGAGCAGAAAACTAGGATGAGCCAAGGACTCTCATTTTAAGGGATTCTGTGGTATTATGAAGAGAACAATGAATTTCTTCTCAAAGGATGCAAAAATAGTGTGCCATTAATTGATTGTCAAATCTCACCTCAGTTATGAGTGCTGTCTTAACTTACTTTCTGTCCTCAGCCTGGTCATTTCAAACACTGTGAAATTTTATGAGATCTTTCTGAACCTTGAAGCATAGAACTCTGTTTGAAGAGTTAGACTGTTTAAAAAGATTACAAGTGTGTGTGTGTGTGTGTGTGTGTGTGTGTGTGTGTACATATGTGTGTGTGTTTATATATATATCTCCTCAAATCACCTTTTCTGGAAAAAAACAAACTGTGTCTACTAAGAATGAATAGCTGAAATTCTGATCCAGTATCACCATTGTGGGAAAGTTTTCTCTGAGTAAGTTATCTTCTTGCACTCCCATCTGTTTTCTTTCCCTTGGGACTGTGAGTCTAATTTTTACAGGTTATTCTATAATGCTGGTTAGAAGTATTTTTGTCTTGGGAATATTCATGAATATATCACTTTCAAAGAAAAATCAGATTAATATGAATTGATAGAGAGCTAACACCTGAGAATCTTAAACATGTTCTACTCATCACTCATTTATATTTATTAATGCGTATATTATTGCTTTTATTATGAGTAATAATATTTGAGCATTTATTGTTATATATGTGTGTGTGTGTGTGTCTTTATTTCTAAGGATAAAAATAAAAGATAAGTAAAATTTTTAATCTCATGATAATTCTGAAACTCAGATGTTTGCTAGTTTGCTTGAGATACACTGCCAACCAGAATAGTGCTATTCAAGCACTGGTGGGGAAGTCAATTCCAAGATAGCTATTTCTCCCTATGTATGTATGTACAACTACACATGTCTGTAAGGGAGAAAGATGCAGAAGCATAAACCACAATTCCCTCATTTGGATTAACAGGGATACTTGGCACTTTGTGACTTTTGCTGAATGTTGTCAGACTCCTAATGTAGTTTATTTATTTGCGAATCCCGAATAACAACACACTCTTTATGTGGTTGTTGTGATGGAAATTTTATTTGCCACCTGCAGTTGTGAGAGTTAGCATAATCATTATTTTTACTCCAGATTATTAGTGAGAGAATCTATCTTACTATTTGCTTCATGTATCCATCCTACTGGGACTTTCCTTACTATCCGGATTGCATTAGGTGTCGGTTCTAGTGATACAAGCTCTGATAAGGACAAACCAAAGTAGACATGAGCAGAATATACTCTATTTTTGACCCAGGAAGCATATATTGACGAGGAAGCACACTATCTCTAAGAAACTACCTTTGTATGTATATAAAACAAGAACTGCATTTCTCTTGTGTTCTTATGTTGAAACAGCCCTTTAGTTAACCATCAATGTCCTTGTGGATTCTACAATAGGTCAGAGAATGGGTGGGCTCAAAATAAAAAAAAAAAGAAAGAAAGAAAGAAAGAAAAGGGCAAAATTAGGAAGGCAACATGACTAAGTCAAATGGTTTGAGTGTCAGAAAGCCTCATTCCTTTGACACTTCTGTGATATTCTATTTAATTCAAGGGACTGAAGTGTGTAGGTGTTTATCCAGAATTTGAACATGCACTTAGATTTATTTAAGGAACACTTGTATGATTCTTCTAAGGATAGCCCTAAGCTATTAATAATGCCTGCTGGCTTATTTAAATCTTCATAACAGTTACTGGTATCTTCATTTAATAGAAAAAATATAGAAAATCATATTGCAAAGTCCTTTGCTTAGAAAGTTGTGGTCAAGGAGTCAAACATAACACACACACACACACACACACACACACACACACCCCTAGCAGTTCCACTGAAAAACTACACTGAAAAGAGTACACACACCTGGGACAGAGAAGACCATTTTAAAGAGAAAAATATAGGCTTTCTGGAGACAATCCCACAGGGTCAGCAAAGGACTATCTTATTTTCATTTCTCTTAGCAAAGAGACCAACGTTCATGGGTTCGGTATTCTGCAAAGCTCTTATAACATCTTAACAAGGAGAGGGCCTCAGCCCTTTGCTAAATTAAGTCTTTCCCTTGCTTTGTACATCTTACTTTAGCATCATGAGCAAATGAAAAGGTATTGGTGTAGAAATCAGCGAAGTTATTCATTTTACTTTTGGAAAAGGATAGAAGCTAATTTAACATGAAGACTGATTGCCTTTCCATTCTAGCATGAAATTATTTAGAGTTGTCCTTGTTGCCTGAGAAAATCCTGTTATCTACAAACTATTACTTTTCATATTTAGTGACCATTTACTATTAAGGAATACCTCTTGAGGCAGACAGTCATTTATCCCTGCCCGCCAGGGAACTGTATCTTAGGCTATATAATGCTTCCTGAAGATCCTAGGAAGAAGAGAGTAAACAGAAATAGAAGAAGGATAATATATCTTGAAAAGCTGTGTTTGCAATATCCTATCTGTAGACTTAGGAGCCATAGCTCTTCTGAGGTCTCATATTTTGCTCTTGACATATGAGGCTGACTCACTGTGGCAGTCAGACAACTTAGAGCAATCTGGGGCTCAGCAATATTTCACACATCTCCCATTGGTTTCCACCAAGAAGCTTTGCCTATTTATATGTCTGGCAGAGTTCTGACTTAAGCACTCAGCAAGGCTGTAAAAGACACTCACACGGGGTGACAAGCATGGGAAGTGGATGCTTGCAAAGGTGACCTGGGTTGCCTGTAGAGAACAGTGGCTCTAGGGGGTGATAAAGGTAGTTCTCTCAATCGAAGTTGGACATTCTTGAGGAATTTACAATTTTTATAGCAATGTGTCCAAAAAGACTGCAATAACTTTATGTGTCATTTCTTCCAGAAAGTCTCACCTGGTGTCATGAAAAAGTAAGGCAGATGGTATGATACCTTGTCCCTATTAAATTCCAGAGTCTGCTCTTTGGCAATTTATTAAAAGTATGCAGATTGTAGTTTCTTCTAGAAACAAGTCAGACAACAAACTGAACAGAAATTAATGAAAATTGAAGCAATACATTTGAAAGAGTGCAAGAAAGGGTATATGTGAGGGTTTGGAGGGAAGAAAGGGCAGTGAGAAATAATATAATTATGCATAATAATCTCAAAAGAAAAAGAAGAGAGAGGCAGGCAGAGGTTGTTTTTAATTATTAGACTCCCATTTCTACCCAGAGAAGCAAAAGTTTGAAACTTGACTCTCCTATGTGAATTTGGTCACTTAATATTTTCAACTATCACTTGACTGTTTTTAAAGAGAGGTGCTTTTTCTATTAAAGTAGTCACACACAAAAAAGTAATGTGTAGAAAGCACTTAGGAAATGACTAGGCACATCAAACCACCTAGCCCATGCTTATTACTAGTTATTAAGTTACTTCCCTCACTTTACTATTTGTGCTATTTGAATAGAAAGGTTTTCTCAGGAAAACTCTTCTAAGAATGAAAAGTATTTTATTAAGTAGTCTCTTGACACTTGGGACTTTCCTGGCCAAAGCTAAGTAATTTTAACTCAAAAAAGAAAAAGGAAAGGAAAGGAGAAGTCATGTGGAAAGAAGAGAGATAAGAGGGGGAGTAAAATACAATGGATGGATGTGAGAAGTTAGGAAGGCCAGGAATGCAAAGAGGAAATTTGCCAGGTGACAGGAGGACTGGAAATCCATAATTCCCAGGGTGGGAAGTTGAGATGATATTCTAGGTTTAGCCAGACCTCTGCAAGCATTTACTGCTGTTTTCATTTGTTTTAAGCAAAGGGACTCAAAGGCTTTGCCTTAAGGCTTAACTCATTGTGATTGGTATCATGATTAATATTAAGGCCCAAAGTAGAGCATTAAAAATGTTAGAAACATGGATCTGTGTGAAGACAATAGAGGTTCTAGTTGGAAGGACATCAGATGAAATTGGAGGAAAATAAGCTGAGAAGTTGCACAGGAAAAGGAATTAGGATCCTTGAGTTCTTTCCCATCAGAATAAAATACTGGAGGTTGGGGGCAGCAGCAATCACTTGAAGCCAATGAATTTTAGAACTTCAGGTTGCCTTATTAGCCACTGTTCCTTTTGTCCCTCATTTCTGAAGCGCAGGCTGAAAATGTTATGCTAACAGAGAGAGGTGAAATTGATGGGCTGTGAAGAGACCTGTGGGCTGGTCACACAACCATAATTTTCTCTTGCTGTCAATTTTTCCCCTATGAATTAAGTGATCTGACCTTGGACAAATTGCTTAAGCTCTTTGAATATAAGTGTCTTTAGCTATAAAACAGGGGATGTTACACTTATGCATAGAAGGCATTTGTGGCATATTTAGCACACTTCACCAAGAATCTATGTGCATGCTATAAATTTATTTAGCCAATATTTTTCATTTTGGAAAAGAAGCTTGCTGTAGCTAAATTGGAGGCTGATACTGAGGGCTGTTTCTATTTCTGTGTGATCTATCTGTGCCTTGGTATTTGCGTCAACTTTTTCTATCCATCTCCCAGTTTCTGAATAGTGCAGACTGGTAAAACATTCTGTAAAAATGGTCAAGCTGAAAGAGTCAACTGGATAGAGCATGTGTGCTAACCATAACCAAGGAACCTGCATTAAATAGGAGTTTTTCCACAGAGACAAAGTAGGGTAAATCCTTCTCTTGGGTGCTAAGACTAAATACACACACACACACACACACACACACACACACACACATGCATGCACACACACACACACACACATCATACATACATCCTCCCCTACACACACATGCACTCACTCTTGTACACAAACAGATACACATAAGTCACTATAGTGAACTTTAAAATTAGATATTCAGTTTTTGTGTTGGTATCAGTGATCCTCATAGCTTTCTCACTTTGACAAAGATCTCCAGTTCCAGGTTGAGAAGAAGGATGGAACTTTCTTAAGTATATGAATTTTATAAGCATTTTACATCTCCATTCAGTATTAGGTTCTGCACATAATCAAGTAGCATTTATTGAAAACATAATGTCCTTAGCTGTCATTTAGAAGAATAAGAAATTTTGTTTTAAGAACATCATGATTCTATTAAAATGAAAAGTCTTAAAATCTTAGAAAATAATTGAAATAATATTTATGACATACAGCTACTATATGCAAAAGAAGGACGCAGCACTAAGGGAGACTGAAGATACGAGTAGATATGTTTCAATATTGTATTGTGAGAAATAATTTGCTACCATATATTTAAAACAGTGCCCAGGAACACTAATTCTATCTGGCTTTTGTAATATTAACTATGAGTCACCATGACTTTCAGCAAGACTAAGATCTAGGATCTGTGCCAGTCAAGGGATAACTGTCTCTACTATGTCACCTTCAGGTGTTTTGTTTGTTTGTTTGTTTTTTAGTAAATAAACATATGACACACTATTGTGACTATTTTTGTAGATTATCCTCTCTGTTCCAATATAAATTATTGAATAAACTAAGTTTTTGAGAAAAAAGTCAGAATCTTCGGCTTTTTTTCAATCTTTTTTTTTATTAATCTATTCATATTACATCTCAATGGTTATCCCATCCCTTGTATCCTCCCATTCCTCCCTCCCTCCCATTTTCCCCTTACTCCCCTCCCCTTTGAGTGTGACTGAGGGGGACTTCTTCCTCCTTTATATGCTCATAGGGTATCAAGTCTCTTCTTGGAACCCTATATCTGACAAAAGTCTAATATCCAAAATATATAAAGAACTCAAGAAATTAAACACCACCAAACCAAATAACCCAATTGAAAAATGGGGCTTGGAACTAAACAGAGAATTCTCAACAGAGGAATATCAAATGGCTGAAAAACACTTAAAGAAATGCTCAACCTCCTTAGTCATCAGGGAAATGCAAATCAAAACAATTCTGAGATTCCATCAAAAATTCAAGCGACATCACATGCTGGCAAGGATGTGGAGAGAGAGGCTCTTTTTTTAGTAAAGATTTTATTTTATTTTATTTTATTGGCATATACACTATTACATGTAAGTACAGCAAGAAGAACCACAAAACAATCAGGGATCATATGAACGTTACATTCAAGGTGTTTTGGCTAATTACATTTGGCAACCTTGTAGAAAATATCTGTCCTATCTTGGTGAATCTAAAATTCTGAATGAGAATTGATATCTATCATCTCTCACCTTTGCCAACTCAAAATCTCTATCTAGACCTAAAAACATCTTAACCTATAAACAAATTAATTATAAGACTATACTATCTTGGTCTTTAACTCCATCAGAGACTTGAGAAGGAATGAAAGTTAATTATTTGAGTGAACCAGAAGTACAGGTTATCAGCTTCCAAAATGAGAAGGAAAAAGAAAAGGACAGAGACAATGTGCTGCCTGAACAGTCACTCAAAACTCTCTATAAAGTTGGAGCATCATCTTCATGTTTCTGGCCAAATATGGCTGACAGACATATTTGTGAGACAGGAACTGTTGAAGACTTGCTTAAGCTTTCTCGGCAGAGTTTGACCATCAACTCTGCCTGTATCCAAGCTTGCCCATTTTTAGGCAGAATTCTGTCTGTGGCAGAAATGAGTACATTTTTTCCCAGTGGCTTGTTTGCCACTTTTGAAGGCATCTCTATAAGGAGGATCTTTGATCCTCATCATTTTCTTGAAGTACTCTGGGTGTTGCTGAGAGTTAGCCTCTCTTGTTGTCAAAGAATCTTTAAGATATTAAAAGCTTCTTTTTTTTTTTTTAACTTTAATGAATATATTTTATGAATGTGAATAAATTATCAATAATCTATTAATAGTTATTAGTAACACAGTTTCCATATGCATGTATACATAAAATTACATTGTGTGTACAATTATAACTTCTAATTAGGCAGTAACCTTCTCCTGTATTAATGTCATATTCTGTAGGTTTTGAGGATTTTAGCCAACTATTTTACCTTATCTATCTATAGGATAATATCTACCTTTTAAACCTAGGATGTATATTTTTGTGATTAAAAACAGGCTGGTAGTTGACATGACCAAATTTGATCAGCTTAACAAATGGATACAGAGCTAAACAGACAGTTCTCAACAGGAATATCGAATGGCTTAAAGAAATGCTCAACATTCCTAGCCATCAGGGAAATGCAAATCAAAATGACTTTGAGATTCCATCTTATACCTATCACTTCATGCTGGTAGGAGTACAAACTTGTACAACCAATTTGCAAATCAATATGTCAGTAATTGAAATTGGAAATAAGTCTACCTCAAGACCCATCCATTCCACTCCCGGCAATATACCTAAAAGATGCTCCACCATACAACAAGGACATCTGCTCAACTATGTTCAAAGTAGATTTATTCATAATAGTCAGAATCTGGAAACAGCCTAGATGAAGAATGGATAAAGAAACTCTGGTGCATTTTCACAATGAAATACTATTCAGCTATCAAAAACAAAGAAATCTTGAAATTTGCAGGCAAATCGATGGAACTAGAGATAATAATCCTGAGAGAGGTAACTCAGGCCCAGAAAGACATGTATGGTATATATTCACTCATTAGCAAATATTAGGCACTTAATATAGTATAACCATATTATAATATAGAGACAGATATCCTAACCAAAGACCGTGTATGATATGGACGTAGACCCCTGCTCAGTTGTAGTAGATAGTCTCCTTTTGGGTCCCACAATAAAGAGAGTAGGGACTACTTCTGATATAGACTTTGACTTTCCAACTTCTATCACTTCCCCTCTGGCAGAGTGGCCCTGCTAGGACGCAGAGGAAGAGGACACAGGTGTTACCTTATAGGCAGAGGTAAAATGTTAGGAGAGGAGGGCTCCCTTATGTGAGAACTAGGGGAGGGAGGGAGGGGATGAAGGTAGGAGGGTGGCATAGGGAGGTGAAAAGGGAGGGGACTACAAGAATCTTTGGGTCTTTAATGCCCACTATGTGCCTGTGTGTTACAGGATTAGTCTCCAGTGTAGCAGTGGTAAGTAATAAGACGTTAGGGTATTATACCACTGGAGGGAATATTGTGTTGGCAGCTTCCTCATCCTCTTTCTCAGTTGCCTTGCTGTTTTGAAGTAAGAAAGTTCCTTTACCTCTACCCTGCCATCCTGATCTACCTTTCCATAGGCCAATTAAAAATTGTGCTGTCCAAACTTAGAAGGAAAGCCCTAAAGCTGAGTGCTAAAAGAATGCTGTTTACTTTGTGCATTATTTTATCAGTTATTCTTCTTTCAGAAACATACACCTAACCCATGTAGTCAGTAGTCCTTAGGCCATGTGTGAAAGTGGAGGTGTTCCACAGATTCTATAGTAACAGGAAATGTCAAGGGGGATTTCATCTCACATAATGCTAGTCTTCAACTCTGTAAAATTGGAGTGATGAAATGGAAAAATTACTGGCTTTTATTCTTGGTTGCTACATAATTCTGGAGAACTTCATTTGATACTTGGGCCCGTATGTGCTATCATTAAAATGAAACAGTAATAACTGTAAGATATTTAGTGGTGTGTCAACATATATTCATCTCTAAAAATAATCATGAATAGATTTCAGACACATCTCCATAGATAGTTCCAAATCTGGTCTTGATTGTGATTTTTATCACTCTTATAGCAGGCATCATCTTGTTCAGGCTGAGTCATTCTGCTTCGTGGCTCTGTCCCACCTTGGTTTTTATGACAATTACCTGTAAACATGGTGAGCATGCCCAGGCTGTAAGATGGGCAGCTATTCAGAAACCTACATACCTACTTAGGTTTGAAATAGCTATCCACAGAGATATGGTCCAGAAAGCCTTCTAAACCTCTGAGGTTTCTTAATATGCATATGATGGTGAAGTTATCCACGGGTACTATACATTTGTTTTGGCACTGCATATATATGCTCATTATCCTTCAAAAAGGCAATTGTATGGTAAAATACCTCAGAGGTCTACTGAATTGCTGTCTAGAACTGAAAGAACTGATAGCTCACTGTCTTTCACTGTAACAGAACACATGAGATAATCAACTTATGATGAATCATCATGATTGATTTTGACTGACAGTTGTGAAGAGGTTGACCCATGACTATGTGACTAGAGTGCACTGGGCCTGTGAAGACAGAAGAGGAGCACAGCAGAGAACATTTGGTGAGTCAGTCTGATCCCTTCATTGATTCTTGGCATGACAAAAGTGAGAGAAGGAGTTGGTGTTTCTAAAATTCCTTTAATAAGATACTTTTTCTTTTGAGACAGGGTTTCTCTATGTAGCCTTGGCTGTCCTGTGCTTGCTTTGTAGACCAGGCTGGCCTCAAACTCACAGCAATCCACCTGCCTCTGCCTCCCGAGTGCTGGGGTTAAAGGAGTGCGCCACCACCGACTGGTAATAAGATACTTTAAATATACTAATTGCTCTACACTAATCCCCATCTTTTAAAGGTTCCACAACCCAGCCCCCATCTACCAGCACCAAAGGCTGGGAACCACATGTTACACTCTTTCAAACATCATGTTCAAGCCAAATTATAAGAGAGAATCTTACTTACAAGGTAGCTTCCTCAAGCTCTCTGTCAGAGAGTCTGACACAGCAGACAAGTTCTTAATAGACAGTGATTTTCATAAATATCTGAGGTAACTTTAAGATGTGGAAAGATTAATCAATGTTACACGCCAGCTTTGAGCCAGCAGTCAAGTGAAACTAGACATACAGAAAGTATGCCAGTTACTTTGCCATCTACTAATGTACATTAACCAGTGGCAAAGCAGTGCCGACTGGCAGACAGCCATTCATAAGCCTTCACATCTCATTAGGAGACTTTACTGACAATCCAGCTTTAACTTTTAATGAAAATTCACATTTTTTTTTTTTTGGAAATGGCTCACAATGATAAGTCTCTGGAGCTTCCTCTTTATATTTTCCTGTGGTGTTATTTTATCTTCTTTTCTTGTTTATTTTTCTAACATGGAAGATGAGACTGCTCCATACAAAGTGATTAAATTAACCCTTCTGATTCCCAGTGTTAGGATTTTGCTTCTAAGACTGATTTTAGGTTCTGTAATTTTATACAGTGGATCATCTGTGTGCTGCATACCCTTCTGCTGAATTGCCTTACCTTCAATCAAGGAAGATTATGTAAGGATTATATCCTGTCCCTTGTATGAACATCTTCTGCTTCCCTAAATGAGAAAAATTCAAATCTATCAGAATCCAAAAACCCTCTCTACTTCCCACTAACATAATATGTTTTAGATGAAACCGGTGCTAGGGTATTTGCATTGGAACAGGAGCACCCCAGGGCAAAGTATCTGTAAGTATATGTAGTTGTCTAGCATGGTTCCACCTCCCTCCATGCCTGGCCAGAGGAAGAGCAATCATAACAAATTGGGAAATTTTTCTATTGTTCTATTGACTTACCAGACATAGCGAGTAAATGCCATACATGGTTGGAATCAAAGAAAAATTCTTCTTGGAGAAAAACTCTTAGTCTGTAGATTTATACCTCCAGCTGACCCATCAGTCACCTTGTAGCCCAATCTGCACTTAAAAAATTAATAAGCAGACCTGCTGCTTCAGCTTCCTGTAATTTGAAGTGACAGTTACTAGTGATTGGGTCCACTTGAAAGATTAAATCTAAACCCCAAAACTTAGCAAAAAAATATGTGATGACTGGAGTGCAAATGGGCTTTAACATTCGAAATAATACAAGATAATTTGCATCAAAACCTTCTACTTTGGTATTTGCAAGCATATTTCTTTTATTATATTTATTTACTTGTGATGAGTGTATATTTCTGGGACAAGAGAGACAAGTGTGTGCCATAGCACCTGTTTGTATTTAGAATATAACTAGCTAGAAACAATCCTGTCCATCCACCATTTGGGTCTTTGGGATCAAACTCAGATCTTCAGGCTTGGTGGCAAAGGCTTTAATCCAAGGTGGCTTTTTTGTCATTACAGAAGACATTCTTGTGTCATATGTAGGCAACTGACTTTTTTAGCTTCACTACCTTATTTCCTCAAAGGAAGGATACCATTGTTCATGTGTGCTCTGAGCAAGATTGGACTAGAAAAGATGTGAGTGAAGACAATAGTGGATGAATCCCTGGGCACTGTGACAAGCACTGGGAATAGAGCCAAGTGTTCACCAGAAACAACCTGATGAATGTGAGATAGAATATCACAAAATTTTTACAGAGCAAGATGTTTGGTACTGTGCTTGAAATGTGAGGTGTCAGGGAAGTTTTACTCACAATACAAAACCTGAGAACTGCCCAGAAGTAGGAAAAGAAGTGGCATAAAGAAAAAGAAAAAAAATACATATGGAAAATAAAATAGAAGCCAATGGAAGACTAGCGAAGTTTAATAGATCAGAATTCACTACAATTAAAAAGAAAAAAAGGAAATATGGAGAGTTGTGACACAGTGAAAACAGAATCTCAGTAAAGAACAGTGTATCAAGTGTATTTTTTAGATACAAAAAAAAAAAAAAAAAAGAAATATGCTTTGTAACCTAATGCATAACTTTCCTATCAGTGTAGAGAATCAATGTTATCATCATCAGAAAGGCCAGAAAAGTGTTAGAAGTATTCTTAAAGGTTTAGGCACTGTCTTCTCAACTGGAGGAGACTCCCTACCCATTCACACACATGGCAGATGTGTCAGTGTCTAAAGACTTTTTTTTTCTCTTAACAAATGGGATACAACATCTTTTGAGTAGAAATAAGAGATGCCAAAAAACATACTGTAATTCATAGGAGAGTCCCTTATTGTGGAATATGACTGGGTAAAAAATGTTAAAGAGTATAAATTTGACTAGAACCAAGGTTTTCAAGGGCCATGGAAAGCATAATTTAAAATGGTGGTCCCATTAACTCTTAGATCATTGATGGTAAAGTAAAATAAGACCACTGACCTCTCTGGACATGTCTACCATATAAGTTTCCACAGTTCTCTGAACTATTACAAGAATTTTCTTGGGATTTCTTTGCTTCCATAATTTCCAGAATAAACTTATCCTGTACACATATTACTATACAATACAACATATATTCTTGGTTGTTTATTTAGAGAAAATTGACAATATAATACCTATGTTTTGAGCTACTGACTTAAAGAATTCAGTATATGGGACTTTAAAGTTGAGCAGTGTAACCGTGCTTTCCCAGTAGGATTGAGTGTTCTCTGAACAGGACATGCTGCTGCTCCAGTTGGTTCTATTATGCAGTGTCTCCATACACAGGATTTACCATACATGCAATTATTTCATGTGTTTGAAAATGAAGGGTTTTAGAATGTGAAAAAATGAGATAAAGTTATATAATTTGTGTTGTATAATTCTATCTCCACCTTTTGAAAACATAAAAACCCATCATAATATTGCTAGTAAATATTTTGGTGTCTGGATATCAATTGCCTTTAAGAATAACCAGGATCTTTGAGAGAAGTTGATTGATCCTAGTTGGTTTTCCAGTCCTTCTTTTATAATGACAGATGGATAAAAACCACATTAAATCACTCAACTGTCATTTCAAAAGATAAATTTATTTGAAAATTCTGAAGTAAGAGGAAAGGACACTAATTTTACCCTTCAGATATGTACAGTAACTCAGATGAATGGAGTAGTTTGATGAATTGCTTTCTTCTTAAATAAATAGACCCATTAAAAACAGAAAAAAAATAGATGGTCATCATTTGGTGGCTTGCAGTGACATCATGAACCTAAGACACAGCAATCGTTACTTAGAGCCAGCTGCTAGGGTCGACAAAAGAAATGCCACAAACATGGCAAGTTTTAGCCCTAGAAAGACCTCTAGCTTGTTATGGATATAGTGCCGTATTTTAGTTTTGGAAAATACAGGGAGGGAAGGAAATATACAAAAATAATACTTTAACTATATTGAGAATGCTGTCATCAAAATCTATGTGTTATTGATTATTAAAATATTCAATAGTTTTCTTTTTTTCTAAAAATCATAGGAAATGAAGAAACAGGGGAAAGGAAATGGAGAGTAAAAGGACCAAAAAAAAAAAAAAAAAAAAAAAAGGTGAGGAGGGAGAGATTTTGAAATTATTGAAAGAAAGTGCTGTGTATAGGGGCTAATTTTACTGTTCTGTGTACTTTCATTCATGACTGAAACATTTAATAATGATGGACCTTTAATGCCTCTAGAGTGACCATGCTTTAGCCACTTCATTACACAGTTAGAATAAAAAGAAATGTTTAACAGCCTTTGATAAGGCATATGCAAAACTTGCTATAACAAGATTTGCATCTGTAGCCGATATAGAAATAAAAGGCTGTGTGGATTTGTGTGTAATTCCTACAGTCACTGTGTGAAGTCCTGAAAAGAAAGAGTTGTATTCCTTTCTATCCCTCATGTTGGTGTTATGGGTTTATGCTGATTGACTTTCTAGGTGGGTTCTGATAATTTAGAAGCACATCCACTGAACCATCACTCCAATCCTAGAATTCAGCATATATGAGAGTCTTCCAGACTTTGAACTAATCAGATGATAAGGCTGTGCTTCCTGTGATTCTTATAGAAAGTTCTAGCATGACTTTATATAATATTATTAATCCAGATCATGAAATTTATTCTTAAGGAAAAAAGAATTACCAGGACAGACTACGAGGATACTGCATAAAAGGTGTTTATAGACACTCTTGCCAGGGTTTGTGAATAAGCGTCTGTTTATTTAATGTAAGTGCTAATACTTATTCTTAAGTATTTTCAACCATTTACTTTCCATTATGCAAAACTACCTCCTATTCATTCAACATATTTCATATCTTTGTTATCTAAATTCAAATATGATCAACTACAAAGCCGTAGTAGGTTGAAATGTGACCATAATGCCTTGGGGATACAGTTAAGTTGATAGAGTGCTTGCAAACATAACGTTCCCCAACTTTAGGAAATGAAGCCAGGAAAATCAGGAGTCTGAGGTCATCTTCAGGTAAATAGTCCATTCAAGGCCAGTCTTGTCTACATTAGACACTGCCTCCAAAATATTTTCACATACTATTGTCACAGCTATTCCCCCCACACACAATGCTTTGTTGTTATTCTTCTAGATGAGTTTATACCCACAATAATGAAAAATTTAAAAGGCTGTTTTTGTGCATGCATTTGTACATAGAAAATCCCATGTGATTTAGCAATGATACCAGGACAAAATTGTCATCAGGACAATACAGATGACTCAGTAGCATTTCTCTGTTCTGAGCTGGATTGTCCTCACTGTCTCACTGCCATTTCTGTTTTAAAAGGAAAGCATACAGATCAATATAGTTGATAAAAAAAAAGCTCCAGGGTAGAAACCTAAATGTAAGAAAAAACATGGTGAGAGGACATGTTACTCTCTATTCACTCTCCCTCTTAATGTATTTTTTAACCTCCAGGATATGTTGTAACTTCCAAGCTAAGTCTGCAGAAGTCAGGCTCATGTCTGAGGCCCAGTTTCCAAATGCATAAAACAAAGCATCATTGTCAGTCAGCATAATATGATTATAATACATTTACATAATTGTTTAAAATAGCTGTGCATTTAGCAATGCAGAAGAAATACTATAAAATTGACATGAATGCGTAATATTAAGAGTTGATTTCAATTTCCTAGTTTTTGTCATTCTGGTGCAAGTTTTTCTGAAAGCCCCTGCATGGTAAATGTTTGAAGCACTGGCTACATTTCATGCATTGCCCTGAGAATGGGCCCTATAACATTTCTGAATCTTTAAGTATATCCTGTGCATCCTACGCAAATGACAATGTGTACTTTGCATATGTTTATGCTTCTTAAGACCCTAGAGTCTTTTTAAACACACATTGAATACTATATGGCTCAACAGAGATGTCTTAAATTACCTCAGAATAATTGACCCATTTATAGGACTAGATTGTTTCACATGGCATTGAAGCCTATGGTGTAGCAATCACCTTGTGCAATGGGACATAATGTACTCTGGGACAAATGGTTTACAAAACCCTCAAAGGTTAAAGCTTGTCAGTTCCTGAATATGCCTATTGTGTTGCAGTAATTGCCACTTAGTATTTGATTTAATGACCACTTAGGGATAAAGAATGTTTCTATATAGACATGGCTGGTATGCTAATTTTTACTATACCCTTCTCTGTATTTCCAAATTGCATTTATAAACCTCCATTTTCTATTATAAAATCTCTCTCTCTCTCTCTCTCTCTCTCTCTCTCTCTCTCTCTCTCTCTCTCTCTCTCTCTGTTTCTCTGCTTTCTGCATACATTCCCCAGTCAGTAGCCTCATTAAAAACAACTACAGTAAATTATAGGGTTTCTAGTTAACAAGATTGTCCTATTGAGATCTAAAGATGCAAATTCTATTGTAAAGACAGGATAAAATAGATGCCTGTCTGCCTAAACTTTAGGTTGCCCAATTTTCTTTACAAACTACTGTTTCTGTGGAATTAGTTAAGTTTTTCTTATTATGTGACTCTTAGAGGGAACCTTAGCATGTACATTAATAAAAAACTTAGTCTATTCTCTCAAGCTAGAAAAAGCACTTAGGGCTCCTGTAAAATGCTCACTCATGTTAGAAAAGTGGGAGAATTGGGAGGGGGCTACTTTTATCCCATTAAGTCTTTCAAATTTTGGAAGCCTTTGCAGAGAATTCCTTTCACAATAATCATTACTAACTTGTTTTTTTTTTTAATTACAGTTCTTTTCATTATTAGTTTTTACATATACATTTATATTATTGTGCATATATCAACTATATACAGCAAGAAGAACCACGGAATAATCAAGAATGAAAGCTGAAATGCTAATCTCAGCACAAGTTAGCCATCATTAGGTTATCATCTATTTTTCTATTTATATTCCTAAGTCTGTCTTGTATAGTTTCATAAGCTGGACTACCCAGGATCCAAAATTAATTTTCTTATTAATATTTGCAGTGATCTTTCTGTTACAAATGAGAGTTAGATATTAACTATGCTTTCTTAATTGTAAAAAAAACATTTGCTATCTCCCCCAATGTGTGCATGTCTGTGAAAAAGAATTGAATGAAGGCAAAAATATATAAAAGTCAAAACTCCAAAAGAGATTATGAACCGTTTTTGTCATACCAATCACTTTTTAAGATTCTTACTGTCAAGTTAACCCTATCCTCTGTTTCTTAATCTAACTGAGCCTAGCAGTTAAAGGTGAAAGAATCTATGGATAAATTATTCTTCTGTATAATGAGAATGTGCATACTATAAAAGATACAAGAGAGGTAAGCTGTCTAGGTTAGACTAAACATTAAACGAACTCTTCTAAGTCCTGACCAAGGCCCTGTGTTGAAACTTTAGTTTCTTCTCTTTCCCTATCATTGCCAAACTCAGCTGCCTTCTGTTGCCTCCGTCTTGGTAGCCAGGGAAAGAGAGTTTCTAAAGATTCTACGGTGGTCACACGACTCCAGGAAGAGGAAGCACAACTCCTTGAAGCTGTATTAACTTCCCAGTTTCAAACCCCTAAATAAACACAATGTATCACCTTCCCATTTGTCAGGAAAACCTTCTTCACAGGAGAATGTCTGCCCTTTTCTGCTTAAAATAATCAGTACAGCCTGTTGAGGGCAGACTCCAGTCATTTTGTATCTCCTGTACTTTTAAGCTGCCTCAGAAATCCAACACTATGGACCACAGTTTTGAAGAACATCAAAGCCACGGGATCTTTAAAAAAAAAAAAAAAAAAGAATATATCTGAATTACTATTTGCAATCTGATCAAATCATAAAACATTAAAAAGGCAACTTTTCAGAATGTTTATAATTAGCAATGTAGTCAGTGGCTTCAATTTATTCGTTTAATAAACCAACATAGATATAGATAGTTTATTAGTAGTATAGAATATATAAGTAGAGAAAAAATTATAGCCTTTATATACTTTTAGTTTTGATTGTAGTTTGAAGTTATTTTCTGAATGACTTAAGCAAGCAATTTATTCTGAGTATCTTTATAGGATAACATGAAAACCAATAAGCTCCCAAATAGCTCTAGCATAGATGTGCAACTTCTTCCAATTTTAGAATCTGAGGCCTGAAAGCACTGTGTAGCACAGAAGCCAGAATTTTGATGTGACGTTCCTTAGAGATATATTAACTTACTGAATCTTAAAAAAAGTTGAGTGGACGTACAAGAGAAAATGTTTAGAACATATAACCAGGGACTAGAGATGGAGGATGTGAGTGGCAGATAACATAGAAAATAACCTTGACCAGATGTATTCAAGTAGGCAAACAATAGCAAGACATCAATTTCATATCACTTCACAACAGAAAAATATACACTTGAAAGGATCTATAAAATTACAAAGCCCCACAAAGAGCAATTCATTGGTCCTTCTACAATGTAATGTTTTCTCAACATAACTTTGCCTACCTACTACCTTTTGCATTGTTGGGGAAGATTTTGTAAGGTAAAAGGTACTTAAATATAAAACTTAGGTATTTCCTCATTTACAATATGCGGTAGATTGATAAAACAGTCCTCTGTATCCTTGCAAAAGTGAGCCAGTGAGTCTACAATGCCACTGTATGAAAACAACTACCAAAGCCACAAACACTCCCTCTGTTTCTGAATAGAAAATCAGAGAGGTCTCCAGCTTCAGCTTCTCTGAATCTGCATGAATCTGAATGAATCTCTAGCCAAACAGTGACAGCACAGAGGCCAGTGAAGCCAGGAATACGATGAAATAAAGAGCCACATGCTAATTAATAGGTGTTTCTCACGTAATTCCCCACCAATGAGACCAGAATTCCCTGGGGACATCTGCCCTCCACAAGAGCCTGACTCTCAGTAAACTCAGTAGAAGTTTCATCTGCTTTTAGGCTAGTGCTTACCTAGCTAGTGCAATGGCTTAGAATCTTCCCTTTTTCAAGCTGTCATTGGTCTAAGACCTTTGTTTTTCCAGTTTTAAATCACACTGCCAAAGCAGTTTCAGTAACTCTTAGGCTTTATTCTGTCATTTCTTTCAGATTTACATTCCTGTGCTGCCCTGTGCTTGGTGCAGAGAATTCTTTCCCAAACCACATTCGTTTCCTAGTACTTACAAGTACTTTTTAAACTAAGTCAACACAATGGGCTATTTGACAAAATGACCAGGATTCATCAGTAGGCCCACAAATGCCTCAGTAGATATTTACCTTCTTTTAACATCACTGGCTATTTAATTACTGCTAACTAACATCAACCAGACATGACCTTTTCTTAATTATTGGATTTCCTATAGCACAAGCTCATATTTACAGAGTATGTGTAGGTTTGCTGCTTTGTGGGTCAGTGTCTGGACCAGGTTTTTAGGTTCTTGATCTCTTATACAAAGCATTGAAAACAAAACTCTACAAGGTTTACAAAAGAAGCAAGTTAACTTTTTGTGAGTGAAGAAACAGTAGATAATATAAAATGACCCACTAACAAGATTGGAAGGGGCCATGTGACAGAGAGTTCTGCAGCAACCCCCCTTTATTTTTTTAAGGTTCTATTGTATGACAGTCAAGAAGAGAAATATGATTTCTAAAGGGCACAATCTAGGTATTTCTGTGCTTTTATTTTGGGTTGGGTTATGTATTCATTTTTCTTGCTGAGCATGTACTTTCTGAACATGTACGTTTGTGTATGTATCTGATTTTAATCATATGAATGACCAATTACATATAAATATAAAGTGGAAAAAAATGCGGATAGTCCTAAAAGTTTACTTAAAAGATACAGTTTTCCTTATTTTCCATTCTAAACAAAAGCAGTTAAGGCTGAATCAGCTCTTCTATTCTTTGTCACAGATAGTTGTGAACACATTGAATAGAAATTGTCTGTACTTGACTATTACTTTGGTGGAGAAACTATACTCTTGGTCAGAGCTTGGAGTCTGAGTAGCCCTACGCAGATCGACTGTGGGTTGGTGGGAATGAAGCAGGATCAGGTTGGAAGCCAGATGAGCTGGAAAGAGAGTGTACACAGAGAGATGATTTGTATTGGGCGCATTCAGAAACCTAGTACCTAGAGAGAGGCCATGTTCAACCCTGCTTGGCAGATGTTGGGAATAAGTATGGAGACCCACAGTTAGACATTATCTGGAAAGAGTCTACATTGGAGTTCTCTATCAGTTCCCTTCCCTCAGAGCTCAGGAATCCTTCAGAAGAGAGGGAAGAAAGGTTGTAAGGGCTAGAGGGGATGAAGGACGGCAGGAGAACATGATCCACTACATCAACTATGAGGGACACATAAGGGTTCACAGAGACTGAAACAGCTAAGTTGGCACCTATAATGAACTAGCATCAAGTCCATCTGTGGCTATTTAGTGGCTGTTAGTTAATGATTTTGTGGGATTCCTAACTGTGAGAGCAAAGATGTCTTCAATTCTTTTGCCTGTTCTTGGGACTGTTTTCCTCTTGTTTGGCTGCTTTGCTCAGCTTTGGTGTGATTGCATTTACCTTGTGTTAATATATTTTACTTTGTCATGTTTGTTGTTTGTATATTGTTTCTTGCGGGCCTGCTGTTTTATAAAAAGTGGGAATAGATCTGGTGGACAGGATAGATGAGGGGAGTTGGAAGAAGTGGAGGGAGGGGAAATATTTTTCGAGATGTATTATGTAAGAGAATAATCTATTTTCAACAAAAGGGGCAGGGACCATGCCTATGGAGTTACATAATATCAATTATGTATGTATATATACACATAGAAAGAAAGAAAGAAAGAAAGAAAGAAAGAAAGAAAGAAAGAAAGAAGAAAGACTCCCTCAGTGCATGGCCATGCAAACCAAAACCCATGGAATGCTTAGAAGCTAGTCAAACCATTGTTTTTGATATTTAGAGCCATTTAAGCTAGAGGATATTTCTTAGTGAAAGTAATATAATTGAATAAAGTTGCATAGAGAATGACACAACTAGATACAATGAAGCCAACAAAGTCACACAGAAACAGATCTATTCTTTAGTAAAATAGTTATAACCGTCACTATAGTCCCACTTGACACAGATGAATACCTCAGTTTGCCTGTTAGTCAACCTTTACATATCTTTTTTCTTA
Organism: Acomys russatus; assembly: GCF_903995435.1. NCBI lineage: Eukaryota > Metazoa > Chordata > Mammalia > Rodentia > Muridae > Acomys > Acomys russatus. The sequence continues at coordinate 103,869,227 of NC_067137.1, read as the reverse complement.
CATAGATATCAAAAATCTTGATTTATGGGAAGGTTGCAAAGGAAACTAGATAGACAATTAAATTATCACAAATATTCTCAGAGAGTGCTGACATGATGGAATATAACTACTTAAATTCAGTGTGAGAACAGAGGCTGAATCTGTCCTATGTTTCTTTCTATTCTTATTTACCAGGAAGTCTGAAACCAAATCTGCATGTGTGGACAGCATATCTCTCTTAATGATAATAGAATTACAATGTCTGTTGGCACATTGGAATTCCCCTGTAATACCTTTAGTTTTTCATTTTTTATTTCTGGAGTTTTAAGCAATGTGTAGCATATGTTTCTTTATTTTATCGTAAAATTTCTTATAACAAGTCAATAGTATTTATAGTGCAAATTGGGTTGAGCCAAATGAAAATGATTATGCTCTAGAAGTTTTATCTACCAAAAAACTAATTTCATAAGTATTCATGAAGTATAAACAACTTTTCTCCCGTATATTTTCCTAATTTATGCATTACAGTGTTTTACATGTAAATGCACTGGCCATTAATTCACTCATTAAGAAAATATTTGTTAAGAATATTCAATGTGCAACATGACAAAAGATATGACTCTAGACAATATACAAAGCATATTAATTTCCTTGATTAACCTTAAGCCCAAATCAAGAAGTCCAAATGTTTTAAACATTCAAATGCTATTTAGAAAGCCTTAAGTGCTTCAACACTGTGTGTCAGTTGCAAGGAAGTAAAATGGAAAAGACATCAGTGACCACTACTATTCTAAAGGTTTAGACTGACCTTAATCTAATAAAATAAAAATTACATTCTGTAATCAACACATTAAAGAAAAATTGCCGTGCTGAAAGATTTATAAGTTATAATTATAATCTATTTAAAGAAAAGGCTTCTCTGATGAGGGTTAAGCAATGTGCTGATCAAACTCAGGAAGATTGTTTCTGGATCTATAAATTTAAATGAATTTTTCATAATTTTATTTTACTTAACAGGTAAATAATAATCTATGTACATGTACCATATTTTCTTTATCTGTTCATCAGTTGATGAAGCAATGAACATAAGTGGGCAGGAAAAGTAAGACAAAATGATATACCAAGGACTGATCATAGATCAATTTTCAGTTTTTTGGGAAACCTTCACATTGAGTTTGATAGTGCCTGTTTGCACTACCACCAGCATTAAATAAGTCTTCCCCTTTCTCCACATCTTTGGCAGCATGTACTGTCATTTGATATGTTGATCTTTGTTATTCTTATCAAAATTAGATAAGATATCAAAGTTGTTCTAAGCACTACACCCTAAATGGGACATATTTATCAAGCCACTTTCCTCAAGGCTCAAGGATCTTCATAGTAGAGGACTTTAGAAGGCAAAATACTCTAAGAGCCAGAAGTCATGAAGACAGGAAATAGCGCCATTGAGAGCAACAGGGCAGATACACATGAAACCACAGAAACTGTGAAAGCTTATACAAGACCTACACAAGTTCAAAACAGATAAAATCTCAAGGAAAATAGACACAAAGTCCCACCTATACTCAGGTTGGTGTTGCAATTGATATCTCTTGGGGATAGAAAAACAATTTTTCCCAATGAAGTGTTTAAGGCTATATCAACTAGTAGTTTTGTAATTTTGTCTTAATTCTCTCTGTATTAGTTTGTTTGGAGTTTTCAGAGGGAGGCAGGGAGGGAGGGAGGGAGGGAGAGAGAGAGGGAGAGAGAGAGAGAGAGAGAGAGAGAGAGAGAGAGAGAGAGAGAGAGAGAGAGAGAGAGAGAGAGAGCAGGGAGACAGGAAGGATTTTAGAGGAGATGGCATAGGACAAAATATTCCAATGTTCAAAATCTACTATACTGTATTACATTTTCTTAAGTTTGGAAATATTTATGAGGTCACATTTGATCATATTTTTCTTCAAATTCTAGGTTTAATGTGACTTCAACAGATCAAGACATGTGATAGTGTTATGGATGGAATGGTGATGTCTTAGCGAGGTGTTTCAAGAATATGGACCAAAGTCTAACATGAGGATGGTGATAAGGAGAGAAGTATTGGCAGACTATGCAAAGAAAGTCTCTGAAGGTCTCTTAAAGGACTTTGGTGTTTCTATTAAACATTTACTCAGAAAGGTTTTGTAATCAGACCAATATATATACATAAACATATATGTATATACATACATACATATATATGCATATAAAAATATACTAAGATGCTTTTAATAGTTGTTTGTTTGTTTATCAGAGAAAGGGAAACCTGACACATCCTATCTTTTTACCATACTTTAAAGGAGTCTTCACTGTTACATGGAAGCATGAATTGCTTGAAGCAAAGCTAGAGCAGAGCAGAGGCAGGTCACTGTCAAGACTTTATCAAAGGATATTCAGATAAATGTTTGGGGAGAGGGAACTGAACATATCTTACCTATCTTAAGAAGAACTCTCATGAGGGACTGGTGAACCTTAGGCAGGGGTGACTGCCACACACACAGCAGAGGTGGCTCCTGGAAACGTGACTGGATGATAAGGGAATGAGGTAATAGCAGGCACACATAGACATGCAGAGAAAAACTGGTACCAGTTTGGCCGTGCTCACTCAGATGGAATGACACTAATTATGCAAGCAACCAGGATCCTCAGCATCCTTTGTAAAGGAACTTCAATGGGGTTGTTGTGTACCACAAAGGGAAGAGGAATTAGTTCCTTTTGGTAGGAGGTCTTGGTAGAGTCTTACAATATATGCATTTCAGATGCTTCTGGAGCCTACTTCTGTACTTTCTATCTGCCTTGCTCATAAACCAGAGAAAGACTTTGACAATTTCTTGCCTGATCCAAGGATATATTTGACAATACTTATGGTTCTGAGGCAGTGGTCCTTGTCAGTAATACACGTTTGCTCAGGACTTCATCTATTCTTTATACATTCACTCAGGATTTCCCTCATACCAAACAGGGGCATATCACTCAGAGGAGCTAGATATGCGTTGAAAACTTGAAGACCACATCACTTAAGAATCTCAAAAAGCAACTTAAAGTTTCCTTGAATTATCAAGCCCCAGCTATTTTATACCATATACATCCTCTAATAATATTAGGAGATGTAGAAAATGGTAGAGTACCCAAATCCCTCACCCACCTCTTCATTGGTACCTGACCTTTCTGGGCCTCAGTGTACTCATTTGATATATAAAAAACATCAAGGATTTTATATTGCAGAGGAATAGTGATTTAACCCTGAAACTCAATACGAAAGATTTTAGCAATGGAAAAGATAAAATAAGTTGTTAATATTGTGCATAATTTTGAAACTGTCTATTTCTAATCTATGAAAGAAAGTGCAACTTGTTATATTGCCTCCTTCCTTGCAGTATGACTTTAGAGGTTTTATTTCTAAATCTTTTGTATAAACTTTCAAACCCTTTGGATAATAAATAATTACTTCCAAGTGATCTGTTATTAAATGTTACTTTTAATCACGTTGCCGAATGAAATTAACACAGAATACAGTAGGATAAGCTCGACAAAGAATGGATTTTAAATGTCTCTTAGTCAGCTGCAGCGCACTTGAATTTGTAAGCCGTAAAAGCTTTATTTCTTTAGAGACAAACTAGTACTAAATGACTTTTTCTCTTTACAGTAAAAGTTTTGAAAAAAAATCTTCTCAGAGAATAATAATTTTGTTCGTTTGTTGACCTTCCCTTTAAACACTACTGGCTGGTAAATCTTAGTTTTAGGAGTAAAGAAAATATGTATAACAAGCCCTGTATTACCCTTTCAAACAAAATAAAGGAAAGAGATAATATGAAAAAGTGGGATATGAGATAGCCCCTATCCAAAATCAGATCATTAGGAATCTGTCTGCATATAAGTATTTAGTCTCACAACACATAAAAGTATCGTTCCCACTCACAGGGATTTTCTGAGCACTAGAAATTCTAGATTCTGGCCAACCCTGCCTTCAGTAAGAGTATGAATGAGCTCATTGGACACATGACAAGGTTTTCTTCCTGAAAAGCTCAACAAGCTCCTTTAAAAAAAAAAGTTTAAATTTTTATTTTATTATTTTTGTTTCTTATCTTAAATTTCCTCATGATACTGTTCACTAAAGGTTTTCTTACCTTACACTTTTCTTTGTCTTGCTGTTTTAATTAATGCCTCAGGTTCCTTCATATGCATGCACTGTCTTTCAGCTTGCTCCTTAATGGAAGAACAGTGGTCTTTGATATTTGATTTATAGCGTATTTGTGCTTGTTATTCAAGGGAAACTTGGAGGAATTAGTCAACTCTTCTTGAGTATATACCCTGGATAACTTGAATGCATCTAGGGCTTAAATTTTATATATTCTAATAACTTTAAGATAGCAAGCCTAGACACCAGCAGTTTTCGTTATTAGAATCATGGTTGTGAAATTAAAAAAGGATACATATAGCCACCCACCATCGATTACCCTTTAAATATCAGGGACTACATTCTCTCATGTGAGTGATATATACATGTTTTATGCCAAAAACAATTGTGTATTGGCAGGATTAAAAAGCAAAACTAGCCCCCTTTCCATATAACTCACAGCACTTCACCCAGAGTCCAGCTGCAAAGCACAGCACCTGTCCCAATCTCCCACTGGGTTGAGTATCTCAGAGGACGTCTGTGTTGGGCTAATAGTCACCTGTAAGTGATTATATGCCATTCGTGCCTTCCTGGGTCACCTTACTCAGGATCATCATTTCTAGTGCCATCCATTGGTTTGCAAATTTCAAGATTTTCCTTGTTTTTAATACCTGAATTGTATTCCAGTGTATAAATGTACAACACTTTCTTTATCCATTCTTCAGGTGAGGGATATCTAGGTTGTTTCCAGATTCTGGCTATTATGACTACAGCTGCTATGAACATAGTTGGACAAATGTCCTTGTTGTATGGTGGAACATCTTTCAGGTATATAAGTAGGAGTGGTATAACTTGGTCTTGAAGCATCAGTATTCTCAATTTTCTGAGAAAGCACAAGATTGATTTCCGAAGTGGTTGTACAAGTTTGCATTCCCACCAGCAACGGAGGACTGTTCCCCTTTTTCCACATCTTTGCCAGTATGTGCTGTCACTTGAGCTTTTGATTTTAGCCATTCTGATGGGTGTAATATGGAATCTCAGAGTCATTTTGATTTTTTTTCATGCCTTTTCAAGGCCCCTGCCCTTTATAAATTCACCCCAAATGATAACTTCTGTTCAGTTTTCACTTCTTATGAGACACATGATTTAGAGTGAGGTGGGTATCATACTAATAATCTCATTTAATTTAGAAATCTGTTTCAAGATCAGATCCCCAAATAAAGTCACAACTCGAGAGTTAAGACATTAGCATGAATTTTGAGACTATCCAATTTAGGCATTAAGAAAAAAAAATAGAACGAAAATAAACGAGTATTATTCATATCAAACAGGGTTACATCTCTACGTTCATTATTTGTAGACAAGGTAATTTCAAACTGGACTGAGAGGGTGGAAAGGAAACTAATAAATGTAAATATATTTTATCAGTGAGTCCTTTTAGTTTTTATACTTATTCAATGACAATCAAGCCTATGCAGATTGCTATTTATGGAAGTCCTTGCACGATGCTCTATTATGTGATTACAACATGCTTGCAGAAACAAAATATTCAAGGACACAACATGATTAAGACTTGTCTCATTTCCATCCCTCACCCTTGCTTTACATCTTGCTTCTGCTTGTCCCACAGGTCTTCTGTATTCCCAATATTGTTCCATGCTATTTCTTCACTCATGTGCTGAAGCAAAGGGAAAAATCATTTCCCATTTTCCATCCAAATTGGAGATGGAGCCTCCACTGTGCAAAGTAAACAGAAAATCTCTACCATTCTATAAGATTAGTGCTAAGCCTTTGCTTGTTATTCCATGCCACTTGCTCAGGTTCAAGTCAAATTGTCAAAGAAATCCTAATAAGGTTGGGGAGTGTGATCTACAGACAGGAATAGAAGCAAAGGCTCACCAAGGACAAGCTGGGGTGGAAAGCAGCAGGCTGGATCTTCCAGAACAAAAAACTAGTATAGCTGAAGAGGCCTGAATGTTAGGGACAAATACCTGGTGGCAGCCACTCACACACCCTGTTTGACAAGTTCCTTAACTGTTTTTCCTATCATTTTCTTCATCTATAAAATGAGATTCATAACATTATATATGTGTGTGTGTGTGTATGTATCAGATAGAGTTAATCTATGGCTTAATAGTTTATGTTCATATCTTCCTGTCATTCATAAAATAGAGCATAACAAAGGGCAAGCAAGGTGAGGAGTAAAAAATTTGTGAAAATATTTAATTTTATTCTGGTTTAGTTGGGAAACTAGGTTTTAGACAGAGGCCTTGTGAGATCTGAGATGCATTTGAAGGGAACAAGCATTTGATTTTCATTTCATTCTCAGCTAAAACCATTTGCGATAAAAACTTGAGGTTCAAATGCAACTGTTCTTCACTGACTTTATTTTGTTGTGGCAACTCAAAGTTGTAAAACTTTTATTTTTTAAATTTCCCTAGGAACGTAAAAGGGCTAATTTATTCCCTACCACATGCCATCCTGGTAGTAAATATTAGAGTATCATACTCGATTTCTGTGTAACTGTGATGAATGGATATTTCTTAACTTCCTGACCTATTCTTTCCTCATCCAGTATACATATGTTTTCCCAGATTATTGCACTGTGTTGTTTTAGTGTCCGCAGAGAAGAAATATATATATATATATATATATATATATAAGTTCACTGAAATTAGTCAAAGTATAGACACAAATGTTTGATAACCTATGCTGCTGCTCGGGCCTTTCTGAGTTTTAAAATGTGGTGATACCACTTTTATATCAGCATTTTTATGTTAACAGAACTCATGGAAACCAAGAAGATCTCTCTATATTTCATAGATACCATCATCAAAATACAAAGACCATTCTTTCTGAAGTGCTTACAAATCGGGTTGATCTTATTAAAAGGCTTTCAGCTTCATTTCCTCCACCCTTTCTGTCGGCATCAAGCTCACTCTGTTCTTTCCAAAACTGAAGTTTACCAATATACTCATTTATTTCTACTCACTTACTGCCATTCTTTATCCTGTCACTTAGGGAAAAAATTGGGATGCTTTCCTGTTTGCTTACAAATGCTTCTGTTCACTACATGTCCTTTCATAGTGTTATATCAAGTCATATAATTTTGTTTTCTCGCTCTTTGCAAGTAAATCTCCAAGTCAGAAGTCAGGGTTTCAGTACACAAATTGTTATTTGAGCACCAGGCAAGAAATATCTAGACAACTGAAGAGCTAAACTTGTCTAAAGCAAAATAATCATGTATGAAATACTTAAATATTACCAAGTATAGAGTGTCACACTGACCAAATAAAACCAGGTGAACATGTCATCCTCACGTATGTAGATTGCTTTACAAATTTGAGAGTAAGGGCTTCAGTGGCACAAAAGACACAAAGTAACTGGCAATACTTGAATACAATAGAAGCATGTCAGGACTTCTCCAGCTTACCGATAAGAGGCAAGAACACATGTAAACCATAGCAGTATTCCGCTTGTGCAGGTAAATATGTGATTATCTGACTTGCCTAAATATTCCGTTTTCTAATTGTTTTATTTTATTGTTGCTTCTGTTGCTCCTGCTTTCTTGTTTTCAGTCCAGATTTTACCATACACCAAGAGCTGGGTTAAATTTTCTACAAATGTTGGATTACTTGGTATCTCTTTGGTCCACCATCTAGTTTCTCACCTGCTGCCCTTAAATCTTACTAGTTCATTTTTTATCATTTACCTTATGTTTTTCTCTCTCTATCTCATCAAGAAGCAGTGCATTTTTGCGGTGGCAACAAGTGAGTGAGAGTTGTCAGCTATGGGCTGTACTCCTACACAATGGAAAGAAGAAGGGACTGATTTTAGAGGGTGAAAGCTCATACTGTCGATGGAAGCATATAAAGGGGAAAGTATGGACAAGGATGACAAGATCTCCATTTCTGAAAGAGTTGATTATAGATGATAGATAGATAGATAGATAGATAGATAGATAGATAAACAGATAAAATCTTAGATCCCCCAGACTTTTTAAAGCTGCTCTATCTTCTTGTAGCCTAGGGTTACTAGCAATCAGTTCCTACTGGGTACTCACAAAGTTAGTCATATCATGTAATAAATACTGAATCCTGACATTATGGTGAGTTGACACAGAGAAGAGATTACCAGTCTTAGGAATTCAAAGGCCAGCACAGCCAATATTCACATCTCAGCCTATATGAATGCCTGCAAAGAAAAAAAAGGAGTTGGGAGAAAGAGTATGAGGTAGTTTCTGGAGCAGATTATAACCTTGTATGACATGATATTTCTATACGAATTCATGAAGAAGTGCAGTGGTCACATCAGTGCTCATATAAAGTCATTCTGTTTCTGTAGTATTGCAGGGATTTCACTTTAAAAGTTGAATGTCTCCAAAACTCTTAGAGTGTCACTTTCAATATTTTTATGATTCTCTTTACATTCCATCATGTCCATTTATCTGACAGTTTTCCTAAGCAGTCAGTGTTCACATTATGCTCACTTGTGGTAGAAATTGTCAATGTCAATTACCTGAATATATTAAAGAAGTCCTGTGATTTATGATAGTACAGAAATGGAAAGATAGACATGTTTTGACAGTAACTCAGTAATACCTGGGCTCAGTAGCCCACTTCATGGCTTACAGAATGTAGCTTGTCCCTGCTCTTGCTGGGCTTGTTCTTGCTAAGATTTGGTTTCCTCAACTGCAAGATGATATTCATGCAATATCTCACTCAGAGAGTTGCTAAGACCTGACAAGGAGTTAGTCATTCCTGCTTAGTGAAAGCATAGAAAAATTTTGGCTCATCGCAGTTTCTTAAGCTATGTCATGCTTGAACACTGCGGTTAAATGCATTTGGTTGGAATTTTATTTAATTCATTACCAACAATTTAAATCTTCAACATGTAAAAACCAGACTAAACTTCCCCTTCTGGTGTTATATTTGCTTCATATTAAAGTATTGCTCAAGACTAATTATGTTTCCCATTTTAACTCCGGTTTTGTTGTTGATGATAACAAATATTTTCTTGGCATAGACGATATGGTTTATAACTAAGTGGAGGGGAAAAAGTTACTTACAGTGTCACTAATAAGCATATGAGTTTTCAAGAGAACAATTGATTAGGGAGTCTTTTTTGTAAAAGAACCCAAATTGCTGTCTTTCCAGCTTGTTACAAACTCATTTTCTCAAGTGTCTATGTGCACCTTAGGATTCTGCTTTAGAAAATTACTGTGCTTGGCATGATTTACATGGCATGATTAATGTCTGGACCCTATCAAAAGGAGTTGTCACTGAGAATTTTGTAGCATAAGATGGTTTACATCAGCAGGCAAGTAAAGTAATTTCCAAGCCTCAGATTGTACTGCGAAGTAGATGTCAACATTGCATCAAATACATCGCATAACTGAAAACTCTGTTTCAAACCCAGCCTGCTCATACTTGCGAACTCATTTGCATACGTGAATGTATTTGTGCTCACTGCCGTGTATTCTTTGAGTTGGTGAACACAGATGCCTTAATGTGGGCTGAAAATACTGTTTTTGAAAAAAAAAATAGAAAGTTAACATCCTGAATTTCTGTCTGTACATCCTGCTGTGCTTCATTCTCAATTGAAATGTTCACATAAAAGGAAAGATAATTATGTGATTCATTCATTAGCGAGCTAGAGAATGTGTGACTTCACCCAGTGGCTGGATATGTTTATTGGGCTTTGAGTTTTTCTGAGTGAACTTGTACATTTCAGGCAGGAGATGCTTATCAGGGTCTTCGTTGCATCAAGTGTTGCCAAAAGAATAGGTGGAAAAATAAGGCTGCTCATTTCTCAGTTTCCTTCTCTTGTCTTGTCACTGCAAATGGGTCCCACAAAGGCCCTTGGAATTGGGTTACTCTCTGGGAATGAATGAGCAGACCTTCTGTGTGCCCCTAGCCATATATTCTCTTCATGAAACAAACTATTTCACATAAGAAAACAGAAAACATTTAAAAACCGAATAAAAGCAGTGATCCGTCATTACTCAGATATTTCCCTGAATAAGATCTTTCTTATTCAAGAGTTTATTTTTTCTTTCTTTTTTAATTATTATAATTTATTCATATTACATTCCAATTCTTATCTCCTGGCTTATATCTTCCCATTACCACCCTCCCTCCCCATTCTGCCCTATTCCCCACGTTTAGACCTCTGACAGGTAGTACCTTTCTACCTCACTTTCTGACCACAGGGCTCATCTGGACAGCCTACACCCCTTTCCTCTGTGTGCCCACAGGGTGTCTCTGCCAAAAGGGAGGTCATAAAATTGCAGGCACCAGAGTTCATGTGAGAGGCAGTCCCTGCTTCCCTCACAGCCTTGGAGAATGAGCTGGCCATTGGCTATATCTGAACAGGGTGTCTAGGTTTTCTTCATGCATTGTCCTGATCTTATATTTAATTCCTTTTTAAAAAAAATTTTTAAGAATTACTAATGTATTATGTATACAGTGTTTTGCCTGCATGTACATCTGCAGACCAGAAGACAGCACCTGATCTCACTATAGATAGTTGTGAGCCACCAAATGGTGGCTGGGAATTTAACACAGGACCTTTGGAAGAGCAGCCAGTGCTCTTAACCTCTGAGACATCTTTCCAGATCCTTATGTTTGTTAATCCATGTGTGTAACCTTTGTTCCTTCAGAATGAAACATCATAATGATTCACTCAAGGAAATAAAAATGAGACATTTGTAGTTAACTCATTGTCAGTTCTAGTACTATGCTTTGAGGGCTGTTTCTGTTATTCCTAGCTGTGTAACAAATTGTTAGTTAGCTGACTGTCCTCAAACACTAATTGTGCTACTTGTTCATTATGTGCTTTATCTCTTTGACTTCATGTCATCTAATGCACAGGTATTTGGTGGAAGCTCTGTTGAGACTTCATTGATATTGTGAGATGCGACTGCTGACTGAATGCACACAGAAGTCTACATTAATATTCTCTTTCAAATTTTTCTTTCTATATGGTCTGTGCATTTCTTCATTGTTTAGTAGTTTGACTTTAGGAAGTAGCATTCCATGAAAGAACTCTGCAATAATGAAATGTACTATGTTTTGGAGCTCAAAGCAATATGCATTACTTGCCTTATGTATTAAGGCTTGTTTTTACTGAACGTTACATATTATTTAAAAAATATCCTTGAGATGCCTAAGTGTATGCTTTGTCTTTCTGAGGTGGATGTTAAGGATGAGCTCATAAACACTAAACTTCACATGTGACCACATCTTTGCCATCCTGAGGTGGTAAAGATTGTAGTTTTTAAAATGTGGGGTGGGGTGGGAAACTGTCTGGCAATGTTTATGGCACAGTGCCTAAAAAGGAGAGAAGCAGTTTCTTTGATCGTACTTGGTGATTCGGTATTGTTCTCCTGAGACTAGGTGCAATCAGATAAGTATTTTGCTTTAGTACAGGTTTGACAAGTCCAGGGTGCTGCTAAAGACTCTGATTCCATTATTCAAACACCAGGACTGAGTGCAGCGATCAGAGGCAGACTTTAAAAATTCCAAGCCATCACTCCTACCAAATTTGTGCTTATTACATCTGTCTTAATTTTAAATACCAAAGGTATCTCCACCATGTTTTGAAGTCTCTTACTATGTCTACCTAGCTGGTGGGAAAATGTATTGGTATTAAATTATTTGCTTACATATGAAACATAGAGACAAAATCATAGTTGATTTTCTCCATTTCTCTGTCTTTGTGAAGAGTTCTTCTCACCCACCACTGGCATATACTGACAGACCTATTATGTTTAATTAAATTAATTCCCAAATGAAGAAACCTTACTTTTAATTAATTGATGTTGTCAAGTTCAAGACATGTTAATGGCCTTAATTACTAGCCATGAAGTAATATTTCTTAAGTCAAAGGTAAGGGGCACTTGGTTTTGATAATTACAGTAAAGTTCACCAAGCCAAAAAATACTAATTTAAAAACAGAAACAGAGCCACTATCTACTCACTCTTTTTCTATTCTCTCTCTACATAGTCTGCTATGTAGACAATATTAGGAGACACACGTTCATGCTGGTAAACTGAGAACTCCAGCCCCATTTAAAGAACTCTTATAATCACTGAATTGCGGGTGGCCATATGAGTCTAATGCAGCCAATTCCTTTGATATTTTAAGAAATGCCAGGAATCCAGACTTTTTGCTGCACTCCCACATTTTTAAATGTTAGAAATAATTCAAATTTAAAACAGTGTGTGAGCAAGTTCTCTACAAATCAAACGGAAATTTTAAAGCAAATAATAAGAAATACACACAAAGATTTGCAAGGTCAAATCAAATAATATACATTGGGCTTAAGTTTGAGATCCTCACACAGTTTGGGTCTTTATTTAACTCAAGAGAAAATATTAGAAGATATATATATGTGTGTGTGTGTGTGTGTGTGTGTGTGTGTGTGTGTATGTATGTATGTATGTATGTATGTATGTATGTATGTATATATGATAAACAGAAATGAGTAATAGTCACAAACACATACAAATACTTTTGGTGTGGTTTCTATAGTACTCCAGATACCTTGGTCTGATATATTTCCAAAAGGACCACACATTCATCTCTTCCTATTGAAAATCTGTTTGTTTGTATCTGGAGCATGTGACTTATTGAGATGGTAGTCCCTATGATGAATTAGAGTCCTCCAAAATAGTTGTATGAAATGTTTTTCTCTCCGGTTGCTTTATGAAGCTGTTGCGATATTGTATGAAAGAGATGAACTAGATAATCAGAGGAAAACAGACATCACGGAGGCCCAGACCTTCCAGATAGTCCAGTATGTCCAGCGGAGATGGCTAAAGCTCAGCTGTATATCAGTAGAGCCTAATGCATCCAGCACAGCTACACACCTGACCATGGAATAATGGAAAATACACATTATATGGAGCCACTTTGGCACACTCTTAAGGTAAAATATTAATCTTTAATAGCAAATGTTGTTGTCACCTCATTTGTAAGACACTTCAGCTTAGACAGGTTATTTGAGTTTTGGTAACTGCTAGTTTCCCCAGTAAATCTTTACACATTATCTGTGTGTGAAATTATACATAAATGTACATAGCTACATTAGTAGTTCTAAACATTCTTACACATGGTCTGTCTAATTTCTATCATCTATCTAAATTATCTTCCAGGGGCTGGAGAGATAGCTCAGTGGTTAAGAGCACTGATTGCTCTTCCAGAGGTTATGAGTTCAGTTCTCAGCAACCACATGGTGGCTCACAACCATCACCATCTATAATGTGATATGATGCACTCTTGTGGCCTGCAGGTGTACATGAAGTCAAAGAACTGTATACATAATAATAAATAAATTTAAGCTCAAACTAAGGCACCAGCCAAGGACAATACAGGAGGTAAACTTTAAACCCCTTCCCAGATCTAGCCAATGGTCAGAATATTCTCCACAGTTGAGTGGAGAGTGTGATACGACTTTCTCACATACTCTGGTGCCTCACATTTGACCATGTCCCCTGGAGGGGGAGACCTGGTGGCACTCAGAGGAAGGACAGCAGGTAGCCAAGAAGAGACTTGATATCCTATGAGAATATACAGGGGGAGGTAATCCCCCTCAGGAACAGTCATAGGGGAGGGGAATAATGGAAAAATGGGGGGGAGAGGAATGGGAGGATACAAGGGATGGGATAAACATTGAGATGTAACAAGAATAAATTAATAAAAAAAATAAAATAAAATAAAATAAAATAAAAAAAGTTATCTATTTTATGATGTATGTCATATTCATCATCATCCTAACTATCTATCATTTTAAAAAAATCTACCTGATTTTTAACATAGTTAAAGTATATGGTCATTTGATCACATGATGTATTAAAGATGTATTCAAGATGAAACGTCAGAGCATTCCTCATCGTCTAATTTTGAAGTTTTGTATACATGATATTGTTAATATAACAATGTTTTATGCTCTCATAGTATTTTAATACAGATATTTATTCTGAAACCAAATCTCTCAGATGAAAACAGCTCACTACGGAGCATGAGCTAATGATTCTGAAGGCTTCTAAAACTAACCTGGTTGACTTCCACTCCAGGGTTTTAATTTTTCTCTAGCCCCCAAAGATGCACAATGTCATAATATTTTTGTGAAAATCCATGTAACTGTTAGATCATAAATTGAAGCTGACTTTTGAGACTAGTTATAAATAAGAAAATTTTGATACTGAAGAGATCATTTTTCCAGATGGTATTCTGTTACAAGATCTGTGTCTGACTATTTAATTTACACTGTGCTATGCTTGTAGATGGGAGCCTAGCATAGCTGTACTCTGAGAGCATCTACCCAGCAACTGGTGGAAACAGATGCTGAGACTCTCAGCTAAACATTAGGTGGAGTGTGGGGAGCCTTTTGAAAGAGTGGGGGTGGGAGGGGAGAGAAGGATAGAAAGACCTGGAGGGCACAGGAGCTCCACAAGAAGACCAACAGAGCCAATTAACCTGGGTCCATAGGGCTTGAAGAGATTGAAGCACCAATCAAGGGCCAGTCATGGACTGGAACTAGGCCTACTATACATATGTACCATATGGACAGCTTGGTCTTCATGTGAGTACCCTAATAAGGAGATCAGGGGCAATCTCTGAAATGGACTTTCTTGCCTCTTTTTCATCTCCTGCCCCTGGTGGGACCACTTCGGAAGAGGATGCACTCAGTCCTGGTGTGACTTGATATGCTGGCATGGATTGGAAGATGCTCCCCTTTTCTGAGAGGCAGGGCAGGGCAGATAGGGAAAATATGGGGGAGGAAGGGGCCAGGAGGAAAAAAAGGAGGAGCATATGATTTTGATGTAAAGAGAATAAATATGAAAGGGAACATGGAAATCTGAAGAGCTGATTCTAATCAAGAGCATGGCATCATGTGGGGCTGTTTCATCTTTGAGGTTACCTTAATGAAACTGATTAATAATTCACTGTATACATTTAAGAAAGACAGGAACACAGAGATGTGGAGGGAGGACAGGAGAGAGAGAAGAGAGAGAAGAGAGAGAGAGAGAAAAAAAGGAGAAATCTTTTTTGTTTGGAGTATCCCTCATTGTACATCAAAACACATGTTGCTTGCTTCTTGGTCCTGCATGAATTTTGAGCCTTTTACCTTACACGTCCTACTTTTACTTTAACTTCCATGTATCAGGTTTGTCTTTTGCTACACCATGACCTTAAATACAGCCTGAACATATTGGATTTTCCCGATTGGAATCTTCTACATTACTGTCCAGGTATGGATAATAACTCTGCTCATCATTATAAATTTTCTATCAGTTTTCCTTATATGCCACAAAGCCAACTCATGGCCATACCTATTTACAATGTCTCAAATGTGTTTTGCAGAAGTTCATGACAACTCTGCCCACTATCTTAAGTTACAGCCCAAATACTCATTCTTTTAATTTGTTATTATAACTCTAGAAATTATAGACACAAGACTTGGTACAGGACATTCTAGTGTTATGATTTATATTTTTTTTGTTTTAATCAATGTGCTTTGAGCTGTTAAAATAACTCCTTCCTTTTTCTTCATCCTCCCTCCTCAGCACATGTGGGGGTGTCTTGCTATCATCAACATCTGGTCTGTGATTTCTAAAATTCAGCTATAAACTTGCTTAAAACAATACATGTGCTCCAAACACAGCTGTCTTTACATTTCTTTTGATCCCAGGGTAAAAGAAGCTACATGTCATTTTGTGACTTGAGGCTTTTCAAAGTGAGGGAACTAATAGATCTTGAACTTCTCAGTACCGTCCTTTTCATCTTCCTCCTAAGGGCACAGCATGTGCCAAAATTGTGTGCAGAAAAAAATTCTTCCATACATTAATGGTTATGTTACAGTTTGGCAGCAAAGTAACTTAGACAAACTGAGGCATTCATTTGCTCCCTTGCTCATTCTTGTAAAAGGCACCCAACCCTGAGCATGTTTCAAATTTGCTTTTCTTTATGTATTGTGCTTTGGGGAGGAGAAAGAGTCATTATGTGAATTTACTATGTGATCAGACTAATGTCAGCCTTAATTTCCTAGCAGATGAAGCTCTTACATTTTTGAACTCATCAACTGATATTATAAATATATTTCTAAAATCACCCCTTCCATACTCTTTAGAAAATCAGTATCAACAGATACACTGTCATTTTTTTCTTGTTTATGCAGAGTGGAAGAGAACATAAAGTTAGAATCAGTAAACTTCATGGGGAGGAAATCAAAATTACACAAGTAATGTGGGTCTGTCCAACTCACTATCGTAATATAGAGACAACATGAGGAAAACATCAATACTGTTTACATCTTGTTTAAAAATAATTTTGTTTACTTGTCATGCAAGTTTTTTGAATTCTAATGTTTCTTGTCTTATTTTATAACAGAGTAATATAAATCTGAAAAGGCTGACATATTTGGGCAACATATATTATCTACCATAGGGATTAGCACAGTCATATAGAAGTTTCTTAGCATGAGCTAACCTTGTTTTTAGCCCCTAAACAAAAGAATATTGGCTGCATTTTATCTGTAGTTAATGCACTCATAATGCAACTAATACTATGAGGGATAAAAAACCATCGGAGAAACAGCTTTTAGAAAATTTGAGGTGCATTTTAAATATACCTTGTTTGAAATATCTACTCAATACCCAGCTAGTTTCTTAGATCCATCTGGTGCTTATGAATGACGTGGGGGGCATAAAAGTAAGCATCATTAACTAATAGAGAATATGTGAAGCCATGGATGTAAATTGATTCACCCAGGAAAAGACTTTTATTGGAGACCTGAAACCTGAGTCTTAATATTTAAAGGTTGAAAGTGCAGGAGAAATCGCAAGGGTTGGAAGCAGCAGAAGAAGCAGGAGAAAAGAACAAGATGATGTTGAAACCCAGCAGGAAAACATGTGACTAATATAGTTTGTCCTGCTCAAACTATGGCACCAGCCAAGGACAATACATGCAGTATACATTGAACCCCTACCCAGATCTAGCCAACGGACAGGACATTCTCCACAGTCGAGAAGAGAGTGGGGACTGACTTTCACACAAACTCTGGTGCCCCACATTTGACCATGTCCCCTGGATGGGAAAGGCACTCAGAGGAAGGATAGCAGGCTACTAAGAAGAGACTTGATACCCTATAAGCTTATACAGGGGGAGGAAGTCCCCCTCAGGAACAGTCACAGGGGAGGGGAGTAAGGGGAAAATAGGAGGGAGGGAGGAATGGGAGGATACAAAGGATGGGATAACACTTGAGTTGTAATATGAATAAATTAATAAAATATATTTTAAAAAGAAAAGAAAACATAAAAACAGGAGTTCAATTTTCAAAATTAACACTAGATGGTGATTGTAAGTGAAGTACCATATTTTAAAGCATGTTTTTTAAAATAAATAACAGACTAAACACATTTTAGTCAAGTAGTTAAATAGAAAAACATATACTTAAATTAATGTGGCCTTCAAACAGTTTCTCTTTGTAACTTAGTCACACTAAAAAGAACACTGTGTTGTAAGGAGATACAATTCTCTTTTTTTGGAAGTCTTTTTGGAAGATTTTGCTTATCTAAGATGGAATCAACCTCCTAAATTCTGATTGATGTGAACCATAAAGGGCCTTCTTTAGATTTTATTAACAAAATATAGGTTTTCCTTATCAAAAACATTGGCACAAAATAGAAGTAAATATATGTAACTGTGAATTTAAGATTTCAGTTACCAATATTTTGTTTCCAGAAATTAATTTTATCTTCAAAAATAATAAGGAGGTCTTATTTAAAAACTTGAATTTATAAACTGCATTATAGAAACTCACATATAAAAAATAAATCACATACCAAATTAAGTAGACCTAAAGATTATATACTTCAATGGATTTCTATACTGTTAGATAGACACTCACAACAGAAGTTATGAAGTTTCACATTAATATATATATATATATATATATATATATATATATATATATATATATATATATATATATATACATAACACTTAAGATTATTATTGTAGAGAAATTTTAATCCAGGAATATTGTTATTCTGGAAAGGAATGACTTCCAAAAACTTTCCAGGTCTGTGTCATCTTGCTGCAGTATAGATGCTCCCATAGCACACATCTTTAATCCCAAACAATGACATCTAATTGAGAGACAGACGAAGTGATGAATCAGTGAAAGATTTTACAGAATAAGTCAGAGATAGGACAAGACCAACTCTCAGGAAAGTAGACCAGAGAAAGAGGCTACTAAAGAGCTGTGCAGGGAGAGATAGGAGAGTTGAATTTGATGCAGTTCAATGGAGTGCATTTGAGTTCAAACAGTCAGTGACGTCAATGCAGTCAGTGCAGTCCAGTTCATGGGGTTCAGAGTGAGTTTTTCCAAGCAGAGAAATTTAGCCAGAAGTCAATAGAGACCAATTTGAACCAGTCAGCTTGGAGAAGAGTTTGAGTCGGAACAGCAAAGTTAATACAGCCACCAGAATTCAGAAAGAAATAGGGTGAGCATATTCAGTAGTAAGTCTTGATTGTGAAAAACGTTCTAGGCTTGGATTAGAAGACAGAGGCTGGAAGCTGAAGCCTTCAAGATTTGTGCTTAGAGAAGATTAGATTGTAAGGAGCTTCCAGGCCTAGGCCTAGAAATAGATAGAACAAGGAAAGAAATGCTCTGGGCTCATCCCAAACCTTGTACTATTACAGCTTGGATAAGGCTCATTCCATCATCTCTTCTGGGGAAAAGCATTATGATACATACAATGATTAGTGTACAATTGGCCTCATGTGGGTGGTTTGGAGTACTGTTTAATAAAAACTAAAGACGAAAGAAATAATATGCGATTTATTTCCTACCTCACTGTGCCGTAGTAGTAGTAGTAATAATAATAAAACTATAAGTGTAAAATGATCATTTTGGGCTGATTTGCTAAGGCAATGGGTGCTATGGAGTCACATGGAATCCAATGTTACTTCAGCGTGATTGTTGAGAAACCATAATCATACACTCGAAGTATTCGAAATTTCTTGACATGAAAAGAATCTTAGTGTTTCACAGTGGAGAGTGTACTGACATGCTTACAGAAATATATTATTTTCTTACAACTGTCATGGGACAACAGTGTAAGCAACAGAGGAACAGATGTTTATGGCATAGAAAAACTAGTGAGGTTTGAGAAAAATAATCAAGTTAATGAAGAAACTCAAACATGAAGAACTTATGAGACTGTATGTGGACACAAAATGTATCTTCAACCAGATTTTGTTTCTTTAGCAGACTAGCTGAGACTGGGCAACCTACAGAGAAGAGATGGTTACTGAGCTCATAGTTTGGAAATTACAATTATGGTAGTGATATCAAGTTGTCTTTACTCTAGGTCTTCTGAAGAGGAGACCTAAACTTCCACCACTGTTTATTCTGTTAAGGAAAAT
This sequence comes from Acomys russatus, assembly GCF_903995435.1. Lineage (NCBI taxonomy): Eukaryota > Metazoa > Chordata > Mammalia > Rodentia > Muridae > Acomys > Acomys russatus. The sequence goes on along the minus strand of NC_067137.1, from coordinate 103,849,678 downwards.
ATTAACTTACTCACTAGGGTAGATCTCCCTCAGCACTCCTAATCTTTTTTTTTTAAAATATTTATTTATTATTATTTATACAGTGCTTTTTTTTTATTAAATTATTCTTGTTACATCTCAATGTTTATCCCATCCCTTGTATCCTCCCATTCCTCCCCCCCCCCATTTTCCCATTATTCCCCTCCCCTATGACTGTTCCTGAGGGGGATTACGTCCCCTTATATATTCTCATAGGGTATCAAGTCTCTTCTTGGCTACTTGCTGTCCTTCCTCTGAGTGCCACCAGGTCTCCCCCTCCAGGGGACATTGTCAAATGTGAGGCACCAGAGTATGTGAGAAAGTCGTATCACACTCTCCACTCAACTGTGGAGAATATTCTGACCATTGGCTTTTTGCTTACATATACACCTGCAGACCAGAAGAGGGCATGAGATCACATTATAGATGGTTGTGAGCCATCTTGTGGTTGCTGGGAATTGAACTCAGGACCCCTGGAAGAGCAGTCAGAGCTCTCAACCGCTGAGCCATCTCACCAGCCCCAGCACTCCAAATCGTTAAAGTCCCCATCCCCACAAACCAACATCAATATCCTAGGGAAAAATACTTTTTTCACAAGTTTCAGAGTACAAAGTAACATGCAAACTAAGGAGATGATACCTATATACAGAGGGATTGATAAGCAATCAATCATTGCTCAACTGAAAGGAACATCAGAGTTTAGGAGCCAATACCAATTTTATTGTGCAAATATTGTATCATTTTAATGTGTGCTGGGCTTTACTGAGAATTTGTAAAAGTCCTGCTTAAAGTCATTTGATTCCCTAGGACAAGAAATAATTTCCTTTCACCATACAATATCATACAATGAAATCCAACTGCTTTGTACGTGAGACAAAAGACAAAAACTGTACAATCCAAATATGTAAATGAGAAAACTCTTATTACAAAGGCATTTTGGCTAGAATTAGTTTGCAATGAAATACTGACAAAGATCTGATGACTTTTTGGTCCTTGACATGTCAGAGCCATCTTGGTAGACTTTGAGTCCATGAACCTAATTCTGTGGTTGTTTTCTCCCTACAGAGATCTTTCAGTAACTGATCTTATGGCTGGCATTTTTACAGATTAGAAAAGCAGGCCAGCTGGAGGTCATACTAAATTAAACTTTGCTGAGCATCAAGGACAGAAGCCCAGACAGCATCAATACAGGAAAACACAGGTGTCTACACAGAAAGAGATTAGTTTATGTCTTGTTCACTAGATGTGAAAAATGCCTTTTTGTGGTGTTTTATTCAGGGAGAAATCACACAATGGAGAATGTAGGTGAATCTTAACAGGTTGCTCTCTTTGCTTGTCTTTCATTTACATATTTAAATAAAGGGATGATGGGTTCATGGAAGCTTTGAGGTCTACACATTATGTTAAACAGAATGGGCTTTCTATAGAATAAGCACCACTCAAGTTAATTCACGTATGAGTTCATTATTGTCAATTTCCATGTTTAGTATGGAGGAGAAGATATACATATTTACTTAGCTAAGGGTAATTAAAAAAAAATAATTCTACTAGCTAAATGTTTAGCACTTGAACATGCCTTAAGAAACTCAAGGAACATGAGGTCATTATTCAGTTAGTCATACAAAATGTATTATACAGACATATAAGTAGACAAATCTACCAACACTTAATCTATGGATTATTACTGATTTTACACATCATTGATATTGGTTTGGCTATAGAATATAGCTACAGGGGTTGAGAGAATCACAGTGGTCCTTCCCCAAGCGATTACAGCAGGCATTTCTAGCACCTAAAGCAAACAGGTAAAACTTTGTATGTCTTAGTAGTTTACCAGCATTTATGTATTAAATCACATCAGAAGTGTCATCATATATTTATTTCATGAGAGGTAAATAGATAATATTTTGGTTATAACTAAGGTTCTTTCTTTCTTTCTTTCTTTCTTTCTTTCTTTCTTCCTTTCTTTCTTTTTCTTCCATTTAAGTGTAGCTCTCACCTGTGTGACTAGTGCTGCAACTCTTTTCTCATGACATTGGATTTCTTCAGAAGTTGATATTTTAGAAGTTTTTAATAAAAATGTAATTGTTGTTCATTGACTTCTTGTTAACCAAATAATATCAACATTGACATCCTTATTCATGGCCAAATACATCTTCAATACTTGCTGTTCGAGTGATTGGCTGGCTGCAAACTATTTAAATAATGCATGGATGGATGGATGCGTGGATGCATGGGTGAGAGGGTGGATGCTTGCATGAGTGCATGAATATATGGATAAAGAAACAGTAAGCGAGTATGTTCTACAAGGAACATCATATTTTCTTCTTTTTTACCAGCTCTAGTATCAAATGATTAGTCAGGAATCTAAGGGAATGAGAGAACCTTCAAGCAACGAAAGGGCAAAATCAATCACAATAACATTTGGGTTCCTGTGAAATCAATTTGGTAGAAATCATTTGCCTACCAGTCGGCATTTACTCTGAATTGCTAAGTGCTACCCACTCTGCTGATCGAGAACAGCTTCCTATACATGAGATCGGCATATGCAAATTAAAATATCAGTGACTAAGGTGACATATGGCTTAATCTTTGCTTTAAGTAAAATCTTATCAGGCATGAAAATGTTTAGTTGGAAATAGAATTCATCCTGACAGCATGAACTTTAGATTTTTTTCTCACTCCCTCTTTGAGCAGCAGTTATTGGTTTATCATTAGTTTAATCAAAGTCAGACAGATTTGTGTTTGTTTTACATTCTCGGTGAAGTCAATCTACCAAAATCAAGAAGATTATATTGGAAACATAGCAGACAGTGACATTCAGAGATTGATGGCTAATTCTGTCCACCTGTTCCCAGGTACGTGCTTGGAGGCAGCTTCTCAAGCGTGTTTGGAAGTTCTATGCAGCTCTCTAAGCACAGAAAAGATAAAAGGATATTTTTTTCTCTTTAGTGAACATGTGCCAAGAATCTGTTCTCCTAACCAGTAGAGACAGTCTGTCATTTGATATTTCTTCACCACTAACTTTGCAGAGGAGATCCATCTTCTCTGACTCCCTTTTATCTCTATTCTGAAAATCTCTTTTCAGGGGTGAAAAAGTATACATCTTCTCATTTTCTTGTTTGCACTGATTTTCTTATAACTAATCTTTTCTAAGGGATTTCATTAATACCTCTGCTACTCTCACCTTTGCAGTTAATATTTCAGTGACAAAATAGAAAGAGAGCACATAACTTATATGCTTTTTATGGCTAATATCTGATTTTTACACAGAAAAGAGGAGAATAAATATAGTTACTTAAAAGTCATTACATTGTTCTGTACACGATGAACTGTTTACATCTGTTCTCATCATTAGATATTAGTTAATCCATAACTCCAGTAGAGGCATAAAAGAATCCATTAGGCATGTCAAAGTCAATGATGTCCCACAATTGTGGCTAATAGCACTTGTCTAAATGTGGTGTCAATATGCTCTTCGATAAATGACAAATGATATATCATCAATGCACTTGGATAATGTATAATGGGTTCTAGTTTGTTCTTTTTTAACTGAATGGGTTCAAGTTCATAATCTTGGTCCTAAAAGAACCTAAGGGCATGGATACGTACAATTATCTTGTACTGAGTGCTGAGGAAGTGCTGAATATACTTAGTGTGTGAACATGTAGACATGTTCCCGTAAAATGTACCAATGAGATTTCAGGTACAGGTATATTCTATAGTACATACAACCAAATTAGTTACCTCTTAATGAATATAGAATAAAAATAATATATATGTATATATAAGATTTTCTATATGTTTTCTAAAATATAACATGATAATTTTGGATAATTTCACTTGCTGCTTTACAAATATATTTTGTCCCTTACACACATAAAAACACACACACACATAGAACTTCTTATTCATGGGCTAGAAAATTGATGGATAGATAGATAGGCAGATAGATAGATAAATAGATGAGAGATAACATGAGACATACATATATTAGATTGTAAATATGGAGTGAAGTCTTGCCTGGAACTCACTGTATATTCTTCGGCTTTCAATAAACAGTTACACAGTCTCAGTCTCCTGATTGCTGATCTCATTCATAGATGTAAGCTCCCATAAGATGCTATGAAAATAATCTAAAAATAAATGCTACCTTTAATAATGGGTTTAGAACTTGGGATTTTTAATTAAAGAAATCAAATAATGTTTTAATAACGTATCTTTGCTTTTTGACATGAAATGAAAATAAGTCCACAACAGTGCCTTCCAAAATAAAATGACATAAATAGAAAAATGTAAACATTCCTTATTATTATAAGTCAAAATGACACTATTACAAATATGTATGGCTTTCTACAAAGTAATTTTATTCTTAAATTTTTCTTCTCATTCTTTGTTTTAACAAAGTAATTGCCATGTTTTCAAAATAATATCTATTATTAAATATTTTGTGATTATCATATTACTAATATTTGCCTTTCCAATAAATAGTATAGCTCTTTACTATTACACATTTCTTTTTAAAAATATGGCTATGTAGTAATTTAGTTTAATGTTAATCTTCCTGAAAACAGAGGTTGCTGAATGCTTTTATCATTGGAATAGTGTTGAATAAATATTTTCAGCTTTCTATTGCTACAACGAAATACCACAGGTAACTAAGTAATGAAGATGTTTAATGTTTAAATTGTTTCACAGATTTCCAGTGTTCAGGCTTTGACTAATTGGAACTATTGTGTTGGATCCATGGGAATGCAGAGTACAAGATAAGTATCATGAAATGGAACCAAATGCTCACTTCATAGAAGCTTGGACACAAATCAGGCAAAGCTAGAAGGAGTTGGAATCGAGTGATCTATTGAAGAGTTGGCCTGAGATAATATTTTGATCTAGAAGCAAAAGAATTCTTATAATGAAAATAATTTGAGTAAATATGAAAAGTATATTTATATTATTATAAACTGGCAGGTTTTTCTGCAGAAGAACATGTGATCTCATTTGTACTTCAACAGTTTGTGAATATAGCTGCTTCAATAATTATATATAACATTAGTTCCTACCATTATTTTGTTGGCAAATATGCTTTTCCATTTGGATTGGTCTTTTTTTGCTTGTTTGTTCACTTAAAATTAGTAGATGTTTTCATGAGTATTAGCCAATTTTAATTCTCCTATGCTGTATTTTTTTCAGGTTATCTATTGTACTTTTATGTGTACCTCTCTACTAATAAAGTAAATAACTGAATGAGTAAAAATAATAATCGATAGTTGAACTAAAATTATAATTTGTAGACAGATATGTTTAATAAAATTTAAAAGTTAACAATTCTGTTGAATTACATTCTCAAATTTTTCTTATTAAAATATACTTAGAATGTAAGTACTCTAGTTACGTTAAATTTCTTAATTTTACATTTTCATAAATCTGAAAGTGATTTTAAAGTTTACAAAGGACTCTGGGTGTTTTTGAATGGTACTGCAGAACTTGTAAGGCAAAGGTGAGAACATTATGAGCTCAAGGCTAGCCTGGGCTACGTAACAATTCTCTCTATAAAACAATGAAATAGGTAGAAGAAAAATAAATTATTCAGAAGTATTTAAAATCGTTCATTTGTAATCTGCTCTGAGCTGAGTGGGATGGTAATGGCATTTTATGCCATGGATGAGTAGACACCTGGGAATTATTAGAATGTCTTACACAAATCGATTATAGTAATCTTTACTCTCATGCACATGAATGAAAGACTATGTTAACTAGATAACTCTGTCACAGGATTTCTTGGTTTTATTGTAGTTAAATCTGAGAATTGCCAGTTAGATTGCTAATTTGCTATTAACATTTCACGCTAATGTAGGAGATTTCTTCTTACCTTTCCTTGGTAAAGGTACTTAATTATTCTGCAATGATGTCACCATATTAAAATGAGAGACTGAATTTTTCTTAGATTTCATGTCTCCTTTTGCCTCATTGGTGACAAAATGAGCTGAAGATAGTTCTATGTCTAGGCCAGGCAGGATTAATTAGTTTGGTTCATAAAAGAATGTCTAAATGATAAACAAACTGACATGAGTAAACCTCATTATAAATATTCCAGGGAAGACTTTGCTATAGTTTCTCTAAAACTGTACTTGGCAAGGATCATCTTTAACTCATTATAAATTGAAATATTGGAGTAGAAATATATATATATATATATATATATATATATATAAACATATATATATATTTGAGAGAATAATTTTAAAAATGAATTCTATTCTAATGTACCTAAAAGTAAACTTATTTTGCATCTATATACAATACTCTATACCAGTGTAATACAACTCAATTATAAATGCAAGGTTTACTTGCAATACATTGAAAGGGCTATTGCAGGCTGTTTAGGATAAGTAAGTTATACAAGTTAATTGTTAGGTGATCAAATCATGGTCACATCAATTACTAATCTACTTTGATCACAAGAATATGCATCGTAGGTGTAATAGATAGATATGATTCTATAGAAAATTAATGCAAAACATATAAGATCTTCAAAAACCTCACAGACAAACAGAATATGGCATTTAATCCACTTGGATTTGAGTTTTGTGCAAGGTGACAAATATGGGTCCAGTTTCATTTTTTTACACATAGACCTCCAGTTAGACCAGCACCATTTGTGGAAGATGCTATCCTTTTTCCATTGAATGGATTTGGCTTCTTTGTCAAAAATCAAGTGACCATATGTGTGTGGATTTATATCTGGGTCTTCGATTCGATTCCACTGATCAACCAGCCTGTTGCTGTGCCAGTACCATGCTGTTTTAATTACTATTGCTTTATAGTACAGTTTGAGATCAGGTATGGAGATTCGTCCGGAGCACCTTTTATTGTACAAGATTGTTTTAGCTATTCTGGGTTTTTTGGCATTTAAAGTAATTTTTATTAGTTTAAAGATTCTTTGACAATGAGACATTAACTCCAGGCAGCACCCAGCCTACCTTAAAGAAGATAATGAGCACCAAAGAACCTCCTTATGGAGGTTGCTTTAAGTATGGCAAACAAGCCACTGGGCGAAATGTTCTCATTTCTGGCACAGACAGAATTATGCCTAAAAATGGACATTCTTGAATGCAGGCAGAGTTGAAGGCCAAACTCTGGCAAGACAGGATAAGCAAGCCCTCAGTAGTTCCTGCCTCATGAATATGTCTGTCAGATATATTGGGCCAGAATGTTCAAGATGATGCTCAAACATTATAGAGAGTTTTGGGTGCCTGCTCAAGCAGCAAACCATCTCTGTCATTTTCTCATTTGGGAAGCTACTAAGCTGCACTCCGTGTTTTCTCAGATACTTCATTTTATACTTTCTCAAGTCTCTGATGGAGTTGAAGACCAGATAGTTTACTTTTACAATTAAGCTTAGTTGTTTAGGGGTTAAGATGTTTTTAGGTCTAAATAGATGTTTTAATTTGATTATGACAAAATATGATAGACATTGATTTACATTTAGAACTTTAGACACACCAAGATAGGAAAGATGTTTTCCTCAAGGCTGCCAAATACAAATAGCAAAAACACTACGAATATAACATTTATATAATTCCTGATTGTTTCATGGTTCTTCTTGCTGTAGGCAGTTTACTTTATATATGTGTAATAATATAAATGTATATGTAAAAAACTTTTAATAATAAAAACATAAAATAAACTAAGTATGCAATTTAATAAAAAGCACCAATAACTCTGATCAATACTAAAGCTAATCCTGTTTTTATTTAACTTATAGATCATGGATCATGTTATTTCCTATTTTTATTTCAATTATCATATTAAAAGAATCTTTTCATGATTGATATCTCAGTAAATAATCAGATCATTAATATTTTATATTTAAGTATCAGCAAACTGCTGCCTGTAAAATTTTATGTATGGAATTTTCTTCTGTTTAGTGTAGCATGGCTTTTGTTGTTCAACTGAAATCAAAATAAACACTAAAAAAGAAAACAACAAGCAAACACACAAACACCCTTCACATTTAGGAATCTTTGTCCTTTCTATTTCTTCACGCCCCTCTCACTGGAGTGCTCACCAGATAGAATGACATTTCAAAACTGAAGAACTGGATTTGAGGTGTAAAAGGGATGTAGTCATGTGACTTAATTTTCAAAAAGTAAGACTCTCAATTTTTTTTTTTTTTTTACAGCTTTTAAAAGTTAGGTAAATGACCAATAATCTGATGAGCAAAACCTACGCCATAGTATTCTCTGAAGACTCATTGGGACCGAGTTTGATTTATATAACATAATATATATTCTCTTTTGCTTCTTCATCACTGTCATTCCTTTACGGAAAAGAAATTTAGATTTTCAGAATCATCTTCTTTCTTTCTTTTAAAAATTACTTTTATGTACTTTGTGTATGCACTTGTGGATGTGTGTGAGTGTGCATGTGCCATGTATGTGGAGGGGAACACATGGCTTTACCCACTGAGCCTTCTTGTTTTTCCATTCAGAGTCTTTTGTAATGAGTGGTTCATAACTGTGGGAAGCGCACACGGTAACTTGGATGGTAGGAGTGAGACAGAAGAAGGCATTTTGTAGGGAAAACATTAAATTTTGTAACCATTTGTCCAGCTTCTGGAGGTTTTGTGGAACTGGTGTGATGGGACATACTCAAGTAGGACCTAGGCAAGCCTTGCATGAGCTCACAACAAGCTCTTGTTGAAATATTTGTCCTTATTGGTTTTGTTCTGGCTTGTGAAATATCACAGGAAATTTAAAAATAAAAACAAATGCAGAAATGTAAAAGAAACACATTATAATGATTTTACATTAAAACATATTCTACTGTATATACTCTATATTGTAGAAATCTTTCCTTGACAATTGGAAATCATGACTCTGGTGACCTAAAACTGAAAGCTTAAACTCTCCACCTTTGTACACAGCCATGAAGGAGAGTTTCAAATTTAAGGCTAGTCTGTGCTAGACATGGGTTAAAGGTAACCATGGCTACAAAGTAAGGTCTGTTTTTAAAAATATATAAATGAAAACCAGAAATTAAATCTGAAGGTGTAAACTAGAATAGTACCTTTTATGATTGACATTATGTTGTTAGGAATGAGGTTTCCCAGGCTGCAAAGGTGGATCAGCGTGCACTTACTATCAAGTCTGATGACCTGAGTTGGATCCATAAAACCCAATGGCTGAAAGAGAGAACTGACTCTTCTAAGTTGTTACCTGAGTACACATGACCTCTGTGGAGCACATGAATACTAGGAACACACACACTCACACACACACACACACACACACACACACACACTCACACACACACTTTAAGAATAAAATACAGGACAAAATTTTATTTTTTACTTTAATTTTTTATTATTTAATTAATTTATTTAGATTACAACTCAACTGTTATCGCATCACTTGTATCCTCCCGTTCCTCCCTCCCTCCCACTTTCACCCTATTCCTCTCCCCTAGGTCTAAGACTGAAGGGGACCTCCTTCCCCACTGTATGGTGATAGGCTATCAAGTCTCATTTTCGGAGCCTGCTTATTCTTTCTTTGATTTTAAAAACAATGTTTCAGAAACAAAAAGAAAACTTAAAATATATATATAATATTTTTATAATTAAATTTCATGTTTCTAGAACTCTGTAAATACATATATTACATAGGTTTACATTTTTCAATGATGACATTATAACTAGTTTACCCTTTGTGCCTGTCTTTTCCATTTTTCTGTGATGTATGGGTATTTATTGAGTAGTTAAACTGTCATTTGCTATGACGAAGATCCAATAATTTGTGTTTATTTAACACTAGCTTGTATTTGCCAGATGGACCTCTAAATGACATAAACACATTAGAATACTTAGCATTATTCTACATTTTTTATATTGTAAAATGTGTTCATTTTTATGTCGTCTGTGACTATTTTTCCTATATGTGTTTATATGAACCTGAAGTGTGCCTGCTGCCAGTGGAATCCATTAATGGTTATTTGATAGCCTGGGACTAAAGCTATAGCTATTTATGTACCACCATTTGGGTGCCTGGAAATAACTTAGGTACTCTGCAAGAGCAGCAAGTACTCTGCTCTAATGAACAATTTCTCAATTTTCACAATACTTTAGCACACATACATAAACACACACACACGAAGTATATATGTCTTTTCTAGATGATGGAGTTGTATGTAGCCTATTCATTTATGTTTCTGCTCTATATTTTATTATACGTAACATTACTAAGAAAACCACTTCAAGTATGACCAAATGCATGTGAGTTCAACTATTAAGTTCCTGGAGTGCATATTTTGTTCAAGTGAAACACAGTTGTATAATTAGCATGTTTGGTAGAACTGAGTCTAGGACATTATCACCATGTCTATTTTTCATAATCATTTTTCCATTTTATAAATGTATGCTGTTAGTATTACTTTGGACACTAAAAATGCAGAAACTTAATCTACACATCTGATGTATCATCCTCATCATCATCACCAATATAATAATAATAATAATAATCTTACTTTGGTAACTTGTAAGAAGTTCAATGAATACTTTTATGTGTTTTTCTCCTTGGTTTAAAAAATGACACCATTTTATTGATGCTCATCTTGATCAATTGGAAAAAAATACGAGAACTTTTATCTCCTTATCTTCTTTCATCCTCTCTTTTTCTCTTGGATTGGTGTTATTACAACATTTAGTGCAGTTCTGGTCTTATGACTTATATTTATTTATTATGATAAGCTATCCTTACTTGTTATAATATATTCATGTCATTTTCTGATTTCTCTGAGCTTGGAGAAATTTTTGAGCATGCTTACCTGGTTGTGTAATGTGCTCAGATTTATAACTAAGAAATGAATTTGGGAGTCAAAGTTAGAATTATATATAATTAATATTTATATAAAATATTTCTTACATTGTTACTAAATATGGTGTATATGGAACACAAATTATTCATAAATACCTGCTTTTCTGAATCTTTCATTCTATTGAGAAGAAGAAAGTAACATACAAAATAAATATGTGTTTCAAAACAGAAGTTTTTATCTTAACCATCTCTTGGAGGTGCATATGGTAAAGCTTGTCACAAGGGTGATGCTATTGGGGTTCAGTCAAAATTCTCAGGTCATTGAAGCCATGCTTTTGAAAAAGATGAGACATAAGTATGCTCTTCTCTCTTTTTGTCTCTTTGGTTTTTCTTTCCATGTGATTAGTGACTTTTTTTACCAATGACTTGCTTCCATAATGACACCCAAATCAGCAGTAATAACTAGTCATGGCCTTACACTTCCAATGCTTTGAGTCAAATAACTTTTGTAGGTATGAGGAGATAGTTAAGTTAATAAGACTGTCTGCTGTACAAAACTGAAGATGTGAGTTAAATCCCTGGCACCATGTACAATGGTTGGATATGTCTGTGCATGACTGTATGCCTCAGCATTGGAGGACAGAAACAGGAAGCTATCAAGAGCTTATTGCATAGCCATCCAATCTGATATGGAAAGCATCTATTCCTCTGAGACACCATGACTCAAAGCAATAAGAAAAAGAGTCATAAAGTAATCTGTTCAATTTATGTTCTGCCCCTGTTATATATGCATATAATCATACATACCCACACACTCAGGTACATGTAACACACACACACACACAACTACACACACAACCTCAGATGTTATAGTAATGGAAAAAATAACTAACAAAGAACAATAGATGGTTTGAAATATCAAGAAAAAACAGTATCTGAGTAAAATGGGGTTCTGACTACATTGTTAATAAAGATCTCCTTGAAAAAGTACTTTCAATTCATGATTAACTATATACTAGTTGAAATTATGGTACTCAAAGAATAAAATAACCAAGCATAATACAAGCATCATAATTAACATTAAAGCATAGGTTATTATCATCATCTGGAAGTACTTATAATCTGACAGAGTAAGAATGCATTTAAGTAGAGAATATTGGAATAGTCAGTGTGAAGTCAACCAGCTGTAGGGAATTCCTCTAGTGTCCTACTTCAACAGTCTTCCACACATAAAATGCATCTCTCTCCATCTTAAATTCTATTGTACATACTCTTAAGTGTTGTCAGAGGATTAATTAATAAAAAATATATGACAATATTACATTATTCTTTCATTGAAAAAAGTGTATAATGGTATTCTTCAACAATATGAATGTACCTGGAAGGCATTATGTTAAGTGAATAAAGCCAAACACAGGGGTTAATGATCTCACTTGTAAGTTGCATTGAAAAAAAACTGTTCAGATTACTGAATACACCAAGGGTTAGCATCATTTGGGTAGGGGCCAGATGTTCATTTGGAGTCAGTCAAAGAACATAAAATGTCTGTTACCTAAAAGGAGGAAAGCGAAGTGGTCTATTGACAAAATGTTATGATAGTAAATAACACCTTTAGAAATCTTTAAAATGCGGATTGTTTGGATATTGTATTCTCACCAGATAATTACTAACTGTATGAATAATGCATACAACAATTAGCTGGGTTTAGTTATCCCACTGTGTACAATAAAACATGATGGTGTATATCATAAGTGAATAAAATTTTATGTCAATTTAAATAATAATGAGGATAAAGTATTTACAATCTGAAGGATGGACAAAAGAAATGATGTGGTTGTGCTTTCTCAGTGGAATCTGGGACTGAAAACTTGGCTTTGCTGGTTACCCGAGGGAACTGCAGACTCCGAGGTAAGCTGGGCTTGAGAATTTTATGATCCTAAGTAGGGGCTGGCGAAACTGGAATACCACGGAGTGCCACAAGTTTATATGTCTTGGGGAGACAGAAGAGTGAAAGTCACACTCAGGCCAAGACAAAATATAGGCAGATGTAGAGACTATATTTCTCTGTGGTGTGTTTATGATAGATGTGTAAGTATGAGGCAGCTGATAGCCACTGGCAACATTCAGAGACAGGGAGTTTATATGGAGGGTGCCATATGTAAACGTTGCTAATTCTACTTCCCACTAAAAACACTTTTGGAGGAACACAGCTTCTCAAGAGAAGCTTGGTTCCTTTACATTCTTTGTAAGAGCAAGAATGATGAAAAAACTGGGACTTCAAACACATAGTGCCAGAAATTGACTTTCCAAATCTCACTGATTATAAATTTCAGTCAAACCAACTGATACCGGCAAGCATCAGCATCCTTCAGTCAGGTCAAGCCTCTACCTTGGTCACACTGTATTATTTAAAACAAAGCTATCAAGGCTCCTCCTTCTCCTCTTCCTCTTCATGTCCTCTGATTCTTCCTTCTTCTCCTCATCCTCTTTCCCCTCCTCCCTCTTCTTGGTGTGAATACACTAGAAAGATTCACTTAGAGATTTCCAAGTTATCCTTACTCTGATGATACAAGATGATAAGAATTATGATTGTATATACAGAAGCTTTGCTCTGATCAGCTGCTCATAAATTTTTCCCGTAATGAGGAATTTCATGGTGCAAGTAAAAGCAATATGCTCTCAGGGTTTGTGCCTGTTTGCTGACTGCCTATGAGTCAGGGCCAGGGCCAGTCTCAGGTCTATTTGGTCTCTGGTCTATCAGAAACACTGTGGAACCTTGTCTTGTTGATCTCCTACCTCTTAGCATTTAATTTGTGAAATGAGTGTAATCAGGGCGTCCTGACAGAAATCATGTAAGGGTTAATTAATTGCTGTTTGTTAAGTGCACTGAGATTGTCAGATTAAAGCATTAGGGAAGTGTCAAGTTTGTGTTATTATGGTATTATTTTTCTTTGTTTGATAGGAAATGCCATTCCTGTGTAATTTGCTTTAACAGTAAAATAAGCCATTTTAATCAGTGTACAATCAAGCCCTTATTCACCGAGGACAAGAGTATATACAGTCAGTAAGAAAACTAGTGTCAGCTGACACAAGGATAGGAATCTGAAAAGTAGGCACTGGATACAAAGAAAGCCCAGAAAATGAGACTTGGGGCAATCATTTTCTGAATACCCAGAGTTCTCATGTTACAGACCCAATACAAACCACTAATAACAGAGGAAACAGAAAACATGTAATCTTAGCAACTAGTATTCCCACTCTGAAAATTATCCATGTTGCCAAGAAATTGTTGAAGTGTTTTTACATATGACTTATTCTGTGTAAATGTTCCATTAAAGTCTAAAAGGGACTTTGGCATGTAGAGTTGTTAAGCACTTAGCAACCAAGAGCCGTATGTGTTTGAGTGTTGTTTTATTCACATAAATAAATATACAGTACTGTAACTTTTGGCTCTATTAATTCGTTACTGGTAATTTCACTTGAATTTTACAAAGAAAATATTGATTGTTCTATATTAACATTATTTAACAACTTATGCAAATCATAGTCACTTTAAGTTATTTTTTCTACTGCATACATCACTAACAATAATAAATAGGTAAATAAACATATTCAGTAAAAATGATCATTTCAAAAATATTAAAGTAAAGGAAATAATTTAATATATGTGATACTTAGTTGATTCTAGATAGTTATTTTTTAAACAAATATGTAAACATAAAATGATTGTCATGTGCTTTGTCAAAGGAAATTTGATATTATTGTAGGCTTTAAGAGTCATGCTGTGTTACATAAAATTCTAGAAGTTTCAAAATCTTTTTGGCAACAGAAATATAAACTGATTTCTTACTTTAAAAAAATGTCTATATCTGCTCTTTGAAATAATGCAAGGATATATTTACATTTAACCTGTTTGTCAACACAAAATGATGAAGGAACTATTGGCATAGCCTCATTGGATAGTTTTAGAAGAGCCTCACGGGACTCTATTTAACTCTTGAATTTTACAATCTAGTTGGAAAAGTTACATGATCATCTCTTTAAAATGAAGGTCAGATTCTTTTAAGCACTATTCTAAATGCACTGGTCCCTAGTCACTTTCCTCTGTACTCAATAAAACCCATCCCCGTGCTACCTGGAGCATCTTTAGTGTGTTCCAACATGCTGTTCTGATAGTTTCCTTGTCACAGACACTGCTCTGGCCTCACTGCTTCCCTTGGGGAAAAAAATCTCAGAAACAAGATGCTATTTTTTTCCTGGTGGCATTAGTTCTTTCTGTTCCTTTTTTTTTTTCAGGACTTCTGCCTCACTTCATTCAAATTTGTGCTCAGATTACCTGGAAGTGCTTTCCTAGCCATCTGCTACATAATAGCAACACTTAAAACTCCTGTCTACACCCTATTCTGCTTTTAGCTTCTTCATAATGCCTTTTGTAATCTGCTGTAATGTGTGTTCATCTTTCTTAATGAACAATGACGTTGGTTTACTCACTTCGGTGTATAACACAAATTTATAGAATAATTGAATATTAAATATAAATACTTCCTTACAAATACAAAGGTTTTATGGATAATATCATTCATTCATATTTATAGTGAGCTTTTACATAGGTAAATGCAATAATCAAGAATAGATATCTTTTTGCAGATGAACACATGTTAATACATAACAAAATTGTATCAAATTCATTTAAGTATCATTACAATTTCTTGGGTCTTGAAACAATATAATTGTCAAGTCTAATAATTGCTTAAAAGAAAAAAATCAATTAACTATATTCAACTAAATATTTTGTAAACTATTTAAATTTGCATGTCATTCATTCAATATTTTACTTTTTTACAATATAGTTTTCTAATCAAGAGTCAAATAAAGCAATATAGATGGTATCAAAATCTGGCAGTCATTTGCTTCTATAAGAGAATAATCAAATATGACAGATATTTTCTGAGCACATCCACAAAATTCTATATAAGATCTATAATTGATTTGTTCTAATTATTTAGAAATTATTTTAATCCCAAATAATTGATGAGTTCAACTATTACATATTTAAGAGCAATATCTTAAATGAATATTTCTTTTTAATACATAGGTAAAATTTTTAAAATATATTTATATTCTATCCAGTGGGAAATACTGTGTTCTATATATTAAGAGTCAAGAAACTTGGAGCAGCAATAAGGCACAGCAGGTAAAGGCACCTGCTGCCAAGATGGATGATTTGAGTGAAATTCTTGGAACCACATACAGGAAAGAATCAACTTGTGTAATTTCTCTTCTGACCTCACCTGCACACACTGGCATGTATTCCCACTCACATACCAGTATACACACACACACACACACACACACACACACACACACACACACACATATTCTCTGAAACAAATTTGTGTAAGAAAGAGATTCAAAAGGTGATTAAGATTTTAAAAGACAAATATCCATTTGCATTGTTAAGGGTAATGCATTGAGGTAATTTTAGTTTAAGAAAATACAAAGCTGGGGAGAAGCCAGGAAAGTGGAAGTGTCCTTTGTGGAAGGAAGAAAAAGGACACTGAGAAAGGGAAGAGAAAGAAACATAGAGAGCGGTTACAATAGGAACCAGATGCTTTCTCTATGGGAAAATAGGGTGGGGTGGCTATAACTGGGAGGAGTGGAGGATATTACAGGAAGTAGAGAGAATCCCTGTTTTTATATAATAAGGGAATCCTATGATTGTATTGTGACTTGCCCTGTCTTTCACTGAGTTGCTTATAGGGGCATGTGACTCATGCTTAAGTCAGGGGATTCACAGTCCTTAGGATTCACATGAATTTCTCTTGTGAAAAACAGCTTTTATTTACTTTAACAAATGCAATTATTTTCTGGCTTGTCTAAAATCAGATTACCATGAATTTAATATTCTCAAATTAAAACAACTAATTTTGATGTGGTTTAACAGTTCTTGAAAACAAGTCAACATTTTATTAACAAGCAGCTGTTTGGAAAAATCTTAGGAGCTGAGGCTTATGTTTTATTTGGCAGAAAGTTGTACGTGTGAAGGCATTAAACCATCCCTAACACACACTAACTGAGCAGACAGCCACATAGAAAGCTCAAGAGCTCACAATACTCACACGAAAGAAATTATCTTATTTTACTGTGACAATGCTTTGTCCTGTATCAGTCTGATATGTATATCTTGGGACCCACATACAGGAAAGAATCAACTTGTATAATTTCTCTTCTGACTTCACCTGTACACACTGGCATGTGTTCCCATTCACACACACACACACACATACACATACACACACACACACACACAGACACAGACATATCAGTATATATATACTCATAATCAAAGCCCAGGCATGGGAGGAAGAATTATAATGCCTCTTAATTGAGTTACCTGAAGATTTATTTTGTTATACTATTTGAATTTTATTAACTTGATACCATTATGGTTCCTGAATAAAATGAAAGAAAACTTGTTACCACTTATCTAAGAAATTCGAGTCACATTTATCCTTAAAAAATGTTTGGAATGCTCTACTTTTCTTTATTGATCTTTCTCAATGTCAACTCTTTATTACTACTTTCCATGCACACGAGAACATATGATGCAGTGCAGGGCAAATCTGATATCCGTCCTGCTAACTATGCTGTAAGTAAACTCTGGGCATATTCCACACCCTATTTATCATATATCTTCAGGACCTGACTAAATATATAGCCTGGAGTAGGGATTTAATAAGTTTTCATTGAAGTTTTACAACAGCAGGCATTCTAATTCATTGGTTTCTAAGTCATCCGTCATCAGTGTACAACCGCTCCAATTGCTTTATATACCAGCTAGCAATTAAAGCCACCTTTTAGAACCTTCAGGAATGTGCTGTAATATGACCTCATCATTGTTGTCAACAACAATGTACATATTAATTAAGTACTCTAAATCTGGGTGAAAGATGTTTTGCTAAAAAGTTATATATATATATTAATTTGTGTCACCCAAAAGAGTTGTTAGAGGTCGGAGATGCAAATACTGTTTAGGGGATTCCTTTGTTCATTTTTTAAAAGAGAAGAGTCAAACAAATTTACCAAAGTAAATGATATATTTCCATCATTGGAACAAAATTAGAGTTTAAGTTTAATTTATGTAAATTCTCTTATGCCAGCTTATTACTATTATTTGTAAGTGCTTCTAGATGAGTGATGCCTATTAGAAGTCCACATCCTCACCTATACATCTGGTAAATAGGTTGCTTCAGGTGGGCAGTGAGAGGTTAAAGACAGACAATCTGTTAAATACCATCAGTGGGAATGGTATCTTGGATTATTCAGATGAATGAGGCAATGCTCATGATTCTTTCAAAGCAGAGCATCTCTCACGGGAATGGTAGGAAAGGGAGATGTGAACAGGAGTGCATGATCAAGAGATGCCAGTTTGATGGTAGAGGAACTCAGCTCAAGCCAAAGAATGTCCATCTCGAGGAGCAGGGAATACAAGAGATTGAATTCTGTGATCTTACTGAAGGAATATGGGCCCGACAGGTGTTGATTTTAGTATAGTGTGACCTGAACTGACTCTTCACCTACAGAATGATAAAGCAGTAAACTGGCAAATTTTTAAATTCTAGTGTTCCCAGTAATTTGTTATAGGAGCAAGACAAAATTACCTCAATATCTTATTGCTTTTGGGCTTGACAATTCCCTGGCTTCACATTTAAATATGCTTGGTAATGTATTCCCAATTATCATATCTTGAGTCTGCTTAAGAGTGATACACATTCAAACTGGAGGCTTCTGCTATCCAAATTTATGTATTTTATACACTTCAGTCAAACCGCTCAATTCTGTGCTTGAGCAAAGGACGTTGTAGCAAACTCCTGTCCCTTCGCACAATAGAAATCAAAGCTTGCGAAGCTCATGCCATTTTCTTCAGATGAAATCTGAATGAGGCATTGCATGAGTAACGGCATAATAGGGCCCTTGCATTGTAATCTGCATAGATGCGTGCTCTGCTTTGGACATCAAATAGTGCTCCCTGTGACGTTTTGACAAGCAATTTCGACAAAAATATACATTTGCCTAACTCATGAATGTAGTACTTCTTGCTATTTGGATAGTGCAGGGTTTGCACTATGCTAAGAATGACAACAATTATAGAACCGACTTACATCTGCCAAGTGAGCAGATGGTCTTGGAGTGTAGAGGAACAATGGAAAAGAAAGAAAGAGTGAAGGGCGGGGTGAAGGGAGATGGTAGAGTGGGATTAAAAAAAAAAAAAAAGCCCTCAATTATAAGCTGAGAAAATGGAAGAACGATTCAGATAAGGCGTGCTATAGTATGCTATGAAAAAACTGGAAGAAAACTACTGTTACTAATGGCCCCCATATGTGATTAGTCAATCTTCTTGACCATGCACTTGAGAACCACAAGAAATAAAACTATGATGTTAACATTCTTAGTTGCAGACACAGCTAGGTGAAAGAAAAACCAATGGGAAGTTGAACAAGAGTGACATTTTTCTATTGTTATATATTCATTTTATTAGGTTTGTTTATTTACTTTACATCCCCATTGTAGCCCCTCCTTCATTTCTTCCTGGTTCCAGCATGCCCCTTCTCTCCCCTATCACCTTTCACCTAGTTCTCAGAAAGGGGAGCCCTCCTCCCTATCATCTGACCCTAGCCTATCAAGTCTTATCTTAACTGCCTGTATCCTCTTCCTCTGTGGCTACCATGGCTGCCCTGCCAAAGGGGAGCAATCAATAAGTGAGCAACCAGATCTATGTCAGAGGCAGCCTCTATTCCCCATATTATGGCGATTGCCTTAAATTGTCACTGTGTGTATCTATTTTTAAACAAAAAATAATCAGAACTAAAACTTCACCTTCATGAATCTTAAGCCATGTATACAGGGTTTTTTTACTTTGTTTTTTGTTTGTTTGTTTGTTTGGTTGGTTGGTTTTTTGTTTTGATTTTGGTTGTTGTTGTTTTCTTTTAATGAGGCAGCTGACCTCTTCAACTGTTTGAATAACTTTAGCTTGATTGAGAGAAAAACATGCCAAATGCTGAAATGTGCGTACCTCTTTGCAAAGACCCCTACTGCAGAGGTTGTACGTATGTATATTCTTGTGCATTTGCATCCATGTGAAGAGTGGCCTACTTTCTTGCTTTGAAGAGTATATATGACATTTGATTTAATATCTTAGAGTTTAAAACTTAAAAAATCCCAACCATTAAGAATCTCTGTGAATTTGCTATTTGTATACACCAAAATTTGAAATTGCCTTTTGGGGTATATAGAGGTGATGAGCTATACTTATGGACACTGACTTGTCAAACTAGCACTTCAGGCTGTGCAGACACTTCATTTTCCTACTTTGAAGAATAAACAATTGTATGTGTGTGTGTGCCAAACTAACGACAGTAGCTGTTATTTCTTAGGCAAACATCGAACCCCTCCAATGGACAGGACATTCTCCACAGTTATATGGAGAGCATGGACTGACTTACACATGAACTCTGCTGCCCCATATTTGACCACCGCCTCTTGGTGGGGAGGCCTGATTGCACTCAAAGAAAGAATAAGCAGGCTACCAAAATGAGACTTGCTAGCCTAGGACCATATAGTGGGGGAGGAGGTCCCTTTTGGTCATAGACCTAGGGGAGGACAATAGGGTAAAAGCAGGAGGGAGGGAAGAATGGGAGGATATAAGTGATCGGATAACAATTGAGTTGTAATCTGAATAAATTAATAAAAAGAGAAAAAGAAAAATAAACAAAAAGCCAAATTCTTTAAAGTTAAGAGTATTTTCTTATATATTGCCTCATGTAATGACCAATTAAAAACTTTCACTTGCCTATGGGTTGCTAGTTTAGCTACTAGTAAAGACAACAACATGCTTAGGTCCACAAAATTCATGAATTGGAAGTGGGTCTTGAAAACAAGGTTTATATAATTTTAGTTTCCCTGGTAATTCTCTTCCATTAGCAATGGTAATCTAAGGAAATGACGCTACACAAACAAACAAACAAAAAAATTAAAAACCAAACAGTTAACTGCATATGCCAGGTGATAAGCAACTGTTAAGTCTAAAGAGAAAGTCTGGCCTCAGAAGATCATACACAGAACCAAATGCCTTTGTTATTATTATGTTGGACCTTGTTAAGTCGGCTTCCAGAGGTAGGAAAAGTATATGAAAGAACACCAACGGAGGGTATTTATAACACACACACACACACACACACACACACACACACACACACAGATCGGATAAATGCATTGCATTTCTCATTCTATATCTTTAAAGAAAATTCAGGAACATGAATGCTGAAGGGAGGCTAGGTTTGTTCTGTAGCTGTTTGGACAAAGATAAGGAGAGATTGTAGTGGATATCTAAACATCTCTTTAATACATTCCTTACTGAGTCTTATTGATTGATAGATTTGTGAATGATAAGAAATCTTCAGCCTAGATCTCCAGGAATTTGTTCAGATGTTTTGTCTCAGCTTCACCTAGCCTGCTGTATGGATTTGTGATAATCTTTTGTCCTATTCTACTTTTTCTCCAAACATGGCTTGATTTGCTAATATAATTTAAAAGGCTTGCTAAAAAAATCATACTTTACCTTTTTATATTTTTATATTTATGTGTTCTAGATTTTTGTTTTTAATATTTACATGTGTTTTATACAGATTATGAAAAAACTTACAGTTTTCTTTAATAAAGTATGTATGTGCAAATATTGTCCATGATGCAGAGGTCAAAAGGCTGTTTATAGTAGTCAATTCTCTCCTTACACTGCATGGGTCCCAGGAGCCAAACTAATTTTATCATGTTTGGTTGCAAACAGTTTTGTCTTCTGAGCCATTTAGACAGATCAGGTTTTTATTGACTTCATGTAGGGATACTTATTTATTTTCTGTTTCTAATTTTCTCTTCTTTAATGAAGGGGTGTGGAAAAGTAAGAAATAAATGACAAGATACTTCATAGCTGTAGAGATTATAGTACCCAAATGAACACGATCCATTGGAAAAGCCATTTTTATTTATTTTTTCTTCCTTCTTTGTTAACCCGTCTCTATATTTTAAAATAAAACTGAGTTCTGGCTTTTTAGCTGTCTGACAGTCTATTCTTTTCTCTAGTGCTATTTGGGATGCTTTAGTATGGCCTTGCTGAAGGAGGCATGCCACTGAAGATGGGCTTTGAGAATTTAAATCAATGAGTAACTTTCAATTTTAAATGATTTGTTTTGATGTTATATACTTTTTAATTCATTCATTCTACATCTGACTATAGTTCCCTCCCTTGTCACCTCCTTGTCCTACCCTCCCTCCTTCAACCCTCTCCCTTAGTCCTAAGAAAGCGATCCCTCACTCCCTAACATCAAGGATCATCTGCACTGCCTATACCCTCTTTTTCTGTGGCCTCCCAAGGCTCCTCCACCAAGGAGAAGTGATCCACAAGTAAGCACTAAAGTCCATGTCAGAAGTACTCCATACTCCCCATATTATGGGACCCACAAGGGATTGTGCTGCCTTTCTACTGCATCTGCATAGAAGATCTAGGTCCTCACCATGCATGGTTCTTGCTTCGTGCATCAGTCTCTGCAACATCCCCCTCCTCTGCCCTGATTTGTTGGCTCCATTATTTCCCTCGTGGAACTCCTGTCCCCTCCTGATCCCCCTGTCTCCTAACTCTTCCATAGGACCCTATGCATTCCAAACTGAAGATTGGCTGAGAGTCTCAGCATCTGCTCCATCATCTGCTGGCTGAAGCCTTTCATAAATCCTCTATGGTAGGCAGGCCCCCATTCTGTTCCTTCTCTTCAACTGCTTTCAGTGTCTATTCTATTTGACCTTCTGAATGAGAGTTAAGCATCCTCCCTAGGATATTTGGATATTATGCAACTATAAATGAATATATACCCTGTGTGTCTTTCTGGGTCTGTGTTACCTTATTTAGGATGATTGTATTTTGTTCCATGCATTTGCACTCTTGTTTTTAATAGCTAAGTAGTATTCCACTGTAAAGTAACATAGCACAGTTACTTTATCCATTCTTCAGTTGAGGGAAATCTAGGTTGTTCCTATATTCTGGCCATTACAAATAGTAAAAATGGCCACTTTATCAAAAACAGTCTACATATTCAATGCAGTTCCCAACAAAATGTCAACACAATTTGTTAAAGACATTGAAGAACAATTTCCAACTTCATGTGGAAAAACAAAAAACTTTGCATATCTAAGACAATCCTATACAATAAAAGATATTTTGGAGGAGTCTCCATCCTTGATCTCATGGTGTTGTATAGAGCAATATTAATAAAAACTGCATGTCACTGCCATAGAAACAGAGTGGTGGACCAATGGAACCAAACTGAAAACCCAGGAATAAACCCACACACCTATGGACACTTGATTTTTGTCAAAGAAGCCAAAATCATACAATGGGGAAAAGGTAGTATCTTCAACAGATGGTGCTGGTCTAACAGGATGTCTACATGTAGAAAAATGCAAATAGATCCATAGTTATCACCCAGCACAAAACTGAAGTCCAAGCGGATTAAATATCTCAACATAAAACCAGACACACTAAATCTGTTAGAAGAAAAAGGAGGGAAGAGCCTTGAGCTCATTGGCACAGGAGACAACTTCATGAACAGAATGCCAATAGCTCAGGCTCTCAGATCAACAATTAATATGGGATCTTATGAAACTGAAAAGCTTCTGTAAAGCAAAGGACACTGTCACTTCCATTTCTTTTTGTTTTGTGCTTATATTAAATATGTGAGCTCTTAGCTCCTCTTCCTCCTGGCATACCTGCTGCTTTCTTCCACACAGGACTGTTATCATGCTGGAATTGTAAGCCCAAGTATAGTTTTCTGCCTTGGTCATAGTGTTTTGTTCATAGCAACAGAAATAATTAATATTAATAGATTAATGAAAGTGTAACATTCTTGTCTCATATTTTCACAGAAATGAACAGTTATAATTTGAATATGGAATGTCACTCATAACTGCATAGAGGTTCTGATGCCAGCTAGCAGGCTTCTTGCAATCTAATGAAATTATCCCTTGATGGATTGATAGTATGATGGGCATTATACATTGCTATCATTATCCATAGATTGTAGTTGGTAGAAAGGGTTCCAATTGGAGAAAGCCATTGTGTGTGGGTGTATGCCAGGTTCCTTCATATAATACTCTTAGTTTGTGTTCTGACTTATATGATATGAGCTTCTCTGCCCTACCATGCACAATCCACCATTGTGGAATACACCTCTGGAACAGTGAACAAAATAAAATCCTCTTATATTCAGTTGACTGCTGTAGGTGCTCTGTCACAGCAAAAATAAATATAAAATTAAAACATTTCTTCTCCCTCCAGCTCTAGCTTTTAGAAGTTAATCTTCAATTATTTTGTTCATATTTCTATCTAGTCTTTGGCTAATTCCTTTGAATTCATGAACTGATGTTTTTACTATATTTCCTGTATCATTTTTCCCACAGAAAATAAATCCCTCTTTAACAGTGATCTTGCATATCTCTCCTGAATATATTTGCCTCTTTATGTTCTAGACAACCTATATTTTCTATACTCCTGTGGTTTTTTTTTTTTTTACTTTTTTTTTTACAGTTTCCAATTTTATTTTGAAAGACTTTTATGAGTTTTGAGGGCTATTTTATGTATAGTTCAATTTTTAAAAAAATATATTTTATTAATTTATTCATATTACACCTCAATTGTTATCCCATCCCTTGTATCCTCCCATTCTTCCCTCCCTCCCATTTTCCCCTTATTCCCCTCCTCTATGACTGTGATTGAGGGGGACCTCCTCCCCCTGTATATGCTCATAGGGTGTCAAGTCTCTCCTTGGTAGTCTGCTATCCTTCCTCTGAGTGCCACCAGGCCTCCCCATCGAGGGGACGTGGTCAAATATGAGGTATCAGAGTTCGTGTGAAAGTCAGACCCGACTCTCCACTCAACTGTGAAGAATGTCCTGTCCATTGGCTAGATATGTGTAGAAGTTCAAAATTTCCTGTATGTATAGTCCTTTGCTGGTGCCATAGTTTGAGCAGGACCCCTGCCCAGATCTTTTATTTTTTTAATCTCAATTGTTATCCCTTCACTTGTATCTCCCCACTCCCCCTCCCTCCTTCCTTCCCTCCCTCTTTTACCCTATTCCCCTCCCCTAGGTCTGTGACAGAAGGGGGCCTCCTCCCCCACGATATGATCACAGCCTATCTGGTCTCATTTGGGTAGCCTGTTTCCCCTTCTTCTGAGTGCCATCATGCCTCCCCACCAAGGAGAAGTGGTCAAATAAGGGGTACCAGAGTTCATGTCAGAGTCAGTCCCCATTCTCCACACAACTGTGGAGAATGCACTGTCCATTGGCTAGATCTGAATAGGCGGTCTAGGTTTACTGCATGCATTGTCTGTGGTTAGTACAGCAGTTTGTGTATGCCCCCCTGGGCCCAGATCCATCAGCCCTGATGGTCTTGTAGGGTTCCAGGACCCACTGGGTCCTTCTATTTCTGCATTCTACCATAGCTCTCTTACCTAGAGTCCCAAAAGTATGTCCCAGCTTCTCTTCCAATTCCCCGCTGAGTGAAGACTCTCAGAGGACATCCATGTTGAGCTAGTATCCAATTATAAGTGAGTATATACTATGTATGACTTTCTGGGTCTGGGTTAACACACTGAGGATGACCATTTCTAGTTCTTTTCATTTGCCTGAAAATTTCAAGATTTCTTTGTTTTTAAAAGTTGAGTTGTATTTATGGTTGTCAGCCTAGCCTTTAGCGGCTGAGCCAGTAGTAGCCAGGCAGTGGTGGCGCACGCCTTTAATCCCAGCACTCGGGATGCAGACGCAGGTGGATACCTGTGAGTTTGAGGCCAGCCTGGTCTACAAAGTGAGTCCAGGACAGCCAAGGATACACAGAGAAACCCTGTCTTGAAAAACAAAACAAAACAAAACAAAAACAAACAAACAAAGAAAAAAAAGCTGAGTAGTATTCCGTAGTGTAAATGTACCACAGTTTCTTTATCCATTCTTCGACTGAGGGACATCTAGGTTCTTGCCAGATTCTGGCTATCATGAGATCCCATGGCCTGAGCTAGAAGGTGTAGAAGCCTAAGCCAGCTGGTGACGCCTGCACTCTCTGGTGGACTGAACTTAGGTACCACTCTAGTGGTTTCAATAAGAATACTCTCCCATAATCTTAGGTATTTAATCCTTTTTATTATAAAGAACATTTCACTAATATCTGAAAAGTTATTATTGTTAAAATTTCTGTGACAAATTTAGATTTGGGTAAGGGCTCATAGCTACGTTATAGGGGGAATAGACTGTATGTGACCGTCTCAAAAAAAGCTAAGAACTCACAATTTCACACATAATCATGAAACAGGGAGAGTAATCCAGCTGTGAATTAAGGGTTAAACACTTAAAAGCCATGCTCTTGGTTATACTTCTGTTATGGAGGCCCCAGCCTAAGGACTAAACCTCCTCAAATAGCACTATTCACTGCTAACCAAGTGTTAGCATGCCTGGGATTCTGGGTTCTTCCTATTTTACCTTAGTGTTCTACTTGCTAATATAAAATATAAGAGAAGCCTTGCTGGACATATTCATATTTGTTCTCTACATATAAGGCATGTGTCAGTGCATGACATATGTAATAAGTTACTATTTTTCATTATTGTAACACGATACAAGATTAGAATACTGTCACAATATTCCTAGTCTTACAGACAGGAAAAATGAGTGTTGTAACAATATATGTATATGCCAAACTATGTAAGTGATAAACTGGCCTTTAATTATTGTAGCTTTTACTCTTTACAATACTTTCATTCAGGCCAGAGACCACATTCAGTGACACTGATCCTGAATTAGTTAAGGGTGTTAACTGGCTTAACATCTCTGCTGATACCATGCAATGCTTTCCCTATTTTGCAGTCTTATATGTATCGTGAGATGTATGAGAAATTATGTGCATGCCGTAGTCTTTAGAATTTATTGATTTTTAAAATTTCTTATAAGGGTACATCTTCAATTTCAGGCTTAAGGTTCTGTAGTTTACTTACATTTTCTTCCTCCTCTTAGCTGTTGATTTGCTCACTTATAGTTTTATTCCATAAACATAGTTTTTTTAAAGGGAGAATATGACACTATTATTGCAATTGTATTTGAAAGTCTAGACATACCACAAAAATTCAGTATCTGGATGCCACTAGAGATACATGCACAGATTGTTTTAGCAATATGAAACTGAGTTTTGTTTCAGTAGTTGTTATTGTAGTTATTGTTGGGAGGCTAAAATTATTTTACAAAGGGATAAGAACCTTTTATAGTATCTGTAGAATTTCATCACATAATTATGGGGGATAAATCTTGTATGTCATGGTCCAATGTAAGAAAAGGACAACTATCTTCAGATACTATTAAAGACAGTTTGTTAGTTGTTTTTCCGTTGCTGTGATAAAACACCATGGCCAAAACAAATTACGGACGAAAGCATCTATATGTACTTACAGTTTATGGTGACTAAAATTCACTAATGGAAGATCTGAGAACTCATGAAAGAAACCTTGAAGCTGGGGCCCACTTTCTTCAGGAAGCCCATGCTTCCTAAACCTGCATAAACAGTGCCTCCAACTGAGGACCAAGTATTCAAGTACCCGAGGCATTTACTATTCAAACCGTCACTGAAGTGCAAATTTCTAGATGTAAAATCTACAGTTGGCTCTTAAGTGTTTGGTTCAAAAGAAAAGTTGTAAGAGTTTATGAGGTTTCTGTCACCCTCCCATGTTATGAAACCCAGAACTATTCTTAATAACAGACAACACATTAACATGACCAAACTACTTTGTTAGTAATAAAAATAAAATTAAGGCAACATCCATCATGAAATAATAGTAGAAATGAAGCATAGGGGCTAAACTTTAGAACCTCAATATTTAGGGCTACAGTCAGGTAAAATAATAGACAGATACAAAGCATGAGGCAATAAGAGAAGTCAAATGTGATGCTTTTAAAGGGAGTATGCAATATGGAGGTCAGAGAGGTTTTGATGGAATTGATATGCTCTCAGTTTCTAACAAGTCCAACTTGAGGTGTTTGTGGATTAGTCTTATTAGAAAAATAGATTGGGTCTGAATAGGAAATATAAATTAAGAAATGGGGTTAGAGAACACACGAAGAACTGAAATTGAATGGGGAATCATTGAAGATGATAGAAGTTGTCAAATTAAATAAAATAGACATGGAAACCCAAAAACTGAAAAAAAGATTTCATTGGAGATGCACTAATAAATTTAACTCATCTCACAAGTGCAAAATAAAAAAAGCACTATATAATGCATGCTGCATTACAAAAGAGATCTTCAAAATTTCATACACCTTTAACTTTCTTTATAGTATTGACACTAAATGTAAAATGATTTATACAGTATCTTAAACATTTATTTATCTTTGTATAATTGTCTCCTACTCTGAATACTTTTCTTTGTAGTAGAGCTTCTGTGAAATCAATGTGTTTATGCTTAAAAGCTCAGCTCTCTTGATATATTCAGGAAGGCTCTTAAAATATTTCAGACACAGGAGGATGTACTTCCATTTAGTACAACAAAGGAACGTATAAAATAAGTGTTTGATATTGAACAGAGCCCAGAAGTAGAAATGAAAGACTTAGAGATTCTTCTACACATAGGCTGTAACTCACTTTCTGAAGGAGGAAACTTATGGAGGCCTTTTGAATGTAAGTTGCAAAGTGCAGTGAACAATCTGACAACCATTCACATGTTTCCTGCTGTTACTTGTTGGTCAAGACAAGATCCCACTACCTAAGCCAGGCTGACCTCACACACACACAGTCCTCTTACATCAGCTTCCCAAATGCTAGATTGTGGAGCTGTACCAGGATACTTAACATGAAAACAGAGTCTCTAATTCAAAATTTCTATGTTTGGATATTAAAAAAAAATTTTTTTTTAATCCATAAGCACTTATATTACACGATGCATTTTATCTTAAATAAATTGAAAATATACATTTTTATTAATAATAACATTCACTTGATATTCTTAAAAGTGAGACAAGTTAACTCCTGGCAACACCCAGCCTACCTCAAAGAAGATGATGAGCATCAAAGAACTTCCTTATGGAGGTGGCTTCAAATGTGGCAGACCAGACACTGGGCAAAATGTTGTCATTTCTTTCACAGACAGAATTCAGCCTAAAAAAGGGCAAGCATGTATGCAGGCAGAGTTGATGGCCAAACTCTGCCAAGACAGGGTGAGCAAGTCCTCAATAGTTCCTGCCTCACAAATATGTCTGTCTGATATATTGGGCCAGAAGGATGAATATGATGCTCCAACATTATAGAGAGTTTTAGGTGACTGTTCAGGCAGCAAACAGTCTCTGTCATTTTCCATTTTGGAAGCTGCTAAACTGCATTTCTAGTTTACTCAGGTAAATAAGTTTTATTCCTTCTCAGGTCTCTTATGGGTTGAAGGCCAGATAGTTTAGTTTTACAATTAAGATTATTTGTTTGGGGATTAAGTTGTTATTAGGTTTAGATAGATGTTTCTAGTAGATCGAGATGAGATATGAGAGATATTGCTTTATATTCAGAATTTTAGACTCACCAAGTAGGAAAGATATTTTCTTCAAGGTTGCTAAATACAAATAGCCAAAACATTATGAATGTAGCATTTTTATAATTTCTGATTGTTTCATTGTTCTTCTTACTGTATGTAGTGCATTGTGTTTATGTGTAATAATACCAATGTATATGTAAAAAAATTTAAAAAAACAATAATAAGTATGAAAAAAGACCGAACATCATGAATCCATCTTTGGATACTGTGCTGTTCTTTCTTGTGGCAGAATATTCACGTTGGAATTCAAATTGTGCATGACTGCCAAAACTACTAATGTTCAAAAATATGATCCAACTGATTGTGCATATTTATTAATTTATATGCAAAATGATTTTCAACACTGAAATATCTATAAAAATTAAACTTTTTATTTATTATTTGAAATTTTAAAAGAAATTTTCTATGTTTTAACACTATATTTAAACTAGAGATAACAAAATACACTAAACAGTGGAATAAATAGTTTTATATCAAATGAATGATGTATTACTCTTTTATTCAACACTATCATATGTGAATGAGATTCAGTCATCAACAAGACAACTTGTATATGACACTACAGAAATATTTGAGATAATTTGCAAGGCAGTATCATTCCTCAATAGAAGAAATAAAGCACATGACCTTCGGAACCTGATCCCAGAGGAAATTTACTTCTTGTAGACCATTGTTCAGGTAAGGTTTTGGTTACTTACCTGTGAACCTTGAGTCACGAGACATTCACACACCCCACTTGTTTGTTTGTTTGTTTGTTTGTTTATCATTTCACTTTACATCTTCTCCCAGTCGGACAATACCTCCCCCTCCCCACTACTCCTCATAAAAGGGGAGTCCCCGACCCTATACAACCCAGCTTATTAAGTCACATCAATACTGTGTAAGTCTTCTTCCCCTGATGCCTGGAAAGACAGTCCTGACAGGGGGGAGTAATCAAAAAGCTGCCATAAGATTCAATATCACTGATGGCCCTGCTCCCCTTACTAGAGATTCCACATGAAGCCTGAGCTGCCCATGAGTTACGTCTGTGTAGGGGGCTTAAGTCCGGTCCATACATGATCCTCTGTTGGTGCTTTAGTTCCTGCAAGCCCTTTTGGGCCCTGGCTAATTGTGTCTGTTGGTCTTCTGTGAAGCTGCTATCATGTCCAGGTCCTTTTCTCACTCGCCCCACTTTTCCTACGCACCTATCAATGTTTGGCCGTGCATCTTAGCATCTGTTTAGAGCCACTGCTAGGTGGAACGTCTCAGAGGACAACTCTGCTAGGATCCTTTCTACAAGCACAATATAATTTCCTAGTGTCGGTGGCTGGATCCCTCAAATGGGGTGGGTCTTGAGTTGGGTCAGGGATTGGTTGGATATTTATTCCATCTCTGCTCTCTTAAAGACTCAAACAGTCATGAGGTGCAAGAGCCCACATGTCCCATATTTCGCTGACATCATGTTTTCTTCCAAACAAAATACAATCTTCCAATGTACTGTTTTAATTATTTAGAGATATGACTGACATTGAGTCAGCCAGTTTGTTCTTTGCAAGCACAACCCATGTGTGTGGTCATGATTTTGTTGGAGAATCTTCAGAGGCTATCAGATAAAAATTTCAAAAGACAGGGGAACATCCAAGCAAAAAATTATGCAGTAAAAATTTACTCAAGGCTACTTCTACAAGCAGTGGTGATGAGTGTCTTTTTAAAAAGAGATATTTATTTGTTTTTACTTTTTATGTGTGAGTGTAACTTACATGCATGTATGTCTTTTCAGCATGGGCATGCATTTCCTGCAAAAGGTTATCAAATTATTTACAGCAGGATTCAATAAGCCACTGTGAATTGCACACTGGTGCTTGGAATAAAACTTGCATCTTTTGGAAGAGCAGTCAGTGTTCTTAACTACTGAGAGACCTGTTCAGGTCATAGTAAACTAGATATAGTGACTGCACAGCTATATTGTGTTTTGGTGTAGGAAGATGGTGCAATTGCATTATATGGGTATGTGTTCTGCTCCATGGTTCTAGATGCATTTGTTTTGGTGGAAGTTGTGTGTTTTCATCACATATTCAAGCAGACTTTCAACTTTTATAGTGGTGAATATCAGACTCAGAATGTTTCTCTTGTATTAACTAATTCAAGTTATATGCTGATAATTTAGCTTGCATCCAAAAGGAATAAATTTAGTGTTAAATGCCATTTATACAGTTTAAGCATAGAAAAGGAAACTTATCCAGATAGTTTAGTTTTACAGTTAAACTTAGTTGCTTAAGGATTAAGATGGTTTTAGGTCTAGATAGACATTTTAATTTGATAGAGATGAGATATGGTTGATATTGATTTACATTCAGAATTTTAAATGTACTAAGATAAGAAAAGTGTTTCCTTCAAGGATGCCAAATACAAATAGCCAAAACACTATGAATATAACATTTATATAATTCCTGATAGTTTCATGGTTCTTTTTGTGTAGGTAGTTTTTGTATAAATGTGTAATAATATAAATGTATGTGTAAAAATTTTTTTAATTAGAAAAATAAATTACTATAGTATATTACTTAAATTATAGGATCATGTCTACAAAAGTGTGGTGAACAATTTACAAAATAGAAATATACAATTTATTCAGCAAAGACTTAGAAAGTTGAGGCTGGAAGTGTTACATATCATATTCTGTTCTTCCTAAATAGATGCACTAGAGGGGCAACCTTTCACCTGTGGGTTTTGTGCAATTCATGTGTAGGATGCCTCTCAGGATGAGATATAGCTGTTGGTGAAGAAAACTCAATTCTTTCCTTTCCTTTCTTCTGACATTTCGGCTCCATTATCCAGTGATCCAAAGTTAATAACCTATGCTCCATGATCAAACTTAATGTGTTAGAAATTTCTAATCCCAACAATAAGCAGGCTACCATCGAATGTGTTATATAGTTAGCTATTTTACTAAATGATAATAAACATAGACAGCAGAAATGGATCCGGAGACATTGAAGTCACTTTCCTTTAGTAGTGGTTTAATTTAAGGCTCACGTAAATTTCTTTAGTTTGCTTTGTGTTTGACAATTAAATTTTTATTATATACATACTGCAATATTAACTATGACTTGAAAGAAAATCAACATTTAACTCTCAATATTCTAGGCATATTTTTTAAAATGTGGGCTTCAATTTGGGTGCAATACTTGATATTTATCCATTTTCACTTAAAATATTAATTTAAGCATTCAGAAGTGAAAAATAAAATAAAATAAAAAGCAAGGTGGGACCTACCAGCAATAGCCTTTAATCCCAGCACTCTAGAGACAGAGGAAGGGGCATTTCTGAATTTGAGAACACTCTGGTGGACAGAATGAGTTCTAAGAATGCCAGGACTAGACAGAGATACTATGTGTCAAAATACTAAGAAAGAATAAAGAAAAGAAAAATAAAAGAAAGAAAGAATGAGTCAAAGAAACAAAGAAAGAAAGAAAAATTCAGAAGAGACAAATAATGTTGTAAAAATTAAATATCCCTCTCCAAACAAAGCCATGATGTTTGATTAAGATTTGACACAATATTAAACAATAAAATTCAGATTAGAACTGTCTAGTTAAATCACTATATGGAAAATAAACAAAAAAAAATTACAAAACTTCTGGTAATAAAAGAGAGGAAAAAGCTTTGTAATCTTTAGTTAGGCAAAAATTTCTTGTTTATTACAAGTTTGATTCTACAACTTATGATTTTCATTTCAATTATATTCCACAAGTTTGTTCTTGCAGCATTTCTTCCTCTGATAGTGTCATTTTTTGCTTTGTTTTTGTTTTGAGAAGCTGTGGAACCTAGATTGTGAAGTCTATAAGAGATGGGTCATTGAAGGGACATGTTTGAAGGTTACCCAGCCCACATTCTTTACTTGCTCTCTGCTTCCTACTCTGCCAAAGTGAGATTGGCCTCTGAGAAGTGTAACTTTTTGTATTATCTGAGTGGTTCATTCATACTTTCCCCAGGATGAAGTTCCTCTGAGGCAACCTACATCTTCCCCCTTTTAAGCTGTTCTACCAGAAGTTTTAGTCGCAGAAACAAAGAGTCAAAAAAGCTACAATGTTAAGAAAACAGTCCTTCAGAAGAATTAAAAACTTCTCTTCAAAAAAACTAAAGAGATAAGAAAAATACAAAATAAAGAAAATGCTTGAAGCTCATTTTTCTAGTGTTAAGAATTGTGTGCAGAATAAGATTTCTAAATCCTGATTTAAAAAAAACAAAACTAAACAAACAATCAAAAACAACTTAACTTCAAAAATGGGTTTTAAATGATTAAGCAGATATTGTATCCAAGAATACACATGGATACCAAATATGCAATTATTTAGAAGTTTGACACATTTGTCCCTGTGGAAATATAAATTAATATAACCATGAACTATTACTTTGAGTGTGACATTTCCAATGGGCTAACATTAAAGAGATTAACCATATGCAGGGAATAATAAAAAAGAAGAAAGTACTACTGCTACCACTGTATTCAGTTAATGAGAGCTAAAGTGATAGACTTTTAAAATTGTTAGTAGGGGCTTTTAGCAGTTACTCAGAAGTTTCTTTGCTAAAGATCAGGCCATCTGCAAAAAGTTATATTATACATGTGAATATACACTAAGGACTCTATATTCTACCAAAGCAACTCTTCCTCATCTGTGTTCATTGTTGATCTATTTACAGTAGCTAGGACAGAGTTGGCCTAGATAATGCATCAAAAATAAAACAAAGAAAAATCTGGTTCATAAATACAATAGAAATTACACAGCTGTAAGCAGACTCATGATTTTTGCAGGAAAGATGGAAAGAGATAGGAATTATATATTATGCTAAGTAAACAAGATTCAGTTTGCATGCTTTCTCTCACACATAGATTATAGATACTGCACACACAAGTGTTGTGTGTGTGTGTGATAAGTATGAAAGAAGAAAACTGAATATGAAAGGTAAAATACAAAGAATTCTTACAATCTTTAGGAGTTAACAGAACACATATGACCTGAATGTAGAAAAGGATTATTTGGAAGAAGAACACCAGCTGTCAGGAAGAAGAGTGGGGGGAGCGGGTGTTAGTGGTGGAAGGGAGTGAGGAATTAGAAACAACAGAAACTGAATAAGTATGAGAATGCCACAGTGAGATCCATTACAGTGTGTACTATAGCTAATTGAACACTAATGAAAAAGAAGGGCAAAATGATTCAAGCCTTCCTGCCTAAAACACAAGGTTATCCACTATACATTAGCCAATGGTCAGAATATTCTCCACAGTTGAGTGGAGAGTGTGATATGACTTTCTCACATACTCTGGTGCCTCACATTTGACCATGTCCCCTGGAGGGGGAGACCTGGTGGCACTCAGAGGAAGGACAGCTGGTAGCCACGAAGAGACTTGATACCCTATGAGAATATACAGGGGGAGGTAATCCCCCTCAGGAACAGTCATAGGGGAGGGGAATAATGGGAAAATGGGGCAGGGGGAGGAATGGGAGGATACAAGGGATGGGATAAACATTGAGATGTAACAAGAATAAATTAATAAAAAAATGAAAAAACAAAACAAAACAAAACAAAACAAAAGATATTTGTGAAGGAGGAAATGCTCAATGTGGCCTTCTTGATAGTTGCCCCATACTGGAAACAATTTAAATGTCAGTTACTTTACAAATGGATGAACAAACTGGTATATCTACACACATGATATCTAATTTAAAGGCATGAACTATTTGTTTATATTCCAGTATGAATGGGTTTCAAAATAAGTATACTAAAACTTTTAAAACAAAGAAAACACACTACACATTGTACTCACATACACTTAATCTCTCTCTCTCCCTCTCTCTCTCTCTTTCTCTCTCTCTCTCTCTCTCTCTCTCTCTCTCTCTCTCTCTCTCACACACACACACACACACACACACACACACACCACACACACACCACACACAGAAATATTGATCAAAAGCAAAGCAAATCAGTGGTTATTGGAGAGAACTAGGCAAAAAAGAAAAAAATTAAGAGGGTTAAATGAGCTCATTATTTGTGTGGTGATTTTAAAACTATAAGATTATAAAACCTAAATATATGTAGTTCATGTTTGCAAATTTTTCTTTAGTAGAATCATTGAAATTTTTGTTGTTAAGTATTTCACAATCTGGAAATCATCTGCTAGGTCTCTGAACTTCAAGACTTGTGAAAATGGCTGAATTCCAAGAGATAATTTCTCCAACCTATGCTATATATTCAGTCATGAAAATATTTCTTGCATCTATGATTTGTATATATATGTCTGTGTATGTGATTTATAGAATGTGCAATGAAAATAAAACAGATGGTTTAGCCTGGTTACTAATTGTTGATCCAAATTTGTTAGGGCTAAAATTGTTTGCTTTTATTTCTGACTTGACCTATTTCTAAACGCATGTGACTTACTCTACTAAAAATTTGGTACTCTAATTGATTTTAGGAGAAAATTATCTACACAAAGTCCATAGCCATGAGGCCTATATCCACTATGTGTGTCATTGTCATGAGAGATTATTTAGCTACTGGTGTTGAAGGATGGTAATAAAGTGACCTGCAATCCAGAGCTTTACATCCCTTCAAGAAATAAGAGCTAGTGGGAATGCAAACTAGTACAGCCACTTTGGAAATCTATCTGGTGCTATCTCAGAAAAATGGGAATAGGGCTTCCTCAAGACCCAGCTATTCCACTCCTTGGAATATACCCAGAAGATGCTCCAGCACACAACAAGAAAATTTGCTCAACCATGTTCATAGCAGCCTTATTCATAATAGCCAGAACATGGAAACAGCCTAAGTGTCCCTCAGTAGAAGAGTGGATAAAGAAACTGTGGTACATATACACTATGGAATACTACTCAGCTATTAAAAACAAGGAATTCCCGAAATTTGTGGATAAATGGATTGAGCTAGAAATGATCATAATGAGTGAGTTAACCCAGAAGCAGAAAGAATCAAATGGTATATACTCACTTATATCTGCATACTAGCCCAAGGGGCATGTCCCAGGAAAGCCTTCACTTACCAGGAAACTGGGACAGAGGGGAAGGCATCCTATTGGGACTCTAAATGAGAGACGCATGGGAGAACAGCAAAATAAAAGGATCCAGAGGGTCCTAGAAATCTACAAGTAGAACAATATGATAGGCAGATTTGGGCCCAGGGGTCCCGCTCAAACTAAGGCACCAGCCAAGGACAATACAGGAGGTAAACTTTAAACCCCTTCCCAGATCTAGCCAATGGTCAGAATATTCTCCACAGTTGAGTGGAGAGTGCGATACGACTTTCTCACATACTCTGGTGCCTCACATTTGACCATGTCCCCTGGAGGGGGAGACCTGGTGGCACTCAGAGGAAGGACAGCAAGTAGCCAAGAAGAGACTTGATACCCTATGAGAATATATAGGGGGACGTAATCCCCCTCAGGAACAGTCATAGGGGAGGGGAATAATGGGAAAATGGGGGGGGGGGGAATGGGAGGATACAAGGGATGGGATAAACATTGAGATGTAACAAGAATAAATTAATATAAAAAAAAAAAGAAATAAGAGCTAGAGCCACTATTGCCCTACTTTTCTGATTTTGAAATGTTATATTTTCTTTCTTGGACTACCTATTTAATCAAACCTAAAAAGGTAAAACACAACAACAGAATATTTTGGCAATGCTGTCAACATAGGTGTGCTGTGAAAGAAACCATGGAACCGTATCTGGATTTAGCTTTGAGATAAATCATTCACAAGAAATAAGTCAATTTGATTTTAATCGTGGGCGCACCTCAGAGTTACATCTGTGGCTCTATCAAATTGTACATACTTGGGCCTAATTTCAAACCCACTAATTTGAATAAGGGAAGGCGTAAAAATCTGGGGGGAAAAGTCATAAATGTGATTTTGACAAGAATGTCTAGTAAACAAATGGTGATTTAGAAAAAGGAAACTAGACTGAAATATGTCTCTTAAGTGTAATTAAAGAGAGGAACACAACACAATCTCTCTGTCTCTCTCTGTCTCTCTCTGTCTCTCTCTCTCTGTGCGTGTGTGTGTTTGTTTGTATTCATGTATGTATGCATTCTGTAGTAATGCTGATGTTTTATGTGGCTTATGACTTAACAGTTGGAATCCAGTTGCTCTCAAGAACATGTTGTGTAAATACTTTTTGCATTTGATGATCATGAAAGCCAGTGAAGCAAGGACTATTATAGCATTCCGTGCTTGACATACAGAGAAAATCAAACTCTTACCAAAAGAAATATGTCTTCTTCAAAGGGTCAGGGCAAAAATTCTGATTTATATTTATTCAATGCCAAATTTCTACTGGCTTTTTAAAAGTGAAATCTGAGAGGTGCTTTATAGGCAACTTGGGTTTACATGTCAAGCCCATGAATATTGTAAGTCTGGGTCTGTAAGGCTTTCTGTCTCTCGGATGATAAGTCTCAGCCCACTGTGGTCCAGGTCTGATGTCCCAGACCTTTTTGGGACCCTTCATTTATCCAGCAGGGGAGCAGGCAGGAATTCCAATATTCTGTGATTCTAAATCTTCTTAATTGTTGTTTTATTTATTATAATGTATTCACATTATTTCCCAATTGTTATCCTTTCACTCTTATCCTCCAGTTCTACCCTCCATTTGTCTGCTCATTCCCCTCCACCAGACCTCAGACAGGAGGGGTCCTTTTCCCCCACCATCTGGTCACAGTCCATCAGGTCTCATGAGGATAGCCTGCATCCCCTTTCTCTGTGTGCCTGGAAGGCCACCTTGCCATGGGGCAGTAATCAAATAGTAGGTACTAGAGTGCATGTCAGAGGGTCCAAGGCAGTCCTCCTCACCCCCTCCCCATGTGGATAATTAGCTTTCCATCAGCTACATCTAAACAGAGGTGCTTTGCTTACATTGTCCTGGATTGGTGCATCAGTTTCTAAAGGCACACCTGTGTCCAGATCTGCCAGCCTTGATGGTCTCCCTGTGGTGCTCCTGACCCTTCTAGGTCCTTCCATCCCCTCACTCATCCATATAATTCTCAGCACTCTGCCCAGAGTTCAGCTTTGAGTTCCAATATTTGCCTCAATCCCCTACTGAGTAGAGTCTCTCAGAAGACATCTATGTTGCATTAATATTTAGTTATAAGTGAGTATATACTGTGTGTATTTTTCTAGGTCTACGTTACCTCAGAATGATTATTTCTAGTTCCATCCATTTGCCTGAAAATTTCAAGATTTCCTTTTTTTAACAGCTGAATAGTATTCCATTGTATAAATGTGCCACAGTTTCTTCATGCATTCTTTAACTGAGGGACATCTATGTTATTTTCAGATTCTAGGTATTACAAATAAGCTTCTATGAACATAGTTGAGCAAGTATCCTTGTTGTGCAGTGGACCATCTTTTGGTTATATGCCCAGGAGTAGTAGACCTGTGTCTTGAAGTAGTACTATTTCCAATTTTCTAAGATCTTCCAGTATAATCTCCATCCCTATCTCAAACTATGCTACAGACCAACAGTAATAAAAATGGCATGGTACTGGCATAGAAATAAGTGGGCTGATCAATGAAATTGAGTCAAAGTTTCAGAAATAAACCCACACTACCATGGACACTTGATCTTTGACAAAGAAGCCAAAACAATGCAATAGAAAAAAGACAACATCTCCAACAAATAATGCTGGTCTAACTGTCTGTTTACATGTAGAAAAATGCAAATAGATGCATAGTCATCACCCTGCAGAAAACTCAAGTCCAAGTGGAATAAAGACTTCAATATAAAGCCATACATACCAAATCTGTGATAAGAAAAAATTGGCAAGAGCCTTGAATATACTCGCACAGGAGACAACATCCTGAACAGAACACCAATAGCTCAGGTTATAAGATCAACAATTAATAAATGGGACCTCATGAAACTGAAAAGCTTCTGTGAGGCAAAGAACACTGTCAACAAACAGACAGCCTACAGACTGGGAAAAGATCTTCAACAACCCTACATCTAATTCTTCCTTGAGGGAATTGCTGGAGTAGAACAGAGCTGTAAAGGGAACTCAAGATGATTCTGTGGTTATGTTATAGAAGGGGAAAGAATGACTTTACCCTAACATTTGAAGAGGCTTCCCGAGAGATTAAAAGTAATAGGACACACCTTATTAATATTGCTTCCATACTACTTTTGATGCTAAATATTTAGCTAAGATGGAATAATAGTAAAATAAAGAGGTCTTAGATTTTTATTTAACTGCTTAACTAGGTAGTATTTTATGTACAAAGAGTACATAGATTGACTGACTACTTTAAGAAAAAGAGTTTACCTAGAAGTCTAATGTTGAATGAGTAATGGTATTGAGTCATTTATCTTCTCATTGCTGAGAGGAGATATGGAGAAATAAACTTAGTATCTAGACTACAAGATACAATTTAAACATGGAAGGTTTACTGGTTGTTTACTTATTGAACTAGCTGACTATTGTAGTATTTGTTGGTAGATAGTTAAACAGTGCTTTCTTCTGATTTGATGTAGGAATGTATGGCCGAGGATAAGAAAAATTATGTCAAACATGGAAACATTTATGATAATTGTTAAGGACAATTTAGTATTTTCCTCATTATCCCCTCAAAGTCAGTTTCCAGGACTTTTCTAAATCAGGTTATTTTATTTAGTAATTTTTGCAGGATGTGGAGTAATTGTGCATTCCTTCCTTTTTAGCAAAGATATATTTCCTACAGGATAAACTATGATAAATTGAGAACATTTATACAGGGATACAAAAAATATGGATGGAGTAAGTCTATGG
Source organism: Acomys russatus (assembly GCF_903995435.1). NCBI lineage: Eukaryota > Metazoa > Chordata > Mammalia > Rodentia > Muridae > Acomys > Acomys russatus. Next base: position 103,809,393 of record NC_067137.1, on the reverse strand, counting down.
CCATTACTTTCTTTCTTTCTTTTTCTTCAATAAAAGCAAAAGTCCCTTAGGTACACAGTGGCTTCTTTCCTTAGGTACACAATGGCCTGCTTCCTGTTTAAGTTATAAATTGCAGCATATTAGTATTTTTCACACAAATTTGTGTTGGCTAGATAGTTCTCTTCGTTGTTTCCATTGAGGTTTTCTTTATGTCTGGTTTAACATTGTAGGTCTGTTGGGAGTTGTAATTATTGAGTCCGAATGACTAGATATCTCTCTGAGTATGGCTGCAATGTCTTCTTTCCCACCCGAACAGTGCCTGGACCATCTATTAACATCATGGTAACTTTTAAGAAAAGAGGGATCCTCAGCTTACAGTATGCAGTGTAATCTTCCTTGAATAAGACAAGTCACATGGATAAGGCATGAGTCATGCAGCTAAAGATGAGAGTCACTACAGGAGGAAAATATGCTGGACATGAATATTGAGTACTATGGTTAAAAACTGGGCTTACAAAACATTGCAAGATACTTCACAAGTGGTAACTGATACCCTTATTGAGTTCGTGGTAGGAGAAATAAAGATCAAATAATAAGGATGAAAAATATTGTTAAGTTTACAATTGACAAACAGGATTTCAAAATAAAAAATAGATGATATTTATTACAAAGACAGTGGTTATTAGCAAACACAATCTATTTAAAATCATCTTGTTGATCTGCACAAAGAACATAGATGTATGTAGTAAACATTCACTTAAATATTTGTCATGTTTTCATAGTCTCACTACATGATAGCTTTGGATTATGCCATTAGTTTCCTGTTTTGCAGTTACACTTATGAGTCCATGGTCATGTGGTGAGGACTCAGTTGGGTATTGGGTGGCAAGCACTTGGAAAGCATGGAAGCCCAAGTCCATAGTGAAGCCAATGTGGTTAGGTATTTCCATCATCATGGTTATCACTAATATATGCTTATGTCATATGTTATAACCCAAAGCATGAAGATAATTTAAAAATAGATCCAAATTAGCATGCAACTTCCATGCTCATAATATCTAAATTACATATCAATATGTGATTTTCTTCTTTTTCTCTCATTGAAAATAGAATCATTTCATTGTTTTGGGTTTTTTAAATATATTTTATAAATTTATTCATATTGCAATTCAATTGTTATCCCATCCCTTGTATCCTCCCATTCCTCCCTCCCTCCCATTTTCCCCTTACTCTCCTCCCCCATGACTGTGAATGAAGAGGACCTCTTCCGCCTGTATATGCTCATAGGGTATCAAGTCTCTTCTTGGTAGCCTGCTATCATTGCTCTGGTTTGTTGTTATTGTTTTGTTTTGTTTTGTTGAGACAGCTTTGTAGGCCAACTTAACCTTGAACTCACAGAGATCTGCTTGTCCCTGCCTCCCTGTGTGCTGGCATTATGGGTGTGTGCCACCATGACTGTCTCCAAATACACAATTGTTTCTAACATAATATTTATTCATATGGTTACCTGTCCTTCTAATCTTTCCATTTACTCCCCTACCTTCATTTTTATCCACTCCATTTATATCTCTTGTTAAATAACAACAGGTTTCTAAGAGATATTAATAAAATGCATCAAAATAAAATAAACATGTATTAATGATAACCATGATGATAGTAATGTTGGAAATGCCTAACAACATTGGCTTCACTATGGACTTGGGCTTTCCATGCTTTCCAAGTGCTTGCCACCCAATACCCCCCAACTGAGTCCTCACCATATCACCATGAAATCATAAGTGTAACCTTGGAGCATCATCTTCAGACTTCTGGCCCAGTATATCTGACAGACATAATTGCGAGACAGGAACTATTGAAGACTTGATTATAGAGAGCTTCCGGTGACTGCTCAGGTAATAAATTGTCTCTATCATCTTCTCATTTGAGACGCTGCTAACCTGCACCCCCTGTATTCTCAGGTAATTAATCTTATTCCTTCTCAAGTCTCTGATGGGGTTGAAGAGCAGATAGTTTAGTTTTACAATTAAGCTTGGTTGTTTAGGGGTTAAGATGTTATTAGGTCTACATAGATGTTTTAAGTTGATAAGGATGAGATATGATAGATACTGATTGACATTCAGAATTTTAGACACACCAAGATAGGAAAGATGTTTTCTTCAAGGCTACCAAAAACAAGTAGCCAAAACACCAAGAATGTAACAGTTATATAATTCCTGATTGTTTCATGGTTCTTCTTGATGAAGCTAGTTTATTGTATATTATAAATGTATATTTAAAAATATTTAATAAGACATAAAAATAAATAAATAAAAATATAGTAAGATAAAAAAAACTGTCACACTGGATTTGACAAGACAAACAGAAGTAAAAGAGTTCAAATTACTCATTAATATGTGAAACTTTCAATGGCTCACCAGTGATCATTCTGTTTAGTAGAATGGTGCCTCCCTTTTTGAATACAGGTGTAGAAATATAAAAATAGAAATTAGAATGCTATCATGATTTTCAGCATCTAAGAGCTCAGTTCTACTAAGGAGTGTTTCTAGTTTATCTTATTCACTCTCAACACTGATGAAATAGTGGACCTGAGCCAGAATTACTTACAGGAAGAAATGTTATTTTGTTTGGCTGCATGGTTTGCGGCATGAAGCAAAGCAGAGCTTTATGGCTATACGGTCGTAGTGGAGCAGGGATGCTCAACACAAGGTAGAAGAACTGTAGAGAGAAAGCAAAGAAGAAGGATGTGAGAAACAAAAGACACCTTCCTAGGCGTGTCCTGAATAAACTTCCTCTTGGCCTGCCTTTTACAAGCCCATGTGGCTATGACTTCACCCATGAGTTAATATGTTCCTACAATTAACCCCCTTTGCATCCAGTCATCCCCAAGTAGGGCCATAGAAACAAAGCCTTCTTTCTCTCATTGTTCTTCATTTCTATATCACTGCATACGTTTGTGCAGATGGCATGTTTTTATGTGATACATGGCCTGGTTAACAGGAAACAACAAAAAACACAAATCATTTACACAGAGTTTGTGTGCTGGCTTTATACTCTGATTTTGTAGGAGAGTCACACGCATTGCACAAACTTTATAACCGATGCAGATGGGTTAGTATGTTGTTCCTACCTTCCCTAACATGGGACATGTTTTCTCACCTCAGTTCACTCATGCAAGACACAGTGCAATGAGTGCTTTTAACAAGGTATAGTGGGTTATCAGAGGATGTGCTACATATCAAAGGCTTAATGTTCCTTTGACATCAAGAATGAAAATGTGACTACCAGACTTGCGATTTCAGCCAGAATGTCAGAAATAATAAAACATGTATTCCTGAAGCCACTGCCTGTTACAGACTCGAGACTGAATGGTGTCAGAATGAGAGGACACTTCAGAAGAAAGCCACATCTTCAAGTTGCCCCTCTGATCATTGTGTTTGGGTTGCACCAGTTTTTGTGTTTTCTTTCACTATTATCAATGGTAGTGAATAGAAGAACAATGTTCCACAATATTAGTAATTGAGAAACCTTAAATAAAGGGTAAATTTCAACATTACTAGAAAATTAGTTAAATACAAATAAGACCGTCCTACATTGGAGATAAGTGGGAACATGCTTTTTCATACATTGTCAATAAAGGGTTGAAAACATACAAGTTTGGCAGGTTTCTTTTCTTTCCAAATTTTTTTTACTAACAATATATTATTGTATCATATAACATATTTTATGCCTATGTATGTATGTATGTATATATATATTTCTGATAATATATAACCCTGACATATCCATAATATATTCTGATACATATATATATATGTATACCTCCCTCTACTCCCCCAGTTGTTCTCTAAGTAACCTCTCTTCCATATCTTCCAAATTTTCTGTCTCTTACTAGAAACAAAACAGGATTCTAAGAGCAGATAAATATAGTAATATAATATAATATAATACAATACAATATAACACAATATAATAAATCAAAAACTAACACATCAGGATAAAACAAACAAATACGAAAACAGACCAAGAGAGGGTACAAGAAACAGAGATCTAGTTGTTTTCACACCCAGAAAACACATAAAAACACTAAACTGGAAATAATATATGCCCAAAGGACCTGAAGGGTAAAAAGAGAAAAGAAAAATATATACAAATAAAATATAAAATAAAACAACTAAATATTAAGATTTAAATTTTAAATTAAAAAAAAAAAAAAAAAAAAAAGGAAGAGCCCTGAGACAATATTATGAGACAAGGAACATCCAAAGACAACATCGAGTCCATTTTCTCTTGGCCAATTATTACTGAGTATACCACCTACCTTGAGGAGTAGTATGTTTCCCTGGTGAGACACTCTTGCTTCCTTGGAGATAAATACACTTAAGGTCCAGTACATGCTGTCTCAGTCTCTTAGAGTTCATATGTGGATTGGTAATGTTTAGAGCATCTTGTTTTCCTGCTGTCCTACAGTCCCTTTTGCTTTTACACTCTGCCTCCTCTTCCCCAAGAGCTCCCAAGTCCTCAGGAAAAGTATTTGATGAAGACATCCCATTTAGGGCTGAGAGTTCTTCAGTCTTCCATGCACTGCTTAATGTCTGGCCATGTTTCTCTGTATTTGTTAAAGACTGGTGCAGGAGTAAGCTTCTCTGATGATGGCTGAGAAAGGTACTAATCTATGACTAGATAATAATGGCATTAGAAGTCATTTTATTGCTACTTTTTGTTTGTTCTTTTGTTTTCTTTTTTGAGACAGAACTTCTCTATGTATCCCTGGCTATCTTGGGACTAACTATGTGGATCAAGCTGGCCTCAAATCAAAGATCTTCCTGCCTCCACCTCCTGAGTTATGGGATTAAAGGTATATACCACTATTCTCTCCCTCTCTCTTTTCTTTTTTTCCTCCTTTTACATCTTTAGTATTTAGTTTCACCTTAGGTCATTAGACTATCTACCTTCTGGTTCTTGAAAATCCAAGAAGTGTATTTCATATCATGAAGATGGTTGTCAGTAAAATCAGATATTGGTTGACTACTCCCACAAATTTTGTGCAACAATTTTTCTAGCATATTTTGCAAGCAGGACACCATAGTAGATCAAAGGATTTATGTCTGCATTGGTGCTTATGCTTTGAAATCATGTAGAGAACCAAAGTCTTCTTGTACCTGAGTCACTACCATATAGTTGTAATGTCTCCACGTAGGAACTAGCATGGCATCTCCATTTTCAATGTATTGTGAATGTGATATGCTCAACAACAGAGGCTTTTTTGTGAGCTTCTGGAGACCAACATAGAGATTGGTAACATCATAGCCTGTTTGGGGTATCTCATTGTATTCCTTTGGCCAATAACTCAATTATATTTTAACCAATCCTGGTACTGGTAGCTTCATTTGATGACAAGAGTTGATCAGTTTGGGCTCTGTCTATCCCATTATTTGTCTATTTTATTTAAGTTGCCTTTTAATAATTATATTTTAGGAAACTTCTACTGTATTAGGTTTAAATGCTGCCTTTCAAATGGCCCTTAGTTTAAGCTTTCTGTATTTCCTCTGTCATTTCTGTCTTCTTTCACCACATGTTCTTTCCATGCTGGTGCTGCCTACTTCTATCCATACTTATCTGTTCTATTCCCCTTGTATAGGGAGACCTAAGTGTGTCTCCAATATTTCCTTATTCTGTACCTAACCTCTTTTGTTCTTTGTATTGTAGATTGGTTATCATAGACTTACCAGCTAATATGCATATACTTCTTTCCCTGTGTTGGACTTATCTCACTCCTTACCTGTGAATTTCATGAATTAAAAAATATTGATTCTTTATGAATTTCACATCATGCACCCCATCCTCACTTATCTCCCCATCCTTTTGTATCTCTCCTCCAATCTTGCAGCCTCGTCTTCAAAAGACTAAAAACAACAACAAAACAAAACAAAAGCCTCTTGGTAGAAGATGCCATGTGTCAGTTTGTCTCATATTATATCCCAATTGTTCACGAATTTTCACTTGTAAATGTTCATTGCAGAGAGTGAGTAACTGGTCTGGGTTGAGGCCTTTGGTTTCTGCTACTCATCAATACTGGGACTACACAAGGACGCCTCTAGAATAACCTGTTGTTGCCATGTGTCATGAAGATCCTGAAGCTTTGCATCTACAGGATCCATCCCTTCAGCAGCTCCATCATTTAATAGATGTGTGGTCCAACTCAAAGCCCTGGATCTGGACCTTCATGATAGCTGAGTTGGTCAACTCACCAGTTCTCCTGCAAATATACCACCACCATGGCCAGTTCTCCAGCACTCCCCATGCTAGCTCACCCAATGCTGCAGTTGGAATGGAGCAGGGCCAGCTCTTCTGTTCACAAACATTCAGGGTCATCACATCCACTCCTTCCATGCCTTTGCCACTATGGCAAGCTCTACCATGCTGCAATGGGGAGGTGCAGAACTCTTCTGAGTTCTGGTGTTGGCAATGGGCAGGACAGCTCTCCTGCTTTCATACCCTTGAGTCTGCTTTCCCACCGGCCACAGGTGGCAAGGGAAGAGTAGAAGGGAGAGAATCCCCACCTCACCCATGTCACCTCAGGGCTGAGAAGGGCCAGGGCTAGCTTTGCTGACTTCAACATGGTCCCAGACAGCAACCCAGAACAGAGACATCTAGTGGCCTTTAGTAGTAATATGAGTCCTGTACATCTACACAGATCCATTTGCTACATGGTAGTGGACCCAAGCATAGTCCTCAGCATCAACACATAATGGGACCTCACCATGACTTTAAGTGTCAGGACAAGCGGTCACATCAGGTTATTCCTCGCTACCCTTACATGTTCTATTTTTCTTCGTGGTGCTCAAACCATTCACCTTCTTTTTCTCTCCCATCTCTCTACCACATACTTGTACATTGTAGTAACTTCTGTTGTGAGCAGGCAACAGTGGGCAGGGCTCTGGGTGTCTTTCACTCACATAGTTGAGGGCAGACCTCTCTCATAATTTTATAAATACATAGTAATACTCCATTGTGTAAATGTACCACATTTTAACCCAGACCTAGAAAGGCACACATGGTATATGCTCACTCATAAGCGGATATTAGCCATATAATGAATGATGTGGACTTAATCAATTCTTATTTTCAGGGACATCTTGGTTATCTCCAGTTTCTGAATATTCTGAACGGAACAACAAAGAACATGTTTTAACAAGTGTTTCTGTAGTGTGGTGTAATGAAGTGACCTTTGGGTATATATTCAACAGTTGTATAGTTGAATCTGTAGTTAGACTGACTCTCATCTTTCCAAGGAACTGCCACATTGATTTCTATAGTGTCTATACAAGTTTATACTCACAACAGCAATGAAAGTATGTACCCTTACTTTACATCCTCAGCATCATGGCTTTCCACCTGTTTTATTGACCTTAGCCATTCTGGTAAGTATAAAATGAAATCTCAATGTTGATTTGCATTTCCCTGACAACTAAGGATGCTGAACATTTCTTTACGTGCTTCTCAGCCATTTGTGTTTCCTCTTGAGCATTCTGCTTAGATCTTACTCCATTTTCAATTTGGGTTATTTGTATACTTGAAATATAATTTTTATGTTTCTTATATATTTTGAAAATTAGCCCTCTATTGGAAGTACAACTGGTAAAACCCCTTTCCCATTCCATAGGTTCCTGATTTATCTGATTAATGTTGTTCTTTGCTATACAAAAGCTTTTTAGTTTTGTCAGATCCCACTTTAATGGCTGGTCTTAGTGTTTGGGATAATGGCATTCCCTTCAGAAGGACTTCTGTGCCAATTTGTTCCTCATTTTCTCTTCTATCAGGTTCAGTGTACCTGGTTATATGTGAGGTCTTTGATCCACTGGAGTTGCTTTTGTGCAGCATAATAAGTATGGATTTATTTGAGTTTTTCTACAGGCAGCCATCTAGTTCAACCTGCACCATTTGTTCAAAAGTCTGTCTTATTCCTAGAGTTTATTTCTGTCTTCTTTATTAAATATCAAGTGCTCATAGGTATGTGGTTTTAAGTCTGATCATCAATATGTTTCCATTGATCCATGTGTCTGTTGTATGCCAATACCAAGCTATTTTTATTATTAAAGATCTGTAGTACAGCTTTAAATCAGAGATGGTAATACCTCCAGAAGTTCTTCAATTATTCAGGATTGTTTTAGATATCCTGATTATTTGCATTTCTATATGGAGATAAAGATTACCCTTTCAATATCTGTGAATAATCATTTTGGAATTTTATTGAGATGGCATTTTCATTATATGAATTCTACTGATCCTTGAGAATTGGAGATCTCTTTATCTTCTAATGTTCAATTTTTTAAAGTTATTGTATAAGTCTATCATTTGATGTTTTATATTAAAAGCTTTATCTCTCTCTATCTGTATGTGTGTATGTATGTGCGTGTGTGTGTGCATTTGTGTGTGTTAATTTCATATTCAGATACTTTGCCGTAGTAGTTTTCTGATGGGATTTTTAAGGTCACTTATGTGTATTATTATTTAACTGCAAATAAATAAAATTGGTTTTCAGAAATAAGTTAGGCATAGATTCACCATGTTGCCTAACATTTTTGTATCACATGTTTACATAAAAGACTTCAAAATATAAATCTAGAAATAATTTGAACCTAAAGATCCACAGCAAATATCTTCAGAATTGTGGCAAGTCTCAAATAATATACTTTTTCATCAGCAGGTATGTAGAGAGAAAGTACTTCATCCACGTTAGGACATCATGTGTGGTTCTATAAAACAATAGAGGGAGGAGGAGCAGGAAGAGTAGGAGGAGAAGGAGCAAGAGGTAGAGGAGGGGAGAGAGGGAGGAGGGAGGGAGAGAGAGAGGGAGGGAGAGAGGGAGGAGGGAGGGAGAGACAGAGGGAGGGAGAGAGAGAGAGCTAGAGAAGGAAAGAGAATACTGATAGAAGCAGCAATTCAGCTGTGTCTCAAAAGCATTTTGTTGATTAGAAAAATCAGACAAAAATTGTATCTTGGACGAATCTGTATAAAAACTCAGAAGAGACAAAGCTGTTGTTTAGGGACAGAAAACAGATGGGTGGTTATCTGCTTTGAGAGCTTTTTCTTGTGACAGCAAAAGAGACAAATAGTCCTGAATGAGAAATATAGTTATACTGTCTTGGAAAAGTTGTGGTTTGATGGTGGTTGTGGAGTATGCACGGATGTATATACAAATGCAGTTTATCATGTGTAAATTATCTAGAACTGGTTTTGGTTTTTTTTTTTTCAAATGCTGGAGATAAAATCTGGTTCCTTGCTTTTGTTAGGAAAATACTTTATGACTGAACTAAATCTTCAACCCATAGACCCAAGTACCTTGATTGAAAAGAAAATAATCTTGTTTAGCAGCTTACTGGAATTCACTTAATTGAAATCAAACTCTCTAAATTCTGTGTCTGTTTGCTGCAGTGTCAAGCGGAATAAATCTCCCTCTTACAGGATGAGGTTTGCAGTGTCTCCAGGCAGAATGTCAGCTCTATGCTTCCTCCCACCTTCCAGCCCTACTTATTCTGTTTGCTATTAAGCTGCTTTACCCAGATATTTTCTGAAATGAGTTATATTAAACTATTTGATAGAATCCAAGAAAATATGTGCAAAGATCCTCATTATTCAACTCAAATTCATATATGTAGTGGCAGATAAAAAATTCCTTTGTTACCAGTTTCTTACTATTAGCAAGCATAATAAATTTCCCAAAGTTCATTCAATTTCCAATTTCTCTTCATGCATTCTGCAAGAACCTAAGAAGCAAAAATCAAATATTATCTCAGAAAAATTATGACTTGGTAATACCAGATGTTCTTGTGGATTGTACTTGACCTACTAATTTTTGTAAATAATTTTAAATTCATCTTTTTTTTTTTTTAATTTTCTTGGAAGATCTTTATGGCAAACCAATAGGTTTTATATAGTATTTTCTTTTTGGGTAATCTTCCTGATTTTGAATTACAGCTCTGAAAAATGTACATAAGGTTTGGCATAGTATATTAAGTGGATCTATTTTTTTAAGATGTTGATTAAATAAACACTAATTAAAGTAATCATAAATTATCATAAATATATGGAGTAATTTTAGGAAAGACTGCAATACAAAATATTAAAAGATTGACTTTCTACACTTACACTTGATGTTAACCAAAAAGGGAACGGTGGCATTTTATTTTATATAGTGACAGACTACTCATGTCTTTATACACCATAACATCAAAAGGAATGAAATAATTTTCAACAAGACAATTTTTGTGCTATTTCACCCATCTCAGTGCTGAGAATCACTTGTTTCTTACTATCATCTGGAGCACAAGAATCTGGATGTCAGTTAAAACAAGCAATGACTATAGCTCAAGGAGAGGCAGGATTATAAGTGGGGACACTGCCACCCCTCAGGAAGGCAGGGCTACCACTGGGAAGGCAGTATCACCTTAAGTACTGCTAGTGAACAAGGTGGAATAGTCATCTCTTTAAGGAAAAATCTGGGCTACTTCTCCAGAATCCCTGTCGCAGCACAGTCTTAGGAAAGGGTATGTGGTTGGGATGGGTCTGCTCATTCTTCTGAGTTTCAACTCAGAAAGGCACAACTGCCCTTTCTCTTTCTTTGGCAGATGCTGACCAGAATGTAAATATACTTTCTATGGCACTTTAAGCTTCCTTATTCTTTTTATAATTTTCCTACATTCCCGCCATGTTGCTCTCTGTCATTATGGGGCTGAGCTCCAGTCCAGATTAACTCAAAAGTCACACCCCTTTTCCCTATCTCTTCACCATTCTTCTCTGCTGGGCTACTGTTATGCACTAACGCTGGTACTAAAATAACCCATCCTTTGCTGAAAGAATTCCAGCAAAGTCAAGTAGTTTAATTTGCATACAGGAACCATGTTTCTGAGTAGTACCAATTGATAAAAAATCAGAGTTTAGAAGTTCAAATACAACTTATTTTATACTTGAAGGATATGAAATGTTGGAAGAAGTAGTATTAGATTAAAAATGGAACAGTTTGAAAGATTGTAATCAGGGAAATTCATGACAATTGTTGACTTGATTCTTCTGATGACTTCTGTCATGTAAGTGAGGAGAATAAATTATGTGAATGAATATTTATTGAACTATGTTAAATTCTCTCACAAAGAAACATACTTGTTGAAGTCAACGTTTTTATACATGTACAATGCAACTAAAGTGCTTTAGATGAAAACACTGTAGACTTACATTATGTTCCAAAGCCAAGAATATTTATAAGAATAGAATGGAAGATACAGTAAGAGAGTCAAATCCACGTCAACATAACAGTGGCAGTGGAAAGTTGATTGATGTAATTGTAATTCTGGGGACTCTAGGCATTTTGGGGAGGCAGAAAAACAAAAAGAAAATCTTGGAACAAATTTTCTCTTGGGGTTCTGCAAAGGAAGTGAGTGCTCTGATATTTTGATTGAATTTGTGGATTCAGAAATGTGGCAGAATAAACCTTGGTTTTCAAACAAACTTGATGTGATTTGCTGCATTAGCCTCAGGTAATCAAGCTTTTGGTATTCCCCTTCTTTCCAGAGCATCGCTATATGATGTACTCAAGATACGGGAATAAGATGTTGTCTGGTTCCCAATGGTTACTTTTGAGCTGGCATTGATTATTCCTACGGAAAGACAGTCTATATAGGTGTAGAAAAGATAATATCATGTGCTAAGTTCATTAATTTCACCATCTGTATTTATGTTAAAAAGAGAATGATCAGTATAATTTAGGGATTATTTGGGAAATAAAAAAGAGTAAATGCAACAAAAATCATGCAGCTAGTCAATAAAAGCAATAGTTTAATGTCTATTTAACATGATAATGGAATAGTGGGACGAGTAACCAAAATCATAAAATTTAAAGCAACATCCTCATAGGTTATAAAAGGGACAACAAATACATGTGATAAAATCACATGAAGCTTTTAGTCCTGAAGTAAACTGAAAATAGCATAGTGAGTCTGTAATGGTTTGAGTATTGGAAGAAAAACTGGGGTTTGTTTGTCACAATTGGTAATACATTGCCTAGTTAATATCTAAAAATCAATATCAATTTATTTAAGTGACCAATAAAACAGGGATTATGCAGACCATCTAGTCCCTGGAAATAAGATAACTATTTATCATTTTCTCCATTTATAAAATGTTTATAATTAAAAATCAAAAGGTTGTAATTTCATAGGCTGTCCTGCAGACTTTAATCAAACAAGACACGAACCTAGAGGTAACTGGCTAAATAAATATACTAAGTGGTCATTACCATGGCTTCATCACTACATGAAAATACTCAAGGTCTATTTTTTCAAATAAAATGCTTAACCAAATGGTTTTCTTTAAGAAAACTATTGAGAACATTGTTTACAATAATGCACATCTTCTCAATTTGAAGAAAGTGCAACTTATTTCTGATAATGTTTCTTCCTATGTTCAAAGACTCTTAGTGATTGACAAATATGTAACTCTTTAGATACCATTTCTAGATCCAACATTTTTATAGATAATTGATAAATTTTATAAAGCTTTTCTTTGCCTGTACTATGCATTAATAAGCTATCAACACTCTAGTAAGATATACAACATAGTATAATTTTAAAAGCAATGCCATAATAAAAAAATTTAGGTGCTATAATAGTAAAATAAATTTTAAAGTAAAACCAATACATATTAAAATATTTCCACAAGGCCTTGTTCTTCTAATGGATACACTAAGAGGAAGAAATGTTAGTAAGAGCCATTTTTAAGGTTTCAAAATCATTTCTCATGCTCTAAATTAATAGGAAGAAGAAAGTGATCAATGACTATTTGTAAAAGTTGACTGTAAGACAGATGCTACACTCTAGAATACCCTTGTTGACCCTGTTGTTCAATTATTTATTTAAGTACTATTTTCAGTGAGAATCTCAATGGATATATGCATAGTATAAAGAGAAAAATTCAAATATTACTTGCTTGGCTTTTTGTTTGCCTAAAATATGTATAGCCCTTATTAAAATACGTTGATCAAACATTCAGGCATGAGTCAGTATGAGCTGAGAGAGAATGCAAGCTTGCATATTAAAATTTTTAAGATAATTTAAGTCTGTGATTGCTACTATTAGTTTTTACTAGGATTATTATCATTATAGCTTAGAATTCAACTTCTCCTCAAGAAAGAGCACCCAGTCTAATGAATGGGACAACGCGAAGCTGTGGGTGGTTCTGAAATATGCTGACCATTGTGATTGGTTTTGCTGCTAGCTTGTTTCATGTCCTTTCTTCAAGTTACCAAACTTCAAACAAAATATTTGTAATATATATATATATACTACTATATCCACTTCATATACTTGTATTTAAAGTAAATGAAGAGGAAAATATTATGTGGCTTTATTTTTAAGCTATAGTAAAGATATGAAGGAATGACAATGTTCCATTCTTTTAAACATTTTCAAGTATTTATAAGTTGAGATTCAATGGGAAAAATGAAATAACCTCAAATACTTTAATAGCATGGTCTTAAATAATATAATAGATCTGAAGCTTGTTAAAGTATAAGGAGGAAAGACCATGAGAGTCACCAGGAGTCTTCATATGGTCAGTCTTTGTGTGAGCCAGTGGCAGCTTTAAAACCCAAGTTTTCAAGTTAATAAAGCAAGAAAACTATTAGACAGAAAAACATCTAGGATGCTTTTCTTTTCTTAGGAGAGCAAAGATAGCCTCTGATTTTCATTTTCCTTGATTCACTGACAGAAGAACCCTATGATGGCTATTCATGACTATCAACTTGACTACATCTGGAATTAACTAAAACCCCAAAATTGATGGCATCATTGGTAATTGTGTGGGAAGTGGGAAGATCTGCTTCTAGATCTTTGAGTGAGGAGACACATTGTTAATCCAGATCTTTTGAGCTGGGGAAACTAACTTCTGATAGGATGGACTCCTATCTACAGAACGCACAGGTAACAACATGGGGAATGAAGTTCTTATACTTTCCCTGCTTGAACTTAGCTTGCTAGAAAGTCCATTTCTTCACTGTCATTACAGCGTACTTCTTTGTGATGTCAGGATAAACTAAATACCAGAGGAGACACCCAGCATCATGTACCAGACAATGACTGTCTTCTTAGACATGCTTTTCATAAGCAGCCATTGTTGTAGTAAGTAGACCACAGAGTGTAAGTCATCCTAATAAAACCCCTTCTCATATAAAAAAGTTCATTATATTTTATTATATATTTATAAATATTTATATACCTTTATATGTATATATTTATTTCTATTTATAAATATTTATATTTACTTTTATACATGTATTTAAATATTCCTTCTATTAGTTCTATTACTCTAGAGAGCCTTGATTAATACAAAGTTGCCAATTATTCTGAGGATTGTAATTCTCAATTCATAAGTAACATATTAGAGAGAGAAGAGACTGATCATAATGATGCTATATCAACATGGGACAAGGAAGCATGAAATATTATAATTAATTATTGATTGATTGAACGATTGATTGATTGATTTATAATGGTACTTATAGTGTATACCAGCAGATAGAATTTTGTTTCAGCAAAATTATACCATTTGCAGAGATAACACATTATGATATTTGTTCCAGGATGAATCACTTTCGTAGCATCTGCTTTTAAAGTATTATGCTCTCCCTCCTTTATATATAAGTGTGGTTGATGTCACAGAAAATAATGAGTTGAAACATCATGTTCTTGTTGAAAGTTACAGAAAACCATGAATAAAGACTGACAAGCTTCTGAAAAGGCTAATGCGGACCTTAAGAAATTCAATGTCTTCTTAAAAACAAAGACACGATCATCAGTAAGTCACATGAAACCTAATCACAAAGGTTCTAAATGATGTCAGTTGCAGTTATTACAAAGCTGTCCCTGAGCCTATGGGAAGTTGGAGTGCACAAGTGTATGTACATGTGCACGTGTACGCACACATGTATATTCACACAAGGTCTAATATGAGCTGTATGAAATTGACACCCTTAGGTATTATGGTATAGTAAAAATATGTGCCTTCTGGAAACAGAATACAGATGTTAATGGCCAATTATAAAAACACACTTATAGAACGGAGTCATTCAAGTTTTGGCTATTTTTGTTCCTGGCATTTATATTAATTATATGTGATGTAAAATTTATTTTAGTGTGGTAAGACTGTTGTAGAAATCAAAATTTCAATACTCCTGTGATTAGAATGAAATAGCTCCATATCTCACATATAGCGAAGTGTGGTACCTACTTGCAGGACTCTTGGGACAAGGTTAGGAAGTATACTTTTGTTGGTGTAGATATGTCCCTGAGGTTGGGCTTTGAGGTTTCAACAGGAACTGCTATTCCCAGTATATTCCCTGCTTCCTGCTTCTGGTTCAAGATATTATCTATCAACACTGCAACCATAGCCAGGCCTGCCTGTTGCTGCTTTTCCCACCATGATGGTTATAGACTCTTTCCCTCTGGAGATATAAGCCTGAACAAACCTTTTCTTTAAGTTGCCATGGTCATTGTGTTTTATTGCAACAACTGAGGGTAGGCTTCTGCGAGACTATGGGGGTAACTTCAACAGAGACTCCTAGCAACTGAGGACATGGAAACAGAGGTCGCCACCTCCTAGACTGGCAGGACTGCTATTGAAAGGAGGGGGAAAGCAACTCATTCACAAAACCCTTGATGCAAAATATTTCCTGTCTACAAGATATACAGGGATGAAGATGGAGAAGAGAGTAAGGGACTGGCCAACCAATAATTGGTGCCACTTGAGACCTACCCACTGTGGAGAGCCAACTCCTGACACTGTTAATGATGCTATGTTATGTTTGCAGACAGGAACCTAGAATAGCTGTCCTCTGAGGGATCCACCCAGTTGCTGAGACTCACTGCCAAACATTAGGTGGAGCTCTGGGCATCTTGTAGAAGTGTGGGAGGAAGGATAGAGGAAAAAAGAGAGGACAAGAACTCTACAAGACCAACAGAGTCAACTAATCTAGGTCTCTGGGGCCTTACAGAGATTGAAGCACCAACCAAAGAGCATACATGGACTGGATGTTGGCCCCCTACATATATGTAGCTGACAGGCAGCTTGGTCTTCAAGTGGGACCCCTAGCAAATGGAGCACGGGCAGTCTCTGACATGGATTCTGGTGCCTGTTGGTAAAGGCAGTGTGGGCTGCCTTGTCTGGCCTCAGTGGAAGAGAATGCTCTTAGTTCTGAAATGACTTGATACAACAGAGTGGGTTGGTCGGATGAGGGCAGATAAGGAAAGGGAGAAAAGGATAGGGGGGTGGGAGGAGAGGGGAGAGGGGACTGCTTTTGGATATAAATTGAATAAATAAGTAAATTTAAAAATAAAAAGTAAACAATCCAGAATTTGTACCCAGGGAGTAGGTTACTACTGTAAAGGACTTTGACATGAGGCTTTTCTGGAGGAGTGTGGACATGTTGAATTCTCTCCTGTAATGCATGACAACCCTCTTCCATTTCACATGAACTTGAAAGTAATATACTTGGAGTCCAAGACTCCAATGCTTAGCTTACAATTTTATTCCTTAGGTACTGTGTGAACCTATACTTGTTTCTAATCCTCTGTATTTTTCAGTGTCCTCATGTATACAGTCAAATTAGTATCAGTAGTATTTTCTTTGCTCTCAAGCTGAAAGTACATTTAATGAAGTTATTGAAATTAATTGTTACTGCGAATGTTTTAGTTTGTGCTTCAATTGTTGTGTTTAGCAAGATGCAAGAGACATCACAGACAGACAGCCTGTTTTTCTTTCTCAACACACAAAAAAGGAGTTGATCAAGATATAATAAAAATCCCCCCATTGAATACACTTATATTTAGAACAATCCTGTTTTGGAAATAATCATTGTGAAAATAAAAAAGAATTTATGGCACCAGCCGAGGACAATACAGGCCGTAAACTTCAAACCCCTACCCAGATCTAGCCAATGGACAGGCCATTCTCCACAGTTAAGTGGAGAGTGGGGTCTGACTTTCACATGAACTCTGATGCCTCATATTTGACCATGTCCCCTGAATGGGGAGACATGGTGGCACTCACAGGAAGGATAGCAGGCTACCAAGGAGAGACTTGATACCCTATGAGTATATACAGGAGGAGGAAGTCCCCCTCGGTCACAGTCATAAAGGAGGGGAGTAAAGGGAAAATGGGAGGGAGGGAGGAATGGGAGGATACAAGGGAGGGGATAACCATTGAGATGTAATATGAATAAATTAATAAAATTAAATTAAAAAATAAAAAAATTAAAAAATGAAAGAATAAAAAACTTTATAAATAAAAAAAAAAAGAATTTGTAAACACAACTAAAGATATATTTTGTTTCCTTACCAGTACTTGACATAATATAAATTGTTTCTAAAATTCATTTTTATATTCTGTGAAAACTTATAATGTACACTTATAGTGTTCATTAACTTGATACAACACAAGGCAAATATATCTGGAAATATGATGTCATTTTTGCTTCTCTTTGACTAAATCATCTCTGTGTCCATTCACACACATTTTAAAGTATTTACAAACACACAAACACACACAAAGCAAATATCTAAAAGTCTTATAGGTTTTTTCCATATCTATAAAGAACTCTGGTTTTGGTTTAAGTAACCAAAAGTGATTCTGATACTTTTTGTAAGTTCCTTTCCTTCTACGTGAGTATCACTATTCATCTTTCTGAAGCACAAAATCTTATTTAGATTTATTTATTTATGTCCAGGAAGCCTTTAATTCATGTTCATTTTTTTTTTTTGTCAACCATGAATCTGATCCCCAAATAATTGAAATAGCAATACTTATAGCCACAACAATAACAACAATCATAATTGTGAAAGGATACATCATGGTGCTTCTGTTTGAAAGATTCTCAGTCATAAAATGTTGCTACTCATGTGAAATAAGTTTCTTCACCAAATACATTGTGTGAAAATTCTGTACAATCATTAAAAAGTTTTCATTTGATTTATGAAATGCTTTTAAAGAATGAATATGCAAAATATCATATTTATTCATGGATGCCTTTTTGTTTTAGTGATGTTTGAGTACCTCTAAACCATATGAGTCACTACGTCCTCTTCACTGACTTTTATACCAAGTAACACATTCTTTTAGAATTTTCATAGACTTTTTGAAAAAACACAGAAATAATTTTAGGTAAAATATTCTAAAATATGAGAGAATATTAATACACAGTATGTTGGTTTAAAAAATCAACTGTTATCCCATTCCATTATAAAATTTTCATATATCAGTTCTCAAGAAAAATTACTGACCATATTTTCTATATAAAACCAGCAAATTTATCTCCCTTTTTCAGTCATAAGTTCACTAGCAGGATCTTTTTTAACATTTTTTAAATATGTATGTTTTTTTCATTTCCAAGTATGTATGTATGTTTGTGCATGTCTGTGGGTACATCAACATATGCATAATGAGGATCATAAAAGCCATAAAAGTGTATTAGATTTTGTCAAGTGAAATTCCAGGCAGTTGTTAACTACTAGGTGTGGAGACTGGTAACCACAATCTGGTCCTCTGAAAGGGTAGCAAGGGCCAATAAACATCACCCATCCCTACAATCTCTACCACACTAGCAGGCTCTTAGTAGAGAAGTGTGAAAAATCCCAGCTCATCATATCATGTCTTTGGGTCATATTGGGAGAAAAACTTACTCTTTCTCATGCTTATTGGCCTCTGTTTCCTGGTTATAAGATACGGCACTCTTTGCAATCGTTAGCACCCTATAGAATATCTACATGTTTCTTGGCTATATAATATAGATCTTCATGTGTATGCTTCTGACTCTATACTACTTTCTTTCGGTAATTTGGTGCAATTGTTTTTCTATTTACAGGATTTGCCCCTGCATGGCTTAGGTGTTAACTTCATGATCACCTCATCAACTAGAACTAAATTTGTCATCAATTTTGGGAACCATCTCAGGGCTTACAACTGCTGTAGTCAGGTCTAATTTGCATAGGAGTATTGCTAACTGGAGAAGGTTACAAGGGAATAAAGGAGATAGAGTTTCAATTCCCAAGAAATTTGTGCTGTGAGTATTAGTTTTATAACATAAACATAGATTTTGGCTTAGAATTGTATTTAAATATCGCCTTCATTACTCCAGGCTTCTACGCAATACTCCAAAGAAAACATTTCTAAGATTTCAAGCTAATAAAAAGGAAGAGAGGAACATAGTGAGCACACTGAAGAAAGAGCAAGTGCTTGTCTCAAGAGGAAATATGAAGTGTTATAGAGGTCAAATGAAGAGGCTAAATGAGAAGAAAAGGCATAGTTGAAATATATCTACAAGTTTATGCGTGATAAAAATGAAAAAGAACCCACACGGTGATGAAATCAATAGTGACTGTAGCATAACCTGGTTTCACGCTGTAAGTGAGTTTAGCCTGGAGAGGATGCTGATGACAGCACAGTGGAAAACGGCAGGAATGTAGGTTCTGACAGAAGAATCTCAGTTCAAACATAAGATGCTGTTGAGAAACAAAACTGTGTTTTCTTTAGCAGTAAGTAGAGTCAAAGGTGTGATGTTTTTCAGATAAGAAATACAAGGCCAACGTTGTGTTTTAATGAAATGGTCTAGTTATAAGGGAAAAAAGTAGATTATACAGGGCCGAAGGTGTTTTGGCAAAAATAAATTTTGTGAACATTGCCCAAGGCACAGTTAGATACCCTTTGTGAAAAGATACTTTATGTGTATTAACAGAGAGAAAATAGATGTTAATACAATCTGAATCCTTGATTTGCTATTGGAGTGTAAAAAGGACAAATTCATGAAGTTTTCTGTTTCTTCCAGACAGATTCTTCAACTGTAGTGACACAAGGAATGGAAATGAAGATTTGGCGGAAATAACGAGGAAGTAAGAAAGTAAAAATTATCATTGCAGAGTTGAGTCAAACTTGCCATATACCACAACTACTCAAATCAAGCAAGTTTTACCAGTCATCTAGGATACACTTGAATATTGTTCAGCTGCATTTAGTCCACAAGAAAATACATGAAGTATGGCCTTGAGATCCTAGGAAATTGACTAAAGGAGAACTCAGGACACGAAGGAGTTATTATTTAAAACAGTCCCTAAATTTCATACCTGGACTAAACAGAAAGAGAATAAATCAGAAGGAATGAACATGAGAAATCAACAGATTGAGGATCTTAACACATTCTATCCTCAACAATAATATTTAATTGCCACTGAAGTGTTGAATAAAATACTTGATTTCCTAGCTTAATGAATTATCTGTGAAAACAGTTGTATATTTTTCATGTTGGACACAAAGAGGAACTACTCAAAGTTCCTCAAGAAAGACTTGCTCTCTAGTTGAAGAGTCAGGCTGTCAGGTCTTTCAGTTCTCACCAACACCGAGGATGCTCTAGAAGTGGACAGATGCATTAGATGTGCTACTTAAGATGATGGTCACGCTAGGGCTAGCTTCAGGCAAAGAGGTGGGATATGCAGGCTTGGCCTTTGTAGCTCAGTAGGGACGCTACATTAGACACTCAATCCTTACTCAGAGGACATTGTAAGGTCTGTATTGCACTTCAAACTTTACAGTCCATTTGTCTTTCTTATCTACCATAGTCCAAATTTTCATTCCTAGATGTATATGCCAGATCTATCTCTTTTAATATGACTGCATATTGGGCACCCCTATCTAAATATCTACACTTCTTCAAAACATTTTGAGTAATGGCTTAATGCTATAGGCTTTTCTTCTATGAATCTTTGTTATATGAACAAAACTATATTTTAATGTCACATAAATTTACCTTCAGTCTATGTGTACAAATAAACTTCTTGTGTATATGTGTTTCCAATCCCAAAGACACATCATTGTTATTTAAATATTTTAATGCCTGAAAAAAAATTCTAAAATTGCTGCTCCCAACCAATTAAGATATTCAAGTTTTAGCGATTTGGGAGACAGCAAGTTAAATGAGATTTTTAAAGTAGATCCTTAATCTAATTGTGCTCCACAATTAGAAAAAGAAGAGAAAATAGCCCTCTCTCCCTTGTCTTTCTCTTTCTCTCCTTCTTCTTTCTTTCTCCTTCTGAAGGTAAGTGTTATGTGAAGAACCCAGAAGAATCGAGGACTACCTACTTATAAGACATCAAGAGGAATCTGACCAGAAGTCAGCCCTGACAGTAGCTTTATTTTTAAATTCTAACCCTTGGACTGACAAAAAACCCAGTGCTCCTACATGAGTTACTCATTGGTTGTTTTGAACAACAGTCATTCCTTTCACCAATAGTGAAATATTTTGCCACCCAAATGCTCACGTATATCTGTATCTAGACAAACAGCCTTCTCCTCCACTCTCCACTTGATAGCCTTTTGTGTTCCAACCAGATGACTTTTGAGCTTAACTTTTTCCCATTAGGCTGTTGAGTCAGTGTTGATAAGACATGTACCATAAGCATATTCCTGCAAATATTTTAGATTTTTGGTATGTCATGCTTTTATTTGATATTTTTCACAATAAGATAATAAAATGAAAGAAAAAGAATGTGGTACCTGTGACAAGTGTGAATTAAGTTTTGTAATACATTTCTTCTTCTTTTTTTTTTTTTTTTTTTTTTTTTTTTAGTACACTGTTTTGCTTTTGTTAACTGTCTTGGGACTGAGTTTGCCCAAATCTCATAAATACTCTGTTAAGAACTATGTCAGCATTGGGAATTTCTAGTACAACAGTCTTGTTTTCCAACAAAGTTTACAACAGATTGATTTACATTAAAGAATATGTGTAATGCACAAGTACCCAAAGAACAGAGTACACTAAGCAACCAGAGTCATCACAGCCAGCATTTCTCAAATGATCAGGGAAACTTGTTGCATGCATGCCCTCGCAGAACATTTTCCCTACATTTGAAGTTATAAATGTGGATTTCACAGATGAACCAATGTCTCTGCTGAATTTCATTCAATGGTAGCCACATAGAGCTAAAGTCTAGATTTTATAATTAAATTGTCTTAATCCTGACTTTTTTTTTTTATTCCTAATATTCTGTCTTGTCTCATCTCCTATGAATGTATGCATGACCTTAAACTAAGGACTTCTTTCAAAATAGAACAGCGTACCTTCCTGGCTTAGTGGTTAGGCAGTACTCACATTGGGAGCCCCGAGAATGTTTTGCTGTTATTATTATTTTTTATTTACTTATACTTTACTTTTAGAAAAGAATCAGGTGTTGCATAGTTTTCAAAAAGTCAAATCTCATAAAGTGAAATCTTTAAACTTGTATGTTATGTCTAAATTTGTTAAGACATCCTTGTCTGATATGAATAGAGCCCTTAAGTGGAGGCCAGACTGCCAGATAATATCACACGAGGGGAAACTATCCTGACTGCTTTTTCCTGATGGGTTTCTTGTAAGTGTGAATAACAAAGCACATCGTGCCATCTGTCCAGCTGCCCCACATTCTTAGAGAGCTGGGAGCGTTTATTGTGCTGATGTTGAGAGAAAATCCTTAGAGAATGCTTACATAGCTTTAATCCCTCCGCTGGCCGCAGGTCCATAAAAATGGATAAATTTTTTCCATAATTAACTTTTATGGTTTTGTACAGCTACTAACAGAATAAGTTTTACATCATCTTTGACAACTTTCATCACAAGTCCTAAATTTTTGTTATTCTTTTTTATATAATGTGTTGCATGATATTTACCTTGAGATATTAAAAAAAAAAAAAAAAGGAAATTCAGGAAAATGCTGACATTTGTTTCTTCTTTTTATTTATTTTTTTAACCTGGCACATTCATCTAAAAAAATAAACACACATAACACATCTTTCCTGTCATCTAACTATACAACATGTAACTTATTGTGCCAATGCCTCCTGCATCTAATACCTGTAGCCTCTTACTATTCATTAATCAGGCAATTTCCTTTCTCAGTGAGTAAGATAGGTACAAACTATCAAAGCAAGGAAAGTGCCAATGACTAGCTACCACTGGAATGGACCTTAAAACTGGCTTTTCAATCATTTGAAAGTTCTAAGTTATCTGACTACTCTTAGATATTCTTATGTAATATGCTGCCTTTAAATATTTTTTAGAAATGAGAAAAATGATATAACTCATAAAACATTACCATCAAAAATATTCCCCTCTGTGATTTACTATTTTTGCCTGTAAATTGTATTTCTTCTAGACAATTGTGGTGGTGCATACTGGTAGGATTTGCTGAAGGAGGCAGAGGCAGGAGGATAATGAGTACGAGGCTAGCCTGGGCTACACGTTTAGCCAGGCGTGGTAGTGCACACCTTTAATCCTAGCAGCCAGGAGGCAAAGGCAGGCAGATCGCTGTGAACTCAAGGCCAGCCTGGTCTACAAAGCGAGTTCACCACAGCCAAGGCTACACAGTGAAACCTTCTCTCAGAAAACAAACAAAAAATAATATTTCTTCTCCCCACACAATAATAGTGGGAGACTTCAACACCCCACTCATTGAAGGATAGGTCATTGAAACAGAAACTAAGCCGAGAAATAACATCATTAACCAATGCCACGAATCAAATGGATCTAACAGATATCTATAGAACCTTTCACCCATACAAGAAGGAATATACCTTCTTCTTTGCACCCCATGGAACCTTCTCCAAAATTGATCACATCGTAGGTCACAAAGCAAGATTCAACAGATGCAAGAAGATTGAAATAATACCTGTATCCTATCAGATCACCATGGTCTTAAGCTGCAATTCAACAACAGTATTTCTTCTTATGCTTAAGACAATATTACTCTTATGAGAGAACAGGATGAACAAATGGACAAAGAAAAGAGCAAGAAGAGAAGTTGTGAAAGAGGAGAGACAATGAAAGCAATCAGGTAAAAATAAGTCCCAACTCACTAATTAACAACTGACCACAACTACTTCTTCTAAAATTAGACTTCTTCATCTGCTAAGTAAATTACAGTTTTTCCTTCCAGCAAACAGTAGAATTCCATTACAATAAAAATCAATGAAGTAAAACAATACTATTTTGTAGGAGCCTCTCGGCCATGTAAACATGCAGTTACCATGCTTGTTTTGCCTAAGTTTGTTTTAGTGCCTGCTGAGGCTAGGAAGCTCAAGAGCTTACCCTAATGAGTGAGTAAAACAAATTTTTATGAGCTTCTTTATGCTTAAGAAATCTAAAGGGGCTGTAATCAGCAGGCTTTAAATCATAGTCACAATTTCAATGCTTTTAAAGTAGTTATTATTTTACTTATGTGAATGTGTATGTGTGAGCCTGTGTGAATTTTATGTGCACTGATTGGGTGTAGGTACCCACAAAGTCCAAAGGGGCTCAGATCCTCTGGAATTAGAGTACAGCCCATTTTGACTCATCTAATGTAGGTGCTGAAAGCTGACCCTGTGCCCTCTACATGAACAATAAACGCTCCTTTTTTATTTTTATTTATTAAAGAAGTTGATGATTTTGTTTGTTTTGTCTTCTTTCATTTTTGTTAATTTAATCACTTTATAGCAGGATCCCAGCCACTACCCCTCTCTCCCAGTCTTGCCCTCATGGCCCTTTACCCCCATTCCCCTCTCTCAGAGAAAGGGAAAGCTAAGGGTTAACAACCCACCCTGTCCCCTCAAGTAACAGCAAGAGTAAGAGCATCCTCTTCTACTGAGGCCAGAGAAGCATCACATCTAAAGGAACTGGCTCCACAGGCAGCAGTAATCACTGTTAACTGGTGAGCCCTCTCTGGCCTTTACAGTCGCAGTGTTAGAAACACAATCTGCAGTATAGGAAAGGCGTGCCAAAGATGGAGAGATGGCTCAGAGGTTACAGGGACTATGCATGAACTTGACCTAGGACCCTTATACATACATGCTATACTTGATGGCCACCATGTGTCCCCTAGAAAAAGAAGAGAGGGCTGTCTCTGACATGCACTCTGTTGCCTGCTTTTCAATCACTTTCCACCTGGCAAGGCTGCTTTGCCTGGCCACAGAGCAAGAAGATGAGCTCAGTCCTGATGGTGTGGGTTGATGGGGAGGCTCTCCTTATCTGAAGAATAGGGAAGCGCCAGGGTAGATAGAAGGAAAGGGAGGGAGGTTTGGACTTGGAGGAGAGATGCAAGGAGAATTGAAAAAAAAAAAAAAAAAAAAAGGAAGGCATGCCTTTTATCAAGCCCGGCATTGCACTAGCTACCACTGTTTGGATTTTATCACTGCACATGATAATAGAGACCAGATGGGATTTCAGGTGGAAGTTATCAATGGTCTAGAGGCATGAATCCATCTGTAGGCAAGATACAAGGCAAAAGTAATTTATAATAGAAAAATATTAACCCTGTTAGGAATCAAATAATTTCTACTGTATTTGGTATCACAGGGAGGCTGGGATGTTGTTTTACTTGAAGGCCTGGTCATCATGGGTCAGGTGTCCCACTAACTGGACCAGTCACTAGAAAAATAGAGTTTTCTCAGAATGTTTCTTAGTTTTTGACTTGTGAGTCTCTCTAAAAGAAAATCAGATCAGGCAAAAACCCGGGTGATATTTCACCCCAGGCATATTGGATTGTGGTTCAAGCCTAGTATTTGGAATTCTCAAACAGGGGAATAGCTGTTAGTTTGATGCCAGACTGGGATAGAGTGAAATTTTATCAGAACCCTAAAACAAAACAAAATATTTGGAAGGCTATTTGTTTCATTTGTGTTGTTAATTCTCTATGTTTCTATATTGCTGAAACCACTTATCACCTCTTAGAGTTTTTGGTAGCCTCTTAAATAAAGATTTCATCTGCAAATGCTACTGTGACTTCTTCTTGGACTCTTTGCATCACATTTATTTCATCCTTTG
The DNA here is from genome assembly GCF_903995435.1 of Acomys russatus. NCBI lineage: Eukaryota > Metazoa > Chordata > Mammalia > Rodentia > Muridae > Acomys > Acomys russatus. Next base: position 103,783,547 of record NC_067137.1, on the reverse strand, counting down.
CTCTTTTCCTCTAGCTAAGACTTGAAGCATTGTACTGAATAAATGGATAAGGGTAGACCTTTTGCCTTATATCTGACCTTAGTGAAAACTGAGATTTTCTCCATTCATCATGATGGTGGCCATAGGTTTGTCATTTAAAGTCTTTATTACACTGAGGTAGGTTCTCTCCATGCCTTGCCTCACTTACCAGAATATCAGCAAGTTAAGTGATTTGTGTGCTCAAGTATCACCACAAAAACATCACAGAAGCCCTGATCTTTGCTAATGCTGCATGAGGCAGCCCTCGTGAGTGAAGAGCAGTGCATCCCCTCTCCAGAGCTTCTCACTCTCGTCCTGATAATAACTTAGTTTTGAGAAAGTGTAAAGAAGACCACCAGGGATTATCTAACCCAGACAGCATATCCTTCTAATATACCTTTCCAAATTTCTTGTAGAACATATAAGTAAATAGGACAATAGTGGAAAAAAATAAGTAGACATTTTTCATAAAAATAGTGAAATATAACCTAAATATTCATTCACAAAAGATAACTCCAACAGTATGCCAAATACACCAGATATTGTAGGACATGGCCCTGACTCTAAAGAACAGAGGAATTAAACCTAACTGAATCATTGAGATGTGGCAATTCATGGAATGTTCATGAAGGATGAGATGGTGTTACAGTGGAAGAAACAAAAATCACAATCACACTGTACTGAGGAAGTCATATTCTGTTATATATTATTAATGTATGATTAAATAATTCACAGAATTAGGAAAACTACACTCTTGTAAGAAAAGATTATTGCGTGATGAACACGAACCTTCTGTATACTAGAATTTTGTTTCTTAATCTTGGCTTGCAAAGGAGGTAAAAAGCCTGCTCAATGGAAAAGAAACTAATTTTCCCTCACCCTTGCCCTCAGATTCCTGACGGCTGAGAGAAAGCAGTTGTTATGCTGGATAATCTGACAGGATAAAAGGACATTTTCATAGTGTGACAAGTTGACATTGTATCAGCGGAGATGAGATTATTTTATAAATTGCTAATATCACAAACTGTCAGGCTTTCACTTCAAAGCCCTTGTCTTAAGTCAGACCTGTCAGGATCTGGGTTCATATCAAGAAAATAACTTGGTTCTTTTCTCTGTGAAGAAACTAGTCTTGTTTTTATTTGTTTGTTTGCTTTTATTTCAGAGAGTATTTAGTATTTATATAAATGAAATTTTTGTTTACCAATGTGTGCTGACTCAACTTCAATAAAAATAAGCATAATTCAACAAGCATAAGCCCTTTCACTGAAGCAAACAAAGTATAGGGCACTTGATTTCTTAAGCCTTAATTGATTTGTTATGTGACCTCAAGTTAGTCACATGTTCACAAAGAAATTGAGACGTTAAAGGAATAACTGTCCTGTGACGTTCACAGGTGAGTCATGCAGCATATTGACACTTTATCTTTTGCATTACTCATATGAGTATATTAAAGTCTACATTCGCAAACTATGGCAGACAGTATTGTTATTATAAAGTACTTCATGTGAAAAAAGAAATTTGCTTATTTTGCTTCTGACTCAGCGAAGTTATTTCAGTTTTAATCACCAGGATCTAGTGAAGAAAAAAGAAAAACAGTGAATAGGGATTTTCATAACCTCAGTATCAATACAATGGAATGCTGTTTTTCAAAATACCATCAACTCTCCAGAACAGATGCTTCTGTTAATAAATGGGCACGTTCTTGTAATAAAATTAGACTAGTAGTTGACATGACCATGATTTGTTCAACAAGCAATTAGCTTGTATTACTTAATTACCCTAAACATTTTTAATGTGTGGTTCTTCCTGCTGTATGTAGTTTATTTTATTCATGTTTAATAATATAAGTGTGTATGTTAAAACATAATTAAAAATGGAAAAATGGGCACATTATTTTTCATCATGGGACTTAGTTTTATGGTATAAGTGTTTGAGCCTCATGATCTCATTATAGGTTCTCAAAAAAAGTATAAATTGGTACAGATAAAGTCATAATAAAAATAAGTCCAGACAAATTGCTTATGTAGTGAATATATTTAAATAAGAGCATTTAGATAACTGGAGTGAGAAAATACAATAATATGGAAAACAGAAATAATTTTTTTTCTTTCTTTTTCTGATCTCTCTCTGCTCTACTTATTAAACTGAAGGTATTTTGCCATTTCAGTTTCTTTGCTTCCTCAGAAAATATTACATTCCATGGTCCAGTAAGATCACTCAGGGGGTAAAGGTATTTAAATCACAAAGCCTGGAGAGCTGAGCTTCATCTCATAGACCAGTGTAAAAATGGAAGGAGAGAAAAAAAATTCCATAAAGTTGACCTCTGACATTTACACGTGAGGAATCACAAAGTCATCCTCTACCACACACACACACACACACACACACACACACACACACACACACACACACACACACACACACACACTTAAAATTACATTCCTTTCTCTTATAGTTTCCAGCTCTAAAGCTATTTGTGCTTTGCTGTAGACTGGATATATGTGTCTTCCCAGCGACTGCTAGTGAAGCTATGATCTCAAGTGGAATAGTGTTCGGAGATAGAGCTCACAAGAGTTGAATTTGCTCTAGATGAGACCATGAGTGTGGCACTCTTATGGCATTATGGTCCTTTCATGAGATCATGTCAGAATTCTCCTACTCAACCATCTGAAGATACAGGGGGAAAGATGCTAGGCATCCAGCAGCAGAACGGTCCTTGACATTACACTAATAATGCTGCCACTTTTAACATAGCTTCCCAGCAATGAGATCTGTGAAAAACAAAAGAGTTCAAACCTCTAGCCTCTGATGATTTTTGTCATAGCAAAAAAAAAAAAAAAAAAAAAAAAAAGTTTATTTAAACTTTTAAATAGCCACATTCCAGTCTTGGCTGCACCATTTAAAATCCAGGGACAAACAATTTGCCTTCATTGGCATCGTTTTCTTTTCTGTAACTAGAAATACTGATTTCTTTCATGGTTAAAATGCATTTCAAGAGTAAGTCAGGTTTTATAAAGAAGGAAGTAAATAAAAATACAAATTGCCTATTTTAAATAAAGATCATTTCACTATCTTCACCATACCATGTGTTATTCATACATATTTAATGATCTTAGAACAATGATGTAGCATAGCTAGCCCATGATTATGTTAGAAAAGAAATGATGAGTAACTGAATAAGTGAAAAATAATTTAAGGTAAATTACACTAGAAATCCTTCAGAAACATACACCTATCATATACTAATTGTGATTGATATTAGTTAAACTGAGGGCATTTTTATTAAAAGCCGCCAGCTGTTCTTGGCAAAGGTTAACTACTTTGTATTTTGCCACATGCAATGACTATGATGTCAGTAAACATTGCTTCACCTTGTTAAAGAGCAACAGCTGATTATCAAATTAGGTGTATTTATTTTTTAATTAGTTAAATGAGAGAGGTATATGTGCCTTTCTGTTAATTATTGCTGTCGAATTTTCATTCTGTAATTCCAAATGATCCGTTCTGAGAAGATTAAGGATTAGGATATGACTTTAATCTTAAATAGCTAAGTGTTAATATTTTCATGTTTTCAATGAACATCCTCCAAGTAGGAACCATAAATATCTCTTTCATAGGGAAATAATTAAGCATCATCCTAATGGGCTTCCTTTTCGATATTTCTTCAAAGCAGCATTAGAGGACTGGGGACTTAGCTCAGCAGACAAATGTTTGGTCAGCATGCTAAGAGCCTAGGCTCCATCTCCAGTATTGAAAAGTAAAACAAATAAAACACCATCTTCAGATGTCTTTACAAATGATGGAACCCATCTGTGGATTAGCAATTTGTATCCAGATATGAGAACAAGCTGTGCTCAAAAGATTCTCTTCTCTGTCTATCACTGATTGAATGGAAATGAACAATTCCTCTCCCTTTTTAGTGGGGGTGGAACTTAAGAATACCATAGTCCTCAAAGAGGGGAGAGTCTCATCACCTGCTGGAAAACAGTGACGAATGCAGCTTATTAAAGAGCAGTCTGCAGGGTGAGCTCATAGAAGAAATGAGGAGGAGCCAATATCCTTAGGGAATGGCCTTGAAGCAGACAGAAAAGAAAATTTCTCTCTGTATTTTTACCAAAAGGAACGTGTTCAGCAAAGGCCAAGATCCTGAGGGAGATGTGATGTTTGAGGTTTACCTGCACTAGTCCCTGTTTTCTTACACTTTATCCTTTCCACTTCTGCTTAGAGTATTTTCAAAATACGTTCAGGGTCCTTATGCATCACAAAAGGGCGAGACTGGACAGAGGCAGTGTGAGGATGAAGTGGTTTTATTTTATTTTATTTTTCCTTTCTTAAAATTAATTTATTCTTGTTACATCTCAATGGTTATCCCATCCCTTGTATCCTGCCATTCTTCCCTCCCTCCCACTTTCCCCCTACTCCCCTCCCCTATGACTGTGCCTGAGGGGGACCTCCTCCCCCTGTATGTGCTCATAGGGTACCAAGATGAAGTGGCTTTAAACATGTACAATTGGAGAAGAAAGAAAAGGCCAGAAAGATGGAAGAAAACCACAATAAAATACTGGAAAAAAGATGACTGATTATTTCCACACTTAGGGAAAATTATAGGGATGGGTAGTGCTCAGTCCCAATAAAGCCTACAAAAACCAGACATACCGAATTCTTGATAACAACTCTACAGTATCAGATAGAAAAGACAGACATGAAAGCATCAGCAAATCCTCTCTTGTTTAGCACATAGGATAGCAGTAAAAGGTTGAGGGAAAACAGTGCTGCCCTGAACTCCACGCCCACATGTGACCGCTCAAAGGAAAAATGAGATGATATAATGGATTTGGAGTGTTCTTGCTTAGATCATGATTCCCATTTTTTTTTTTTTTTTTTTTTTTTTTGGATAAAATTCCATCTGAGTCATGCTGTAGAAGTAATTTATGCATGATAGTGTGATAAATCAGCACATTCAGTAAAACAGAGAACCCTCCTCAGTGGATACATTTTGTCTGATTCACTAAATCTACTGACACAAAATGTTGAAGTTCTACAAGGAAGAAAAACCGTGCTTCTAGGTTAAATTTGGACTGAAGGATGCAACATCCACTATTCTCTTGCTCTGTAGCCTCCTGTCTGCTCTGTTTTCGATTTCCCCAGCTTCCATACTAAGATTTTTTATAAGTTACATTGGCTGTCAAATACACATTCAATTGTGTCTGGATTTGTTTATACATATATATATGTATTTATATGTGTTGTGTATAAAATATACATATATGTATTATATGTATGTAAATATATAATGTATATATAAAAATACTTTTGATTTTATTTTTCCTAAGAACAGTGATTAATACATAGGATATAGTCAGAATAAAAACCCTAATTTCTTGTACAACAAGGAATGTAAAGGAATCATTTTATTGGAAGAAAAGATCAAAACTCAGGTCAATAGAGAAATATGAAGAAACAGAGAAACAGTAAATAAATGAATAAGATGTCAAAGAGCCCTCAAATCAAAATAATTGTTTATATAATTTTTGACCATAAGCACCACTTATGTACTTCTGTGTTTTACTTAGTCTTTGCCTTATTTGTGGCTGGAGAGATGACAGAAAATTATTTAGGTAAAAAGCATGCTAGATCATAATCATGAGAAAGCAAGCAGAAGACTGAGAACAAGATGGTACCGATGAGCTGTCTTCCTTGCTTTCTTCCTATAATCTTTATTATTTTGAAAATATTTAATTTTTTTGAGACAGGGTTTCTCTGTGTAGCCTTGGCTGTCCTGGACTCACTTTGTAGACCAGGCTGGCCTCGAACACACAGTGATCCACCTGCCTCTGCCTCCCAAGTGCTGGGATTAACGGCATGCGCCACCACGCCTGGCTTTAAAATACTTTTTTAAACTCTCCTTGAGGGTTTCATCTAATTCACTGCCAATAGAGCATTGTAACATTAATACCTTTCTTTTTTAATTTTTATTTATTTTTTATTAAATATTTTTACATCTGTATTTATATTATTACACATATATACAATAAACTACCTACAGTAAGAAGAACCATGACACAATCAGGAATTAGATAAATGTTACATTTTTAGTGTTTTGACTATTTGTATTTGGCAGGCTTGATGAAAGCACCTTTCATACCTTGGCACATCTAAAAATCTGAATGTAAATAGATGAAAAAATACGTTTAATTTTAGATACAGTAGTATAGAATTCAAAAGTAATATTATCCTTTATATACATTATATATTTATACACTAATATGAGATATTGTACCCATATACTCAATTATAATACAAGGTTTACTTCCAGTTTTTGAAAGTGCCATTGCAGGCTGTTTAGTATAAATAAGTTATACTAGTTAATTGTCAGTTGTTCAAATCATGGTCACATCAATTACTAGTCAATTTTTATCACAAGAATATACATCTTAGATAATTTCTGATCTGTTTTCAAGACATGGGAGGCAAGATGAGCCCTGGGAAGACCAAAATGATACCACAGCTCTACCTAGGTGGTGAGAAAGGGGTTAATACATTTTAAAATAATTTTCATATTATGTTATAAAAACTTGGGGGAACTGAACAATAATTTTGTTTTATTCATTGAGATGGATAAGCCCAGCCTCACTTGGTCACATATTGTTTTCACTGTGGTGAAGCAAACAGTCTGACAGGAATGATCCAACTAGGTAGGCCTGAGGGCCAAAGAGCGTCTGGAAAGGACTGGAAATGAGAATATCTCTTTTCAGGACACAGCTCTAGTGTCCTGTTCCTTTAGTTAGGCCGTACCTCATACTTTCTACTTTTCTTCATAAGGCCATCAAATAATGAAGATATTAACTGACCAATCCATTGACTTGGTCATAGCTTTAAACGGACATTATCCTCGTAGAAGTTGCACCAGCTTTGGATCAGTCTGTCACAAGACTCCGTAGATATTTCATAACAAAATAATGACGGTACCCTTTAACTTTATTCACTCAAAGGTAGATTTTAGAAAGGTGCCACACACACTAATTCACTTAATGTACAAAGAACCTGCAGGAGTGATATGATTCTAAGGCTTAGATATTAGAAGGCACCTCATAAGATAAACTGGCTAGATTGAACCAACAGCTATTAAGTCATTGATATTGGGTCCTCCTTCCCTCCCTGCAAAAAGCTGTCACAAGTGTGAAAATACTAATATCCTCATTAATAGGGGTTCACAGACATGGTTGGACATACATACATACTCAGAGCTGCCATCTGATGTGATTTTGAAATAAAGAAATATTAACATTATTACTTAGTATTGAAAAAATAACTTTTAAATGTTCTCTCCCTCCCTCTTTCTCTCTTTTGTTTTTTATTAAGTCTTACAAGGTATGTAAGAAATGATACTGCTTAGTGGTAAATTGCTCTGGTACTATAGATATTCTGGTATATAAATGTACTATATTATAAAATGACTACTACTCTGGTAAGTACCTTATTGCTATCCACAGTTTTCTAGTTTACATTTAAATGTTTCTTAACATTTGACAGTCTGTTAGAATAAAATTGAATCTCCTTTGAGTTTTCTTTTTGCCAACACCAGTGTTTTTATTTTAAACTTTATTATTAAAAATTTGCAGATGGGTCGCGGTGAGTTTGAGGCCAGCATGGTCTACAAAGTGAATCCAGGACAGCCAAAGGTACACAGAAAGACTCTGTCTCAAAAAACAAAACAAAACAAATTTGCAGATAAAAATATTCCATATAATTTCATTAATGAGACCTACATATATAGAGAGATATATGATAGTAAAAATCATATATGATTTTATATATTATCCGTATGACAGTATAAAGTACATATAGATTATATATATGTACATATATATCAATTAATATGATACACACACAAAACTCAGTGAACTTTCATACAGTTAAAATAGCCATATGGTACAGAAGTAGTGGAGTTTTACATTTCAACTATCATATATATTTTCATATGTTTATTCACCCCAACATTCTCCCAAATCAAAGGTAGAATTAGAGATACAAATACAATTATTTTTTACATCTTCTTTACAACTCACAAATATTTAGCATTTTTCTTTTTTCTACATGTTATAATGTAATGACATGAATGTGTGCTCATATAAATGTTATATATTACCCATTAATATATGTGTTATAAATGACACACATGACCAACAACATGCAGTTATTTTATTTCAAAGATTTTTATGGCCTTGCATAATATTAGGTATTATAAATCAATCCACTTGCCAGCAAATGTTTTGATTATAATTTTAAAAAGCTGAATAGGGTTCATATATGTGAACATATAAATATTGCATATATAATTGGACTTATAAATCTTTTCCCTTTTTAGTTCTGTCTATATATTGTTTTCCAATACTTTAAGGGATTGTTTATTGATTTATTAATTTCTAGTAACCTATCAAGTTAAATCACATAGTTTTTCTCTTGTAAAATTTTTTTTAAGTTTTGCAACTGGTATTTAAAATCAAAACATATTTTTATGATGTTGCCATTTTATGTCATATTAACATCATTTTAAAAAATTAAACCAATACTTATGCATTTGAAATGCTCTGAGATTAGATCTACTGCATATATAGATATTGTGAAGTTCTCCTGTGTTCATATTGAGAGTTGATTGACTTTGTGCTGTTGCTTGATTTGCTCACTTTCCCTGCTGCTCATATCCATGCACTCATTCTATCTGCCTCTTAATGATTCAACCTTTTAAAGTTTTGCAGTTTGCATAGGACAGACACTTTTATTTCTATTTTAAAACGGATTTTTCCATTTATTGTCTTTGTTATTTTCTACTATGTCATATTTATTTATCTTGTTATATTATATTTTACATACTAAATTGTATTAAATCCCTTTCACATTTGCCTGGCCATTTTCTAGAATTCTTAGAAAAAATGGTTTTAAGTAAGTATTTTTTTATACTTATATTAAGTCTTTCTGTAGGCCCGTATGGTAAATTTATTCATGCACCTTATCTTCAAATAACTTATTTTCTTTCTACAAATATGTTGTTAATATGTTGTTAGGTTTATTCTAATTATCTTACACATTTGTTTTTAATAATTTTAAAAGTCATATTTTTTCTTATGTAACTACATTATTAAAATTCACAATTACATTAAAAAACTTTATGTAGATACCATGTTGCACACCTGTATTCATGACCCTTCATTCATAATTCAAACTTCAAGTCTGAGTTTATGCCTTTCTTTTAGTAAGTTTGCACAAGATCTTTCTCCCAGGACAGATCTGATCTGAACAGATGTGAGCCTATTTGCAATCTGTATCTTAATTGCTGTGAATATTCATCAGTTTCACTGAGAACATTAATATATTTGATCACTAGAGCTCCTTGCAATCTGATAAGAGTGTTACAAATGCCCTGATTACATACCTTGCTGTCTTTCCCAACCACAAACCACTGAATTCCATCAAGCCTGTGGGTCTCTTCAGTTGATGAAGACATGCAGCAGAAAGATGAATTATTCTTTCTATATTAAATAACACAGTAGCTTTCTTTAACCAACTTGCTCCCCAGTGACTGACACAGACAGTCTATGATTTATTTTTAAGCTGTAAACACTATGCTGGACAGATTCTGAGCTACTCTAATCCTTGCAGTACCTTTAAAACCCTCCCTATTTTCTACCCAGTCATAGACCTCAGCACCTTTCTTTAGCCAATAAGGGATAATTGGGGAACATTCCTTATCATCACATGCTTACAGGAGATAACTCAACATTCATAAGAATTCCCAGATGCCCAAGGCAGATTGGTAGTCAGATCTCAAGGCACTGAAATTAGCATTTGAAAACACAATTGGATGGGATAATCATACTACAATCCACAGACCTAAGACACTAAATAACAAACAGGATCCTAGGGAGGATGTTTAATTCTCATTTATAATTGTAAATAGAATAAGCACCAGAAATGGTTGAAGAGAGGCAACAGGACTGGAGCCTACCATATATGTCCTCCGAAAGTAATAGGCAGCATAGTCTCCATGTGGGTCACCTAATTTGGGGAACATGGGCTGCTTCTGACATAGACTCTGTTTCCTGCTAATTGATTACTTCTCCCAGAATTTCTGTTGATTTATATTTTGTCAGACTTTAGAAGTTCTAAAAATGATCTCTTTTCCATTCTTTAGGCCAGTGTTTTAAGAATGTGTACCACATCTTGCAGACAGGACAAATTGTAGGCCAAAGGTTTTGTGGCTGGGTTCATGTCCCAACCCTTCACTGGAAGACTTGACATAGACAAGAGATGGTCGGTTCAGACTCCATCTACCCCGCTACTAGAAATCTTAGCCAAGGTCACCTTGCAGATTCCTGTGTGTTTCCATTGCCCTGGTTTTCTACCTTGTCCCTGAAATGTTCCTCAATTCTAGTTGATTCTCTCATTGCTCTCTCCTATCTGTTCCCTCCTGCTTAGGTCCTGCTCAACTGCATGCTTCAGCCCACCTGCTGTATCTATTCTCTTTCCCCTTCCCAAGGAGATTCATGAGTTAACCTGCCCATTGAGCCTCTTTTCTTACTTAGCCTTTCTGAGTCTGTGAATTGTAGCGTGAATGTTTTTTACTTTACAACAAATATCTACTAAAAAGTGAGTACATAATATGTTTGTACTTCTGAGCCCGGGATATACAATTCAGGATAATTTTTTTCTCATTTCATATATTTGTCTAGAAATGTTATGTTCTGGGGTAAAAGTGGCACAGAAATTGTGGCATTGACCAGGCAATGACTGGTCCAGTTTGAGACCTAGGCATGAGAAGAACTCCATCCTTGACTCTGCCTTAAGAACCAGGAATCAGAGGCTGGATAGCTTAGAGACTATAGTTAGAAGCAAAGACATGACTGGAAAAAAGGAGCCATTGAAATGGTTGTAATGATATTCTGCTATACTTCAAGACAGGAGTCTTGTGTAATTGTCACCATAGAGACTTCATTCAGCAATTGATGGATACAGATTCAGAGACTCACAGTCAAACATTGGGTGGAGCTTGGGGATTCCTGGGGGAAGTGGGAAGAAAGCATTGCAGGAGCTAGAGGGGTCAAGGACACCACAAGAATAGCCACACAATCAACTAGCCCACACTCATAGGTGTTCACAGGTACTGAACTGATAATCATAGAGCCTATATGGTTTGACTTAGGCCCTTTCTCTGTATGTATATGTTATGCTTTTGTAACTTGTTGTGCTTGAGAAATACCTAACAGGGGAGCAGGGGACTACCATGCTTTGAGAACTCTTTTCCTCCTATTGGGCTGCCTTGTCCAGACTTAATATGATGTATGTAAGAGTTTAGATTTTTCAATTTTCATTCAACTTCATAGAATGAAGAATGAGTTATAATACATGTAAATAATAAAAGGCATGTGTAGAAGATCGTAATATTCCAAATACCCTATAGAATCTGATATAACAACTTTATTATGAACATCTGAAATGACTCAAATTGAAGGTGATTGAGTCAACGTTGTTGATGTCAGTAGCTTTGGAAATGAGTCAAGTATGCAAGACTGAAAGTAAAAGGAACTGTGTGCCCTAAATAGTAAGATATTATTCATAAGGATTTGAATTAATAACACCGACAATGATATTTTCATACACTAAAATTTAAAATCAAATAAGTAGATGGCAGAATATGATGGCGAGACTTCTTTATATTGCAATGAAGGTTTGCGAACCAGCATCAAGAGGTCAGAATACTTCAGATCCTTCAGCTATGTAGAATTAGAATTGGAGAACTCATGTTTAGATGAATTTACATTCATAAAGACATGATATGTGAGTATAGAAATATGAATAAGTACGTGTGTGTACATGTGTTAGTATAAACAATGAATTTACCTTGGGGTACTTAGTCTATATTCCTTTCTTCCTTTGGTACACCTTGGCTCTTGGCTTAATAGTCTCTAGACAATATTCCCTCAACTAAATAACAGCCTCCATCAAATTAGCCTATAGATATGTCAGTGGGGCATTTTCTTGACAGGCTTAGCCCTCTCTGCATGATAACACCCCTAGAAATATAGAATTAGGCAGTATTGGAACGGTAGCTGAACACAGGCCTAGACACAGCCAGTAAATAAAGTTCTTCTGTCGTCATTGTGTCAGTTCCTGCCTTGATTTCCCAGGATGAAGGACACCAACCTGTAAATAAAATAATCACCTTTCTTGCTGAAGTTTGCTTTTGGTCTGTGTTTTATCATAGCAACAGACGGTGATATGGAACACACAGTTGACAATATCTAGCTCATATTTTCATCCCTCCTTGTAGCTGAGTAGTTACGAAGAGATATAAGAAAGTAAATTTAAAAGACTGGGGCCACCAGATCAAAAACAAGCAAAAATATCAAGAGTTCTCTCATTTTTTTTTTATTAATTTATTCTTGTTACATCTCAATGTTTATCCCATCCCTTGTATCCTCCCATTCCTCCCTCCCCCATTTTCCCATTATTCCCCTTCCCTATGACTGTTCCTGAGGGGGATTACGTCCCCCTATATATTCTCATAGGGTATCAAGTCTCTTCTTGGCTACTTGCTGTGGGGACAGAGGAAGGACAGCGAGTTCTCTCATTTTGAACTTCAACCCTCATCGCTCTATTTAGCTAAGACAGGTGGATGCTAACATGTGCTTACTGTGTGGTACTATGAATCATATGTCTAACTTAGCATCTTTGTTATTCACTCTTGGTGGTTTCCTTCAGTAAATACTAAAGAGAAACCTGAATCCTGTTCATGCCTACAAAATTCATGACTGAGTAATAGATGTATTTCTGAATACCTTTGTCTCCTCTACACGCATTTCCCAAATTGGCACAGAAGTGCTAATAATTACAGTTGACTCTTCATTGGATCTATAATTGCCAAAGGATCTTTCAGTTATGTGGGTTTTTTAGGTATTGCACTTAGAATGAGAAAAAAAATCAGCCTTTCTAAATAGAGTTGTAAGTGAAACCAAATTATTTGATGGACTCTTGACTGAAAGGGTTCTATGACAGAAACCTCCTATTAGAATCCAATTATGTTAACTGTGAAATGTTAAAAGCACTTCAGCACAAAGTGCAGTGCTTTCTCCTGGTGCCTAAGTGCAATCTAATATTTACCTCACCTGGAGTCTTTTGTAATGGGTGCCTGGAGGAACTTTATAATAGGACAGGCAAGGCTCAAATGTTTTATTTTATTTCATTTCACTTCTTTAAAACTCGAATCTCAGCCTCCTTAACAGGCATTCTTACAAAGAACAGTGTATGTTCCCTGGGTTATCAATGACTCCCTTATAGAACCCATGAAGGAGATAGCAGAACTTGGGGAGTGAGTGTCTTTCCTGAACAGCCCCATTGTTCTCACAAGTAAAGCCAAAGAGCCTCCCAAGAGAGAACTTCTGACTTTATTTTGTGCAAGAAAAAAAGCTTTAGGAGTGTAAAATGTTGCTGCCGCTCTCTGTACTAAGATACACTCCTTGCAGTACCAAAGATGTTAATGCCTGTAAAAGCAAAGCAAATGTGCACATTCAAACTGCTGCTGCTACACCATGCTATTTCAAAATGTGCAGTCGTGCAAGACTATACACCTAACATCTTCAGCTTCTTGGCTGCATTTAAGCAAGCTATCTCAAACATAAACAACTGTATTCTGTATCTCATAGTATTAATGTTGCTGTTTAAAAACACTTTTTATTTTATGATAGGTAAAATTTATGAGGTTTTACTGGTGTTCAAGGATATATATTTAAATATTTTAAAATCTTATTCCACCAAGGCAATTTAATTTTCACTTGTTTTTCTCAAAACAAATAGATAGGAATATACACACAAAGAGTTTTGACATTGAACTTAATGTATGTGTGTGTGTATATATATATATATGTATACATATATATATATAAAACATGAATTTAGAAAATAAGCAGAATTTGTGTGAATATCCAAAATATTGTACGTCATTTAAATTATTTTTTCCAAAATCATGTAATACTTGTATAATATAAAAAGCATATTTTTTTCTGAGAAAAAGGGTTTATTTTTCTAATTCTATCACCTGAAAACAGTGTCTGAAGGATCTCTGTAAGTTCAAGGCAAGTATGAAATAATAGTGAGTTCTAGGCTGGCCAGAGCTATACTTTAAAATCCTCTACCCGAACAGCAAAGAAAACAAAGTTTATTTAAGCTTAACTACTGTAGTGTTTCTAAAATTTCTATCCAGTTAATTGCATCATAAGGAAACTAGTCAAAAGAACTATAGTACAAGATTTTGTTCTCTAAAGAGATATTTGTAAAAATTGTCAGTACTAAACAAATATACAAAGGTAGATATTTCCCCTACAAAATCATTAAATTCTTTATTTAGGTGCTTAAAAAGTTATAAATCAATCTTTGGGAATCAATGTAAATTATCAGGACAATGTTTCTGGTAAGAAAGCACAGACATTCTGATTTGTTTTTTTTTGAGACTCCATTCTATCTGATCTCATGTGGTGATGGTAGAAAATTTATAAAATCATTGGGAGAATGACAATATGAGTAATCCTACATGTATTAGAAAGCATAACTAGGGAGGAGGTAGAAAAAGAAGACAAGAGGTAATATGATTAGAGATTACATATTCATAGAAGGGACTAGGTGATAAATATCTAACTGTTCACACCATTTTCCTATGTTTGAAGTTTCTGATAAGTCAGACATTGATCATTTTGTCTCAGAATCTTTCAGATCATATTGGAAGAAACTCATGTTTTAGAAATACATCAAAATAAATATGAATGTTCCTCAGCTCCTGGAGAAATCAGTCAAATGTCCATAATCTTACACTTGAGATTTACCTGACATTAAAAGAGTTTTACAGGCTACTCTTCTTCCCTGGGCTGTCATGAGGTGATTCTTGCTTAGGTAAAATCAGTATGAGAGTGCATAGAAAGCAGACTAGATTACAGGACGATGCCTTCAGATGTATGCATAATGCCGTAAGTAGCATACTAGTCATTGACTATAGATTATTGTTACAGGCCTTGGTCAGGACTCCAAGGAGATGCATTAGGGAAAGCTATTTTTTTTTTTTCTGGCCTAGGTGAAGCATGAACATTCCAAGAAATCTAGCATATAAAAGAGTCATTCTTGTGCTTGGGTAAACCTTCCAGCTAGAAACCACTCCTCAGGAAGTCGGAATCACCCCTAGAAATGCAATTCATCCTTAAGCCGTACTAAGCAAATAGCAAGATTATTACTGCTTTAATGAGAAGATATACATTTCCTTCCTAAGATTTCTGCTATCTCATATAGTGTCTTACAGAGTCCCAAACATAACTTTCTAAGTTAGCCCACTTTTCAGAATTACATATAAAGTATATATATTTTTCTTTTCTTATACATCGGTTCTAACAATTTTGGCTTTACTCTCTCTTGAAAACCTCTCCCCTGCTTGCAGCTACTGCTTTACACTGAAGCATCATGGCTTTCTCTCTCCCTCCTCTCTGTCTCCTTGCTCCAGGCAGCTTCTGAGGTTTTCAGTTTATCTACTTTGGAGGTTTTCATTTCAACGGTGGTAAAATTGTCTTGAAATACTCTTGTGAGTCCATTCTTAAATTCTTTGTAAACTAAACGCAAAGCTCCCCCAAAGCACACCTCTTTACCCCAGTAACAATAATTCAAGTAAATCTCCTTTGGTAAAGCAATAAAAATTAGTACATAGGCTTATATTAGTATTATTTCTAACAGCTTGTAGAATTCAGGAAAAAAATTTCCCTAGGGAAAATATAGAGTATAAGAAACACGTACTAGTGTAAAATGCATGTGAGTTTATAACTAAAAGTCAAATAACTACATTATCCTTTCCACTTTTCTTTTCTTTTTTTTTTTTTTTTTTTAAGACTTAGTTGCTTTTATTGTAAGAGAACATGGCCTAATCAGGACATTTCAAATATGCATATTAAATAATATCAAAACACACGGCAACACAGTCAGTTGCTAGTATTGTGGCAGGATATAAGTGAGACTAGAACTTCAAATGCTGAAAAGGGTTATGGGAGATGGGAATGGGGAAAAGAGCGTGAAAAAGAAAATACTTAATCTGAACATGGAAAACATGATTTTAATTTCAAATGAGAAAAGAAGAAGAGTCGTTCTAGCGTAGTACCCATACTAGGAACAGTGTACGTAAATGAGGGAAAAGCAGAAGTCTCGTGCTAGCAAAACTAATAATGTTCTCTTGACAGTTCTGAGTGTTGAGAGCACACACCTCCACTGACTTAAAATATTCCCTATAAAAGTGAGAGTGGCATATATCTTTATTGTTTTACAGTTAGGGATAGAAACTTTCTTAAGTGTACTTTGCAATTATTCAAATTACCTTCAAGCAACCTATAAGAGCCCCAAAAATGAAGACTCCAGTCTGACCCTGGGAATCTTTGTTGTCTGGTATTGGGGTACAAGTGAATCACTTCATCTTGTGCCCTGATATTTGCATGGAGCTGACTGCTACTGTAGCCATCGAATTATACTATTAAATATGAAAATCCTTCATTAGCTGTAAGAATACAAATGTTATCTGTCATTTATGACTCATGTTCAGACACTTGAATAGATGGACAGCAAAAGTTAAATTGACTCAGTGTAACCAGTTATACATTGAGATAGTATGCCATTAAAAACAAGGCTTTAAGCATTAAAATATTAAATAAAATTAGCTATTTAAAATGGAAAACATAATATTTATTTTCAATACAGCCTAGCACTTAAAATATATTTTGTACTAGTTTAAAGTGAAATTCACAGACTAAAAAAAAGGTGAAGTGAGGTAGATCTATAAGGCATAGATTGCCTTTTAAGGAGATAACAGCACAGTTGTAGTACAAAACTGATTCATGTTTTTCTTAATTATTCCTTCAAGCCAATAGATGACTTTTGTGATATCCTCTGGGGTTAATAGTGAGATTGCATGACCTTGGAAGATAATGGGTATAGAAGAAATGCCTGTTATTTTTATAGTCTTTCCATATTGGTTAGTTGAGCTTCCTTTCAGCATGGAAATTTCTAAGGGATGCTCTGAGATGACTTGAATACATTCAAACACAAAAACTATAAGAGCTTGTAATGGCCAGTACCAGAAGGCACAGTGTTTTACATTTGCTGCATTCTGCTGGCAAAACCTGTTCAGAAAGATAGAACAAATTTGAGCAGAAGCCAGAAGGAGGACTTTGTTTTTCATTCTGAATGTTGTAAGGTACTTTGTGAAATGTATATTGCATATGAAGTACTGTCAAAGTAAGCATTGGATGATCAGTAAAGGTGGAAAACACTGTCAATTACGTAATGCTACTTAAACAAATTTAAACAGAGCATGTATTCAGTAGTTTTCTGGTTATTCCTTCAAACAATCTTGTTTCAAAGCAAGACTCTACCACACTTTGCACCCCTAAACAGTAATTATCTGTTCTAATTGTAGAGAATCTTGATTTGCCTTTAGAATCTGTAAATAAGAAAATGATACACTCATCCAAATTCTATGCCTTCATTATTTTAAGTATCTGAGGGAAAATTATGTGCATTCTCTGGTGAGAGACTAGTCAATGGTATTTCAAACTTTTTAGTGAAGAACAATTAGATTAAAAAGGATCACTAGAAAGTATGATTTGTCTAATTATCTCTATTCTAAGCCTGGATCTTTATGAATTTGTTAATGAAGGTAACATATCTTAAAATGCAAATTGTTTGTACAGTAAAGCTAAATTGGACAGAAAAGGGCTGTGGCAGTGATGGTCTACATCCACCAAAGCATCTAATAATTCTGTAAACTTTTCTGTGGCAGCTGGAGCAGCCAGTGAGAGAATTAGATTAGAGAGAGGGATGTGGGCCTATGTGTCATCCCAGTATCTCTTAAGTAAAGCTACATGGATGAGCTACAGAGCCCACAGAAAATTTGCTTAGATAAAATCATGGTTTTGACTCATTTCTTTGTTTCTGTGTTGGAAATGATATTATTCCATTTTGTCTGTTTGGAGAACAAGTTAAATTAAGCTCAAAATTCTGAGGGAAATCTGGCTTAGAAGTATTTTATAAATATTATGACAGTAAGTCTGTAGAAAAATGACTGTAGCCATGTTTGCAAAGGCAATATTTAAATGCCAAAAATCTCTAGGTGACTGGATCAGTGAAGAGGTTGACACTGTTTTTAGTACACATGTTTTCACTGGTAATTTGGGGGCAATTAAATTATCTGTGTACTGGGACATATATCCTTTGCCCTCTTCTGCTTTAGCCTGGGAAGGTGATTGGCTGAAGCACAGGAAAAGGCTCTCATCTCTTTGCCTTTAGGCCCTGGACAGTATCCTACATGTGGATGAAAGAAGCTGAAAGAAAACAGGTGTCTAGCACATTCCACACTCTACTTACAGCCACAGCAGATGACATCTCTCCTTTTCTGAGCTGGCAACAAAGAGGACAGAGCTGCTTATTGGAGATCTTGTTGCCACTAGAGTCACTCATCATCCCCAGTGAGTCCCAGCAGTATAGGCATTTCTAACCTCTAATGATCTCAGTGTAAGAGCAGATGTGTGCCAAATCCTCCTGGAAATGTTGAAGTCTGGCACATCTGGATAGCCGGTTGATCTCCCTTTTTCTGTAGGGTTATCTCTCTATCTGATCTGGGGAAGCCCAGATTTTGTAAGGAGCATCACACAGCCCTCAGGGAAGATTACAAGCCCAAACCTCTCTGCCAGGTCTCTTTATTCAGCAAGTAGGGCTGGAATGGGAGGGGATTCACTCAGGTTGGGGCCTGAGTGGGATGGTGAGTGTCAAGGACGCAGGCTCCTCCTATGACGCCCTGAGGAAAAATACACTGAATCACTGAATCTCCGGGAGTCTTGTCAGAGCAAGATCTCAATTTTATTATGGTGGGTTTTTCTTATATTGAGTATAGGGAGTGGACTGGGTATAAGGTGTCAGGAGATAGGACATCTCCCAGGACTTAAAGTGGCCTGATACTGTGGATCCAATCAGTTCATGTTACTTGGCTGTTGGTATGCAGGGCTTACACCAGGATGTGCCCCGATGGACCATGCTGAGTCATTTTTATGCGGAAGTATCCACCAGAGACTGTTGCTGAAAACCAGGCAAGGCTCCATTTTGTCCTCAAGGCCTCAGAGGTCTGATAGATTCGGCCATGGGCTCCAACACCTCTCCTGATAGAACCTATGCAGCAAGCACCTGGAAATTCCTGGAAGTACCTCATTCTATGCTAAGGAATTCTAGCCTTCAGCAGATGATCATTAATCCTCTCTGGAAATTCCTCCCGTGTCCATAGGATAATTAAGTACTGTGTTTTCCCTGTGATAGCGCCACTTGTTACTACATGTAAATGAGGTACTCCACCACTGCATGTAAATTAAGAAGGCTGGCATCCCTATACTCAGTGAATCAGACACATTTACCTTCAACCACACCCATCCTCTGACCCCATGGAGGTTCATAAATCCTTGATTCATGAATAAAGGTTCGCTTGCTCTCTCACTCCACCAAGACCCTCTGGGACTTTTCATTTATTCTGGGGAAGTAAGCATTCCTGAGGAATTGCTCCAAAACTGCTGAGCTTCTGGATTGCCTGGGACTTCTTATGTCCTGAAGTTTCTACTGGTCACTAGCCTGCTCCATCACAGCAAGCTCAGTACTGACCAATGGTGAAGAACACACTGGTCCTGTATCTCACTGGACCTGCCACCTGAGGCATCTACTCCTTTCCTTTCTTGTGCATAGTATGACAATAAGAGCTATAACAATTTTGATATAATCATGGGCTTGTGGAGCTCCTGAGTCTCCACTGCTGTCTGATACCAGCAATCTCATTCTAAAGGAGCTAAACTGTAACACCAGGGGTTCCCACCTCCCTTAGTGAGACTGAGAGCCTTACCTAGTGCATGGGCCTCAGCCTTAAACACCTTAGTTATTGCCATAGAAATGGATTCTTTAATCTTGAGGTCTGTCTGTTCTCCTTTGGAAGCACCCAGACACAGTAGCCAGACGCCTCACGGGACACTGAATGATGTAAGTGCACTTCCATGACTTAATCACCACACATACTTTCAACAATGCATCTAGGTTGATATTTTGCACTGGTCTCTCTACAAATGTACCAGTAGGATATAGCTAGAACTGTCTATATATTACCTTCATCCTGCTTTATAAATGTATGAAATATTTTGAGTTTCTACAAATGCATTGCCCTTGTGCATTTCTGGTATTCTTTCTCCAAGCGAAATGTTAAACAGATACTTTGAAAAGCTTAAGTAGAAGCTTTTAAGCATTTTTCTTCCTATGGTTCTGTTTCAAGCTCCTTCCTTGAGTGTCTGACTTGGCTTTATAAAAAATGAATGTGTAAGCTGAAATAAACTATTTCTTTCACAAATATGACTTGGTCAGTGTTTCCTCAAACAGAAACTAAGCTAGAACAAATATCATTTACATAATCTTAATTTTTACACTGAAAAATTTACACATTAAAATTATATATGGAAGATGCTTTCTGTAATATATGACTCAGTTATAATTTCAAACAGCTGTCAACTCCGTTTAAAGTATGACTTCTCAGGAGAATTTTTTTTTATTCTCAATTAGAGCCCATTTCATAAACGAGCTCTACTATATAGAAATATCATTGCTGAGAAAGCACACAATTTCCTTATTGAGGGCAGGTAATAAGTCTGTTTATTTTATTTTTAATTTGACTTTTAGTTTGAACAGTCACTAAATCTAAATAACTTGAGTCATAAATTTACTTGCTGCACCTAGCTTTGGCTTTGCTCTTAATCAACTGCTGTATTTCTGAAGACTGCATAGAAGCATTGCTTCTAGCTTAAGGCCATGATTAATATGTGCTACTTGAATTCATGCTTCTAAAACATGAAATTTCCTGAGTACACTTCGGTTGGAACTTCAAGTATCCTTTCTGTCATACGCTTTTTCTAGCCATGTACATAGTTGGCTATTTAAGTTGTATAGTAGTGATTAAATTTTGTCTTTGTGTATGCATATACATGTATGCAATGTTTTGTTTTTGCCTGTTTATTTTAAAAGAAAAGATGTAACAAAGCTAAAACCAGGAAAATGTAATTTATATTGCTTCCCAGAACATAGATGTAAAAATACATACGGTTTCAATATAAACACAATGGAATATTCTTAAAAATAAAACAAAGTGGAGATATGATTAAATCTGATTGTTTTAAAATAATAAAAGAAAAATTAGTTCTAAAAGTAAATGCTTAAATAAAAGAAACTTTTGATGTTCTTCAATACAAAACATAAAATCCTTACAAGATTTTAAAATGATAGAGTTCTACTTTAGTTGATCCATCAATAATTTTCAAGTTTTTACAGTTTAACAGTACCCTTCCTCATGGTCAATAACACAATTTTGTCCCATAGCTTTGAGTTTCACCTTCAGGAAGAATTGTAAATCACTTGTGAATGTAGACTGCATGACAGATACGAGCCTAAAATCTCTCTTTATCCTTGTTCTGTCCAAGAACTACTCAAATAATTTAACAGCTTCTTCTGTACTGAACTGACCAACTGGACTAAAGCCAGGTAATAGGCTGTGGCGTAAATTAAGTAACCTGGTTGCACCCTTGCATTAGTTTTAAAAACGTATTAAATTATTTAAAAATATTTCTGAAAATAATATACTGGACATCTATCCCAAAAACACAACTCTAATCTTAAGAGGAGCTATATCTATGGTACAAACAGGCCATAAGTCTTCATTGTGATAATACATTGAGATTTTTTTTAACTTTTTCTTTTGGTATTTTGAGACAGGGTTTCTTTGTGTAATAGCCTTGGCTCTTCTGGACTCACTTTGTAGACCAGGCTGGCTTTGAACTCACAAAGACCCACCTGCTTATGCCTCCTGAGTGCACCACCATGCCCTGCATACTCATTGATATTTTAAGGAGTATTTATTTATGCATTATTTTCTAGGTGGCACTAATAAAGTTAGAAGAGCAAATATTATCTATCAGCAATATCTTATAAGGGTAGATTCTGTAATTCATAACCACACTGACATAAATGATTGTTTTCAACAAATGACTGAGGAATTGAAAGTGATTGTCACAATTTTTCTGGATGTCAAACTGTCTATAAGTAGTAATATAATACAAGTGGTGCAAATATCTGCTTCCCTTCTATGCACTCTTCCAGTATTTAGAAAATGTGTGTGGAGACCATCGCTCCTATTTCTTTCTACATATATTATATTTTTAAAATAAAGTATCTTTGCCTAACTCAACCACTAAATATAATAGTATAATTGTAGATCTGAGACTTATATATGTGACAAAATCCTGGTAACAATGCATAATTCCTTAAAATCTTTTATATACAGATGGGGAATTGGTTTCATCCACATGAAGAATCAGTGAAAAACCCAGTTCTTAAGCCCCAGTGGATGCTGCGGTTACAGGTCAGCAGCTGTGTCTGGGTATTTTCACAAACCTTCACTATGAAAATGCCCTATAGGACATATTTATGACTTTCTGTGTTCAGATATAAGATATAGCCTCCAATTATTCACCCTCAGTGAGTTAATGAGAGTTAATCTTTTGCCAAATAAACTTTTCATCTCTGTATGGATTTTGGTGTGTCTCACATTTATCACACATGGTAGTTTTTCAACCTGTTTTAAAAATGTGATCTATTCGAAGCCATCTCATAAATGGGGCACAGGTACTGGGTGGATTTGCTGTCCAATGTAGTTTGAAGGAGGCTGGTTGAGAAACATCAATCTCTCTATTCTACTAAGATTCTAAAAGTACACTACTAGACCCTGGGAAATGTCCTAGTTTATAAAGGTGTGCCATCATCAACGACATTTATCAAAATACATTGTGGGGAAAATAACTCTTCATGAAAACACATAAAGAAGACATTTTTATGCTTTTGTATAATGCAAAACTGATCATAATTTCACATAATTTTCTATCTTTAGGTTAGCATAATTAAAACTTATTAAAACATTAATTCCTTCTTTTGTCAACACTAAAACTATTACTGGTATATTAATTAATGAAAATTCTAAAGTGTTCCTACCAATCATTGTATCACTACTATTGTGGGTACCAATTGGTAACATTTTTAATAAACAGTAAGCATAATATTAATCATATGATGCCATTTATACTTCTTTCTTGTGAGAAGTTTATCCTGAGTGCTTACAAGAATTTTCTAAGGATTAATTTCATAATTTTAAAGGTATTTTTGGATTTTATTGCCCTAATGTCCCAACTGTTATGTTAGGTCTCAAACCCAGGAAAAATGACAGAAGTACCTACTTTTTAAAAATTAATTTATTCAGATTACAACTCAATTGTTATCCCATCACTTGTATCCTCCCATTCCTCCCTCCCTCCTGCTTTCACCCTATTCCCCTGCCCTATGACTATGACTGAGGGTGACCTCCTCCCCCCACTATATGGTCATAGGCTATCAAGTCTCATCTTGGTAGCCTGCAGAAGGTATCTACATAACATCATAAAGCACAGCCCAGCTGCCAGGTTCTGTCAGCATCCCTTACTGCCTGTACTCTGTCCCGAAGCCTGAACTCTGTATTGCTGTTGCTGGGCTACCTTTCTCCCAGCAGATCTTCATTATATAATCCAGACTTTTTGGCTACATTTTTTTTAACCTTTTAAATCTTTTTCCCCTTTGCCCTTTTGGTTTCCTGGTTTCCTGAATCACCCCTGCCACTTCCCCTTCTCTTCACATGGCCTGGTCATTTTCACTCTGAACTCTCCCAGCTGTCTCAGCCTCTGGCTATGCTCTACCACAAACTACAATAAACCTCCTCCACCATACATAGTAGCAGTCACATCTTTCCATGTTATTTTTTTCTTCTTCATGGTCAACTATTACTTTCAGTATTTTGCTACTATACATAAAGAGATGCTTTTAGGATCACATATTTATATACATTTTTAGTATCTAATACCATGAATATCTGAAGTTGTAACCTCTGAAGTGGAGCTCCTTGTCAAAAGAGAATGTATCTTTTTTCACTTTTGAGGTATAAGTTCAATGCAGAGTATAATTTCAGATTAAGCCAAATATACTAGTAATGTCTTATGAAAGTGGTATGTTAGTATAGGCAGCCAGCCATGGGATGAAAGGTGTGCTGAGTCAATTAGTATAAATTTGGACTCATGGCTAGTCTGTGATATCTGACATCACACAGCCAGAACACATCTTCATATTGTAAATGAAGGAATTTAAAGTCTGTAAGAGGGAAGAGTGTTGAAATACTACACTCTGTACCTTTTCTGCTGGCCTCTGAAATTACAGTATTTCACATGGCTATAGTCAAGTGTCAAAGAAGGTTTGTCAAGTTAGAATATATAATGTAGATTTTATCTCTTACATTTGGTACAAATATCACACAATAAAGTATTAATTTGGTTAGTACACCAAATATTTACATTCTTTTTTAATTGAGTAATGGTCAACATTTAAAAACAAGTACCTGAATAGTTTGTAGATATGGCTTAATTTATACTTTTAGAATATAAAATAAAAGGGATCCACCGAGGAGTTATAGAAACAACAGACCCTCACCTTTCAAGAAAACTGTATGAAATTTTGTAATCCAATCTGGTATAACCTATAGAAACAATTGTGTTATTTGTATCTCTACTCTGGATAATTAATTGTTAAAGTAGCACTGGAATAGAGAATGTATTTAGAAATATATTAGTGGGTATATTATTCAGGTATAGTCATGAGTGTTTACCATAAATTGTTTTAAAGTTGGAAAAAATATTGTTTTTAATTTTAGTATGGCATGAGCAAATTGAATTGCCCAAGAAGCAACATGAAGAAGCTGTGGATGAAAAATCACTTTGAGCAATATGAGAGATTAGAAGGATTCTGGTTATACCAAACAAATATTATTCTTGGTAACAAAAAGCCAGGGTTGTCAATAAACTAGTTAATGGTGTAGGGTAGGGTGGCTTATCAGATATTCAAGGAATATTTAGAGAGGAGAAATTCCTATATTGTTTTGGTAAAGATGACTAAAATGGACTTTTAATGGAAAGTGGAAAGAAATACAGGAGAGACTAAGAATCCTGGGTAAAGTTTAGCTAAGTCTAAATGGCTTGGTCAGACAATGAATTGTTCATTTTTGTCAGCAACATTAATTACGGACAAGGGGGAAATGTGGCAAAAGAAAAGAGGAGGAAAAAGAAAGATGAAAATTATTTACCAGTACTTCACAATACTGTTTGCTTTTGAAGAATATATTGCAATATTTTTTTTAGTTTGATTTATTCCTCAGTCATTAAGTCTCAACTTCAAGAATTGCTTTCAAAACAGAGGCTTTGCCTACTTTAAACATCATTTTAAGCAGTGCTAAGAACAAGACAGAGCAATATTTTATGTTTGTCAGTGTTAAGTTTTCTATTGGCATTATAAAGCACTATGACCAAAAACAACTTGGAGAGGAAAGAATTTACAGCGTGTAGCCCATCATCCAAAGAAGTTGGGATAGGTGTGGGAACCCATGCCAAATTCTGCCATGTCAGAAATCCTGTGCTTAAGCTATATGCTGTAACCTTCAAGTTGCTGACCTTTACCTCACCACAAGGTCTTGTGTTCTAGGCTATCCTTGGACTATTTACCTTTGAAAGAAATAGAGAAGTCTCAACTTGGAACCACCCAGAGGATCTAGGAAGTTCTTACAAGGAACTACTCAGAGAACTAGGAAGTTCTACAGAGAACGATTCAGGCTATTGCATTTTTGCCCGGGGGCTAGGGTGAATGAGATGAAAATAAATCCTATTGACCTTGCTCTATATATGTTCCTGCTAGTCAGCAATAAAGTGAATCTTGATCAGAAATTTCCTGACTTGATTCATTATTTCTCACGTCTCTGTATCCTACTTTCAATCCCCACTCCCTCTTTCAGGTGAACCCTGATTCAATTTTTCCTGAAGGCTGGGACCTGACAGATAGGAACTGATGGCAATGGCTTGGAGGCAAGAACTGAAGCAAAAGCTATAGGGGAGCGATGCTTACTGGTTTGTTCTGTATGGCTTACTCAGCCTGCTTTCTTATATAGTCTAAGACCACATGCCCAAATGTAGCATCACTCACAATGAGCTGCACCATCCCAAAACAATCGCTAAATTAAAAAAAAAAAAATCCCCATAGGCTTGCCTAGAATCAAAATTTAGGAAAGAATTTTCGTGATTTTATTTCCTTCTCTCGGATGACTCTATCTGTATAAAGTTGCAAAATTTAGCCATCACAGGCTTACAGTCATGATAACTTCTTTATGTCTTGTCTTGCTTCTGTATGTATGTGTGTGTGTGTATATATATATATATATGCATGTATACACATAGACATATATATATGCACGTACATATATGTACATGTGTGTATACTCTTCATATCAACATATATTAACATACAAAAGTTTCTAAAAATAAGAAACTTAAAATTATTATTTGAAATGAATAACTTACATTATTTATTTTAATGAGTCATTTTCTTGTTTCAGTCAGCAGTAGGATAAGCTAAGCCTACCAAAGGCATGTCAGAAAAGATCGATAAAAAGTTCATAATTTAAACTGAATTATCAAGAGATTTTTCAAGTCATTATAGAACTCCCATATTGACTAGCTTTAAAGGTTTAAGGAAGGTAGAAGGATGTCACCTTACAGATATGTGACAATGGAAATTAATGACAGATGATGGTTACTGATATGAAGAACAGATTGAGACAAGTGCTGAAACAGGATGGACAGAATTCTGAATGTTATATGCTACAAGCAATGTCCTCTAATACTGTGATGTTCTTTTATATTTTTGTTGCTGATATTGTATTTGTATAAAAAAATAAAACAAAGCAGAAAAAACCATCATGTATTATTGCAGAATATTTCAGGCATATCTAAGATGATAGACATACTTTCTAACATCATGTTTCAGAACATGATTTCTTGTTGGAGTTTATTAATTTAATTTCAGGTAAGGTAATTTTTAGTATTATGAAGATGGTTAAATTTTTCTGTTATTATAATACAGCTTCCTCATGTGGTATTCTAAAATTAATTTGATACTTTAAAAAGTGTTTAGAAACTGTGTTTTGTCCTTTATATCTGCACACATTAAAAAAGAGAGAGAGAGAGCATTTAAAATTAGTTTTTTTCCCTACTAACAGAAAATTATGATATTTCCGGGCCTATGTTACTAAGATTCCTAGCAATGTGGGATACAGAGCCATCTTCTATAACCAGGCAAGTTTTCCAATGGAGAGATTCAATGCAGCCACAAAATCTTCAGCATACAATTTGCCCTGTCTACAAGTTGTACAAGAGTAAAGATGGGACAGAAATTGAAGGAATGTCCCACCTATGACTGGTCCAACTTAAGATCTATGTCATGAGAGCGAGCCTACCCCTTGATATGTTAAAGATATTCTTTTATACTTGCCTATAGGAGCCTAGCATAACTGCCATTAGAGAGACTTCACCCAGCACCTGATGGAAACAGGTGCAGAGAACAAAAGCCAAACATTAGGCGGAACTTGAGGAATCTTGTAAAAGAGGAAAATAAAGGATTGTAGGAGCTAGAGGGGTCAAGGCCACCACAAGAAAACCTACAGTTAGCTCACCTGGGTCCATAGAGGCTCACAGAAACTGACCTGCAAACCAAAGAGCATGCATGGGTTTGACCGAGGCCCTCTGCACAAATGTAACAGCCATGTGGCCTGGGCTTCATATGAGTCTCCTAACAGCAGGAGCAGGGTCTGTTTCTGACTCCAGTGCCTGTCTTTGGGACCCTTTTGCCAACTGGGCTGCCCAGTCTGGTCTCAATAGAAGATGATGAGCCTAGTCTTGCTGTAACGTGATATGCCAAAGCTGGTTGATATTCTTTGGGACGCTGCCCTTTTCTGAAAAGGAAGGGAGAAGGAGTGGAGGAGGGGGAGGAAAGGGAGCTGTGGTCAGGATGTAAAATAATTGATTGACTGGTTAATTAAAAAACAAACATCTCTTTTTAAAAAGAGATTCACCATGTACTTTTAGAGTTGCTGTGGGTACATGGGTGTGAAGTTTCTGCTGTATTATGGACAAGTTACTTTTGGCTATACTCTCTAATAAAAAGAGTCCTGGTCCTGATCTTAGCAGCCACTAACTGACAATAACTCTTCAGTTGTGGGAGGGTCTTCTGTGACCCTCCTCATCTCTGCAAACTCTTGATGGGATGGGTCTTGTGCAGGTAAGTAGAGCTTCTCTGTACATGTATGCCCACAACACTTTTTCCCCCAGTGTTCCACAGTTGAACATGAGAACAGCTTTCATCCCAAAACTCATTTCAGAAACTTAGATTCCCGTGACAGGCCTGTGAGAGAGTAGATGGCACTGGGGCATTGGTAAAAGACGGGCTGGCTCTGGGCCACTAATGCTGTTGCACTGATGGATGGTACAGATCACTACACAGTGTCTTCAGTCTGAAAACTTTATTTAGATAAACATTCATAAAAGACAGACCAAAATACGGAAATGAAACGTTTAATGGATTTTAACTTCCATCACTGGGAATACAAAATCTTCTTCATAAGGGTCTGTGGTACCCGAAGAACAATGAACTTGGACTGCTTCAGCTGGTCATGTGTGCCTTTTCATTCATACATTAATTACGTCGACATCAAAATGACCTGTTGCATTATAGGGGGTAACGTAATAAAACAACACAGTGGGTTAAAACAAATCAAAATGATAGATTTTTCTTATTGATCTATGCATGTAAATCTGAAGTGATAAAGCTAACAGGATCTGGTCCCTCCAAAGGCTGTGAAAAAGAATCTCTTTTTCCTTTGGCTCCTGGAATCTGCAGCAGTTTTTTATACTTTAGCCCCTATTTTGTTATGTGCTGCTTGCCCTTTAACACCTGGCCCAATTATGTGTCTCCAGAATGTCTAAACCCTTTCTTTTTATGGGAGAATCATTCATATTTGATTAAGAGCACACTCTAATTCAGTATGACCTCATCTTAACTTGATTGCATCTGCAAAGACCCCATTTCTAAGTGCAGCCATATTATCAAGTACTGAGTCAGAACTTCAACATACATTTTTAGGATAAAAATATCAAGCAGCAATAGTATCTAAGGCAAAAAAAATAAATCTTTAAACTCACTAAATCAGAGGACACATTTGTATGACTGCATAGAATCTTGGAATTTCCTAAGCAGTCTGAATATAAAGGTGGATTCTGGTATAACATCTATGCCAAGTTCTCTGCCCCCAGTTATAAGAAATCTGTTTTAATAAGTGTTAAACAGATGTTGCAAATAATCTTTCCCCTTTCCTATTTATGCTATGCTATGTTTAAACTCATCAGTCCTATAATAAGGAGGCAACAGCGTCCAGGGTTGTTGATGGTTGGTTGGTGGTTCAGCCATTCTTTCTCCCCCTTTCCTCTGCCTGGCTATTTATGTAAATGTGGTTCAAAGACACAACAGTGCCTTTTCTCCTTCACTCTAATTTTTAGTCCTGAACTTTTAGAAATCCATGTTTTCCTCATAGCCACACAAAATACATCCTTGTTAGTCCAGATCCAGAGCTGGCTGAGGCACACACCTGCTATTTATTTATAAATCAGCATTGTGCTCCTGTTTGACGCTCACTTCATTAACATGATTTAGTATTTCAACACTATACAGAGGATTATAGATTTTATTTCACTTTGAGCCACATAATTCATTTTCACGTATTAGATCACGAACGATTGGCTAACAGACGCTAATTGGCAAATAGCCGTTTATGTCAAATCTAGTAGCTACTGTTAAGCTCTGACACCTTCCCCTTGAAAAGGTTTTGGAAATAAAATTAAAATTCATCATTTGGAGATGAACGATTTATGCTGTTGAGAGCTAATTACTAGACACATCTCAGGAGCATGTGCTTATCTGTCTTCCAGGCCACTTGTCTGGGTTCTATAGTTAGTGCTAAATCCCTCGGTTGCCAAAATAGGATAAGAGCTGTTTCAACAAATTGCATTCTCAGGAGACCGTAGTCTGATGCAGGTGAAGGAAAATCGCTGCACCTGCTTATTGTCACCACTGGCATCATCCACGCTTCCCTCAGTGGGGCCAATGGCTGTCATCTGTGCGATCTGCCACCAAATAATAAATAAGTAGAATGAATACATTTATAAAGTGGAATTTTGTTTGTTCGAAATGCCTGACAGAGAGCAAAGTTGGCTGCCACTAGCCTGGAGTCAAATTTTCAGTCAAGCTAGTAGAGGAATATTAAAAAGGGACCCAATGACAAAAGCCAGGCAATGCTTTCCCCTTATCTAGTACTACCCTTTGCATCCTGCTGCCTGTTATTTTTGTGGAAGTCATGGTGTTTGGTTTTGACCTAAGGACTGAGCCATAGTGGATGTACACAAGTTTTTTATTTCATAAAGAAACTGTGATGACCATTTCTACGTTATTTTATTCTCAAAGGAAAGGATTCTCTCAAGAGTCATATAGGATAATTTGGGCAGATGTTTATTAAAGAAATTTAATCAAATCAAATACTCCAAAGAGATATCAGTGTGGACTGAACTGAGGTAGGAAGAAGTCTGGGAAATTTTGCATTGTGACTTTCAAGGAAGATTTTCTAAAATATTATAGGATGAGAGGTTAATCCCAGAGAAATATTCCTCTTTTACTTCCTAAATTATGCTGGGCAAGATCTCCCTTTGCAGGTACTAATCATCTGGGAAAAGCCATAAAAGGTTTCAAACCCACAATCTAACTGTACTATAATGGCATTTGTTTACTAAGGATATAAACTATTTGTAAGGGAACAGATGTAGGGAAAATACTAGCACCATAGTTTTCTTCTATAGCAAGGACAACCTTATTGTCACTTTAAGGATGTTTACAAACAAAAGAGGATTCTGCCAGTAGGTACATGTACCACATTCCAGTAACAAGTTTTCTTTGTTTTATCACTAAGTGAATTAACTATCCATTACCAAATCCATACACTGTCTGAAATTCTTGGTTCCTAGTGATGGCATTTTCTCTGACTTCTCTTCAACCATCTGCTTTTTTTTTGTTTGTTTGTTTGTCTTTTGTTTTTGTTTTTGTTTTTTTTTTTTTTTGTTTTTCGAGACAGGGTTTTCTCTGTGTAGCCTTGGCCGTCCTGGACTCACTTTGTAGACCAGGCTGGCCTCGAACTCACAGCGATCCGCCCGCCTCTGCCTCCCGAGTGCTGGGATCAAAGGCGTGCGCCACCACACCCGGCTCAACCATCTGCTTTAATGGCTGTGTTTTTCTTACTTTCTTTCTGTCTAGTGTTTTGACCCCTGTTTTCAGTGTCTCTCATTATTTTTAAACTGACCTTGTGTATTGGGCCTTTTATACCTCTATACTGACAGATTTCAATAATGCATTTGCTTTCCCCTACTCACCCCCACTCACTCCTGTCTTCTAAACTTCATTTAAAAAATTTTTTAGATTATAATAAAATCACATTTCCCCTTATCCGTCCTCCCTCCAGATCCTACCCGATGGCCCTCTTAGCTCTCCTCCAAATTCATTGCCTCTTTTATCACAGATTGTTATTACCTATACAGATTCCTCAATATAACCAGCTCAATCGATATGATGTTGATTATATGTATTTTTCAGAGCTGACCACTAGCATTGGACAAACCATCCCAGGTGAAATCCGCCTCTTCTGCTCCTAGATTTCTACAGTTGCCATAGAACTTTGTGTAGGGTTGTGACCTCATACACTTTTTCCTGTCCAGTTTGCCATGCTCATTGGTGATCATTCTGGTTTAGCCTTCCTACTCTTTATCCTTTTTTTCTCATGTATTCACTATCCAAGAGATTCAACTATCTGAGTCATGTGACTGTTCTACTCCCCATCTCCCATGGCACTATACACATTCTTCATCAATTCATCCCACTATATTTTACCAAAGAGTCACAGAATCATCCATTCACATTTACTAGAAGGCACTACCGATTATCTGGCCTGGCTTGCTGTTTCTGCCTTTGTCTGGGCCTGAGACCAAACAGGAAGTTCTCATATTTGAACAGTATGTACCCAGTATTGGATGAATACTTGCTTTATAAATAGTGTTTAATTAGAAAATAGAAATACTCTAGAGTTTCTTGCCTAGTTATTTAAATACAACGTTGAGATTCAGAATTGAGGCCCCAAAATGACTATAGTCTTTAGATATTATACTACCCCCCTTGTGACAACACTGCCTGTAAAACAGGGAGAACTTTAGTAATAACTGCTTTAGGGATTAACTAAGAGGAGGCAAGCAGATGATAAGAAACACAAACACTGTTTACAAAGCCGTGAACACGTCTCCTGGCTTGTTAGAACATTTAATATACACTTCTTATGATTATCACTGTTTGTAAAAAAAAAAAAAACTCTTATATCCACTAAAAGCTATCATTATACATTCTTTTTCTACAAGATTCACTAAGTCAATAATAGACTTTCCAGTGCTTAACTAACACTGACTGAATCCTTGAGATCAAATATCATATACATAAAAGTAAAACTGAAGCTGAGAGTGTCTCTTTGCGTTCGTAGATTTAGGCTTGAGTTTGTGTGTGTGTGTGTGTGTGTGTGTGTGTGTGTGTGTGTACACAAAAGCAATTAAAGAAAAAGAAGGCATAATTTTGAGAGATAGCACAGTGCTAAATGAGAGAGGATTTATAATTTTAATGTTTTAAGTTCAAGGAAAAATTTAAAAATGTTCTGTGTTTTACAACTATAAAATTTTGTTTTGATAATAGAGGGGACAGAATCTAATGTCTTGCAGATATTCAGGAAAGAGTGAATGACGCA
This sequence comes from Acomys russatus, assembly GCF_903995435.1. Lineage (NCBI taxonomy): Eukaryota > Metazoa > Chordata > Mammalia > Rodentia > Muridae > Acomys > Acomys russatus. The sequence continues at coordinate 103,750,612 of NC_067137.1, read as the reverse complement.
ATTTGAAAAGACCAAGAATGCTCCTGCTTTGGTTTAGTTTGTTGTTTTTTTTTTTTCAAATATATTCAAATTTTTACTAATATTTTTAGAAAACTGTCATTTTAATGTCACATTTTTTTTTCACCATTTGAAACCACTTGATACTTGGCCTGTGAGTATGATTTTGCATTATTATATGAGCATATGCAAATATGCAAATATATTTCTGACTCAAACACAGATTGATAGATTTTAGATAGGCAGGTGATTGATAGAAGGTTGGTAGATAAGTAGTTTACATAGATAGATAATATATTAATATATAGAAAGAGATATTGATAATAGACAGCTAATAAATAGTTACTTGCATGCATACATACATACATACATACATACATGAATGATAGACTAACAGGAAGATATTGAGATGATAGAGTGATAGGTAAGAGACAGATGAAATAGAACAGAGAAAGCTCACTTTTCTTTTCATCTGAAATCATAAAAATAAGTCTCCTTCATATTTCTAAGAGACTCAGTATATTTTCAGAAGAATGGTCATAAATATGAGCTTTACTTGGTTTTCAGCACTTGTCTTTCAACTCTCCTGGGAAATATAACCATGTGTGTAACTCCGAGTCTCAGAATATGTTGTGACAGAGACATAGTTTTGTATCAATCACTTTGCTGGCTGTTCTTTATACATTACAAGTCATTGGTTGTATAAACTTAGTTGATAGAGTATTTCAAAGAAGGCAAATATGCACAAATGAAGGTGTTTTGACTCACTATCTATTTCTACCATTAAAATAAAAACTTGCCTCTCTTACTTGGAGCATAGCCTGATTGTTACAGTGGAAACCATTATATTAATTATTTTAATTAATTATATTAATTAATAATACAAAAGGTAGTTTTTTCCCCTGAGAGCTCTCTCATTTGGTGCTAAAAATAAATATGCAAACAAAAAAAATTACAGTCAATACTGGTATTTTGAAGAATATGTAGGAGTTGTAATTATGATTGTCTTTATCTACATTGTGAATCTTTATTTCCTTCTTCAATACTTTTCACAAAGGCCAGAAGCGTCGGAGGAAAAATAGGTGCTTTCTCATAAAAAGCCTTCCTATAAAATTGGAATTATTTTTAGTACACAGAAGCTTTTCAGTTCTTTCTGAGAAGAATTATTGATAATGTGTTTCTTGTGTTAGTTTTCAGTTTCTTGAAATTTAGGCTTCATTTAACAATTTAAAAATCCTTTCATTGTTCCTATTTTTATTTTTGTTCCTTCCTGGAAGCCTTCACAGCTTTTCCAGGTTGGAAATCTCTTTTTTTCTTTTCTTCTAGACTGTATAATACAAATATTGTATACGCGACTTTCACCCTGGGGAAGCATTCTATTTGAAGCAAAATTGTTCTTTGCTACTAATTGCAGTAGTATTATTTGACAAAAATCTATCTGGAGGAATGAAGGAATAATTTAAGAGAGCTTAGACTCAGCTCTGAGCTTCTATAACAGACAAAGGAAGAAAGAATTATGTTCTACAGAGAATATACCTTCAACATTCAATTTCAGTGCTAAATATGAATGGAATTAAAATTATGAAAATAACAAGGTACTAATGGAAACATGTTTCCCTTAAGGTTTCTGTTCTAAAGTCACCATCATACTTTCAATTATGTGGGTTATAGTTCCAATGTGCTCTGTGTAAACCCAGCATAACTGATTAAACATATTTACTTTTAGTAACTCTAAAAGAATAAAATTTATGGTATGAGATATTACTAGACTGAAATAAACACTTAAGGTTTTACAAGTCGAAATCTAAAGACAAAATCTGAACAATTTTCTGCATAGCATGTGTCTTATCTAGAAAGTTGTGTAATGTATACAGAGTTGAAAGTTTCTTGAAAATAAATCACATTACTAGATTTCTTTTTCTTCCTTATTTCGCTAAGTACTTATGAATTTGATGTTTGGTGGGAATCGTTGATTTTATTTTCCTAGGTGATAGGTATCCTTCTATCTGACAAATGGTAGTGCAACCAGTGCATTCATTTCTATCCCATTCACCTCAGAAGATACTAGATTTGTGGAAAGAATTAACATATCTGAGGGGAACCTAAAGATGTACAGTTTTCTAGGACCCTCTGTATCCTTTTATTTTGCTATTCTCCCATGTGTCTCTCATTTAGAGTCCCAATAGGATGCCTTCCCCTCTGTCCCAGTTTCCTGGTAAGTGGAGGCTTTCGTGGGACATGCCCCTTGGGCTAGTAGAACATTATGATAGGCAGATTTGGGCCCAGGGGTCCCGCTCAAACTAAGGCACCAGCCAAGGACAATACAGGAGGTAAACTTTAAACCCCTTCCCAGATCTAGCCAATGGTCAGAATATTCTCCACAGTTGAGTGGAGATTGGGATATGACTTTCTCACGTACTATGGTGCCTCACATTTGACCATGTCCCCTGGAGGGGGAGACCTGGTGGCACTCAGAGGAAGGACAGCAGGTAGCCAAGAAGAGACTTGATACCCTATGAGAATATATAGGGGGAGGTAATCCCCCTCAGGAACAGTCATAGGGGAGGGGAATAATGGGAAAATGGGGGGGGGGAGGAATGGGAGGATACAAGGGATGGGATAAACATTGAGATGTAACAAGAATAAATTAATAAAAAAAATAAATAAAATTTTAAAAAAAAGAGTCAAAAAAAGATGTACAGTTTTACTTGGATGATAAACTGAATAAAACCTTATTTAACATCTCTAAAAATGTGAAAATATGTATGTTTCCTGCCATTGTAAAAATGCTTACATTATTAAACTAATATAAGCTATCTTTATTTGTGTAGTAGTGCAAAAAAGAATGGCTCCTGGAGAATCAAGCACTTGAAATCTTGGTCTGCAGTTGGTCAAACTGTTTTGAGAAGGACTGGAAGGTGTGACCTTGTTGAAGGAGGTATGTCACTAGTGGTTGGATCTTAAAATTTAAAAGTTCACACAACTTTTCAGTCATTTTTCTCTGCCTCCAACCTTTAGATGTAGAGGTAAGTTCTGCAACTACTTCAGTGTCACACCAGTTAACTTGTTATTTGACCCTAGCCATGATCGTCATAGAAGCACCCTTTGAAGGGGTAAGGCCTCAGTAAACCTTTCTTCTGTAAGGCGCCTTGGTGTTGGTCTACTGTCATGGCAATTGAAAGGTAATTCCAGTCAAAGGCCAATTGCTCCCACTGCTGTAGGACTCATGACAAGGCAGCACATGTATCAGAAACAAATAGAAGAACAAACTTTCCTAATTTGAACTCATGAAGGGAGGAGAGTGTTGGGAATGATAATATTGATAAGGGGAAGTTTAAGCTGTGCTGAGTTTTCCCTATCAGCCTGGCTTCCAGAAAAGCAAGTTTTGGATAATTCCATAAAGAACACTTATGAAAGGCTTTGCTCAGGAAGGATGGATAGAGTTTATGCAGGAAGATTGGCCACCCCTAAAGAAGACTTGTTCCTTAACCTAAGGGATTATATGGAATACATCTCAGGGTGCCATATTCTTCAGGAAAAAATGACTAAGCCAATGACCATCACATTCCATTTTCTTTCTGCTTCTGGAATGTTTGGTTGTTTAAATGTGGACTTCTGAACATATTTTTTCCTGAATATGGAAAGTGTCAAAATGGAAGTCATACTCGCATGTTAACAGAAACTCTTTGGGTAAGTCACTTAGTTATGAATTACATAGTTTTTTAAGTCACTCTATCTGTGTAGACTTGAGTACTGTCTCTGTTTTATGATGGGAAATGCTAGAAGAGAAATCCCACTTTAAAGTGTAGCCGAAAAAAATTAAAAAAAAAATAAAATAAAGTGTAGCTGAAATAACAGCAAGATGATTAATTTTGGAATCCATATTTTGGCCACCAAACTATTTCTGTGAAGTTTCTCACTTTGACTGTGATGGTGCAGAGAGCCTCTGCTGCAACAGCTGTAGTTGATGATATAATAGAGAAGCAGAAACTCTAGAAGAGCGAGACTCGTTGTGGTCTGATAACATTTTGATTTTAATCTTGATCATTGGCCAGATGTAGACAATGAATTATACCCATGTATTCTTACACAAGAAGAAGGGTAATGTGTGGACAAAGAAACACAACTAAAGCAGATTTTAAGTTGCATTATGTTATTATAATAAAATATTTTAAAAAGAAAAGACCATAGTTTTCCTCCATAAGTATACATGATAATAATAATAACTAAAAGCATACCTCAGACTTATCATGAATATCTGGCACATACATTATAAAACCAGTTGTGCTTTCCTTGGCAGTCTTTCTTCTATGCTGGACAAATAGACATTAATAAGCATTTATTAACAAGCACCATGAAAGGTACTGGGTAAAATTATTGAGAAACAAGTTACCTATGCTTTAAGTTTTTCAAGGTTGGTAGAATAGAACAAACACGAGAGCTAATGTAGTTGTTTGAGTGAGAATGTTCCCAATTCCTATAAGCTCAGATTCTGAAGACTTGGCCCTTAGTTGGAGATGATATTTGGGGAAGTTTAGGATGTACAGCTTGTTGCACAAAGTATGCCCTGTTGGTGGACTTCAAAGATTAAATGATTCATACCATTTCCAGTTGTACTCTCTCTGGGGGCAGTGAGGGAGGGAAGAAGAAAGGGTGAGGGGAGAGGACATGGAGTTGGATAGGTGGAGGCATGGGGAGGATATGGGAGGAGATGAGAGATGGAGAAGGGGAAGTTGTAATTTTCAATAAATGTATGGTTGAAATAAAAAAAAAAGGATGAGAGTCCTCAGCCTCCTGTTGCTGCTGCCATACCCCCAGCTCTGCCATCATAGACTCTTTTCTCCATGAATCCTTGTCTGAAAATAAACTTCTCTTCCCAGCAACAGAAGATTAACTAACATAGCTTCCTAATTGATTCTCAGTTTAATAGAGTAGAATAATTGCAGAAATAAATGTTCATTTGTAGAATTTCCAAGAGAGAGAAACTTACATCTAATGGAAACCATTTGGTGTTTTTCCATGCTTAGGTGATGCTGTTGGTAGATCCTTTTCTAGATAGAGGAAACATTCTAGTCAGACTTAATGGTATGTGGCATATACTGTCCAGTCATCATTGTATAGACATGTTTGGAGAACAATGAAAAAAGTGGTGAAGGAAAGAGGCAGGTGGAGAAGTGGCAAGATGGATTGCAGTGTCTGTTTTAAAAATTCACAGATGTTCTTATCAGGAGGCAGTGTGAGTTCTTAAGTACACACTGGCTTCCCTTATGAAGTTGCTGCTTTCAAATTATCTTCTAGGCATTTAAATTTTTTTTTAAATTTTCAATTCATTATCTTTACATCCCAATTGTAGCCCCCTCACTCATTGCCTCCCCATCCCACCCTTCCTTCCTCATACCTTCTCTCTCCATCCTCTAGTCCTCAGAAAGGAGAGCTTTCCTCCCCTAATATCTGACCTCAGTCTATCAAGTCTCATCTGGACTGCTTGTAACCTCTTCCTCAGTGGCCCTGCAGAAACTGATGCACCAATCAAGGACCAGGCGTTGTGTGGACTGAGACCTTCTGCTCAGAAATAGAAGATAGGCAGCACAGACTCCTTGTGGGTCCCGTAACATCTTGTAGGTGTCTAAGAGGATTTTGAGATCCCAATTTACTCTCTTAACTCAAAACAAGGGCCTAGGATCCTGGTACTCCTGCCTGTGTAATCTGAACATCTCTGCCCTCTCACATTTTTCACAATCTCTGTGGTTGGTTCTTTCTAGTGTGATATTCTATTGATGGCAAACAAGTTACATTCTTTTCAGATTAATTTCCTTCACTTGACAGTTTCTCAAGATAGATTCTTGATCGTATCTAGTTTTTCCATTCCCTTTTGGGCTTGATGACTCTTGTTGTTGTTGCTTGTTTCTTTTGTTTTGGTTTCTGTGTGTGTGTGTGTGTGTGTGTGTGTGTGTGTGTGTGTGTGTGTGTGTGTGTCTTTTTTTTTTTTTTTTTTGGTTTTTTACTAAATAATACTTTAGTGAATGAATTTACCGTAGTTAAATTATAGATTGTTTCCTGAACGCAGCTTAATTACTTAGAATCTTGTATATTTCCAGTTGCTTTCTCCAAGGACAATCTATATAAGAATTCCTAATTTGTATGCTTGATTTTGTAAAGACTAAATGAGATACATTTGAATACTTATAATCTACAAAGAAAAATATAAGATTATTTATATGCTTGATCATTTACTATTAACTTTGTCATTTAAAATGTTGGTAGCTATTATGTCTACATAGACATATATTGAAATTAGCTACTCTTAAAATGTATCTTTTATTTTCTTTTATTTTTTGATTTATTCACTTTACATCCCAGTCACAGTCCCTTCCCTTCTCTACTCCTTGTGCCTCCTCCCTCCCTCACCCCTCTATCCCCCTTCCCTATTCCTCAGAAAAGGGGGAGCCCCCAGAACATTAATTCACTTCACGACTTAGTGCATCCTCTTCCACTGATACCAGACAAGGTAGCCCTGCCAGAGGAAAGTGATTGAAAAGCAGGCAACAGAGTACATGTCAGAGACAGTTCCTGATCCCCCCATACTAGGGGACCCACATGAAGACTAAGTTGTCCATCAGTTACATATGTGTAGGGGGCTTAAGTCCAGTCCATGCATGGACCTTGGTTGGTGCTTCAATCTTCCATAAGGCCCCATAGGCCCAGAGTATTGACTCTGTTGATCTTCTGGTGGTGTTATTGTCCACTCCCTCTATCATTCCCCAAACTTTTCCATAAGCATCCACGCACAGAGGTCTTGGAAAGAGAAGAGAAACAGACGATGGTCATCACAGAGTCAAACTAGAGACCTACAACAGGGTAGGATTCTAAAAGGATATGCGGGTGACTCTAGCTAAGACTAGGGGTCATAGAGACTAAAAAGACCACTTTATATCCTTACAGGACTTCTAATGGAGGGAGGGAAACACAAACCTATCCACAAAATCTTCCACCCAAAATTAACCATGGCTACAAGATGTACAGGGTAAAGTTAGAGCAGAGATTGAGGAAATGTCCAACCAATGACTGGCCCAGTCTTAGACTCACCCCATGGGAGAGAGCCAATCACTAATGCTATTAACAATACTCTGCTATAATTACAGATGGGAGCCTAGCATAGCTGTTTTCTGTGAGGCTTCATCCAGCAGCAGATTCAAATAGATGCTCAGACTCATAGACAAACATTAGAAATTGCCTAGCTTTATGGTGGTCAGAAAAGGTGTGGGCCAAGATTAGCTTCTGCAACACAGTTTGAGGTCTTGTTTTTTTTTAATTTATTCAAATTACATCCCGATTGTTATCCCTTTATTTGTATCTTCCCATCCCTTTCCATCTATTACCCTCTCATAGACCTCTTACAGAAGGGGACCTCCTCCCTCACTATATGGACACAGCATATCAGGCCTCACCCAGGTAGCCTGCTTCTCTTTCTTCTGAATGCTGATAGGTCTCCCCACCAAGGGGAAATGGTCAAATTGGAGGCACAAGAGTCTAAGTCTGAGGCAGTCCCCACTATCCCCACAGCTGTGGAGAATGAGCTGACCATTTGGTTAGATCTGAGCATGGGGTCTAGGTTTACTACATGCATTGGCCTTGATTGGGACAGCAGTTTGTGCAGGTCCCACTTGGTTTAGATCTACAATCCTTGATGGTCTTCTTGTGGGCTCCTGGACCCTCTAGATCCTTCTGTCTCTCTGTTCTTCATGCCATTCTCACCTGGAGTCCAGTAGCAAGTTCAATCTCCCACTGAGTGGAGACTCTCAGTGAACACACATGTTGGGCTAATATCCACTTATAAATGAATATACTATGAGTGTCTTTCTGGGTCTGGGATCATCATTTCTTTTTTTTAATATATTTTATTAATTTATTCATATTATATCTCTATTGTTATCTAAGCCATTGTATCCTCCCATTCCTCCCTCCCTCCCATTTTCCCTTCATTCCCTTCCCCTATGACTGTGAATGAGGGGGGCCTCTTCCCCCTGTATATGCTCATAGGGTATCAAGTCTCTTCTTGGTAACCTGCTATCCTTCCTCTGAGTGCCACCAGGCCTCCCCACGCAAGGGAAGTGGTCAAATATGGGGCATCAGAGTTCTGGGCACAGGGGTCCTACTCTAACTATGGCACCAGCCAAGGACAATACATGCTGTAAACTTCGAACCCCTACCCAGATCTAGCCAATGGACAGGACATTCTCCACAGTTGAGTGGAGAGTGGGGACTGACTTTCACATGTTCATCTAGTTCCATCTATTTGCCTGGAGCCTTGTAAGTCTTGCAGAGCATCTTTGTTCTCAGGGCTATGGGTGGTAATCATTTTATGGACATAAGATAATAAGATACAGGAGACTATAAATGGTCTCCATTTTTGACTGATTGCTCACTTCAGCAAAGGGAATAGGTATTTCACAAGGGGATGCCAATGCCTTTGGATGGCCTTTAGAAACACAGAATGACATACACCAATTACAACATGTAAATAATCTGACATTGTTTAATCTGAGATTGTTTTTTATTTTGAAAAAGATATGTCCAATAAGAGTCATATGAAAATGCAAATTAGTACCAAGGCCAAAATTATTTTGCAGTTTCAGCGCTTTATAGGAGGGTTGACAAAAACTCTTAGAATATGAGGTTTGTTTTTTTTTCCCCTTCAAGCTGATGCTCCCTCCTGCTGTCTGGAGCATATCTGTATGTACCTGAATCTTCTTTTTGTGTGTGTCAGCCCAAATAAATAAAGCAAAATTGTCTCCTGAAAATCTCTGGCAGAATAGATACAGGCTATTAATCTTCATCCATCCTCATTTCACCCGTACCATATAAGCTACTTTCTATGTCTACTTAGGGACCTTCTAAGTTTATTCTTCTCTTCCATTCTCAGTTCAACTTTGCTTTAGCACTGGATCATTATATTTGACAGAAGAGTAGCTTTCCAAACAACAGTGCAAATTTAATCAATATTGGTTAATATTTTAATCTTATTGAATGTGAAAATGCACACCAAAAATGTACTGACCAGCATGGTAACTCACTAATTCGAACATGAAATTTTCGTGTCTATTTTTTAAACTATGCTTCCTTTCACTTTATTAGCATTCTTTTTGATTATTTCCTAATTTTCTATTTTAATAACTCACTATCTAATATTAAATATGCTTTCTGTCCCTGCTCTTTATACCACCTTCTTATATTGATATACGTTTAAACAATGAGACAAATAAAATTTAAACTATTTTGGCTGCATATATGCAAATAATATTCTTGTTTTAAAGCCAAGTGTTTTAAATTTAAAAAAATTATTTATTCTCTTTCACTCTGAGGAATTTATTTCCTTCCAAGATCTCCAACTGGTGGCCCCTTTGATACAGTTCACAGTATCCTGGGCTTTAATTTTTCTTTTCACTTATTTTCTTTCATGAGTGACCTCTTGAACTTGAAGTCTAAGAACTATATCTAAATTTATTAGATCAGAATCTGTAATTCCAGGCTGTGATGGTCTGCTTATTTCACGATGTTTTTAACTTTTGCTAAGAATGACTTCCAAATCATTTGAAAGTACAGAACAGCTATTCCAAGGGTGTGAGCCTTTGCAACCCTCCACCTGCACAACCATTTTGCAAGGCCAAACAAAACAAAAACATAAACAAAAACAAAAACAAAAACAAAAAAACCACAGACAGTGTTGTTGAAATTAAGATTGGGAACTGTTGAATTAAGAAGTACCATTGACTCCTTGAGTTCCACACAGTCTGCAATTATTTTCTGACTACATTTTTCTTAAAAGATGGAGACATTGTACTGTGTGTAAAATTACTTTTTGCATTAACCATTCAAGAAGAAAGCAGCATTGCTTTACTTCTACTTTATATACTACAATTCTTCAAGAGTTTAGAAATGTCTCAGTCAGTTTCTAACATCATAGTGAATTGTTCCACTAGAATGAGTCTTATTTTGGAGTGGTCAGTAGCCATCAGGAGACTATCAAATGGAGACTTTTAAATTTTCTACTTTGTATTACTAATTAGATTAGTTCTCAAATGCGTACAAAGTAAAGATAGCTCTAAAGTTGTTAAAATTATAAACATAAAAATAACATAAAGTATAGAACATGCTATACTGATAGTGAGATACATTGAAAAATTCTGGCTAACCTCATATACAAGTTCTAAATAGGAAATTAAAATTTTGAAATATGTAAACAGATTTTTAACATAAAATTTTATTATATGTAGGAACACTGAAATCTCATGGCAAGCTAATGGGCAAATTAATATCATCTTTAACAGATCTTGCAACTGTGGATCAGTAATTCACATTTTTCATTAATTCATCACATTGTTTCACATAGCTACTATTTGTTGTTTTTTTCATTTATCTCCACTCGATATAACTCTTATTATTAAAGTTCTCTGCATTACATTTTCATATTTTCTCTTCTTCATTTGCGTTAAGTTCTTTACTTAATTTTACATTGTGTGTAAATCAAATTTATTTTTCCTTCCTTCCTTCCTGCTTGCTTGCCTTTTTTCCTCCCTTCCTTCCACCTTGCAATTCACATAACCCTGCTCATAATTATTAGTCTCAGATGCTAAGTTGATAAATCTGGGTGATGTGCCTCTGGGCAGACTTGTGGGTTATTATCTTGTGTAGGTTAATTGTCATGGGAAGACTTACCCACAGTGCTTGGCAACACTCCCTGGATTGGGATCCTGGACTATACACAAAGGAGAAACTGCACTGAGCACTAACACTCATTGTTTCCGTTTCTTGGCTGTGGAGTCACTGAGAATGTCTGCTTCAATTTCCTGCCACCTCTATGATCAAAATAAGCCCTTTCTTCCTCAACCTTTCCTTGTATGTGAGTGTTTTGTAACAACAACTGAAAAAGACACAAAACATCACCATAGCATATTGAAGAACTCTGGTTACACATGAGAAATGCAGGCTCACAGTTGATGACTAATGTTTGACTAAGTAGAGCAGCAAGTGCAAATACCTTAGAAATATATAGAGAAATTCAGTATTCCCTATGTGATTCATGTTCTGTATCTTGAAAAAACTCAGTATTTTCAGTCTCTACTACAGCACGTTATATTAACCTCACTATATTAACTGTTTCCCTCACATCTAGAAGAAATGCATTGATTGGTATACCAGCAAGAGATCATCAAATAATTACTTTATTAGTTTTGTAAGATGAAAGAAATGTTATTCATTCTTTAAGGCTAGCTAAATGATGGTTTCAATCAGCACTCACTGCTTCCTAAAAGAAAATAAGTATTTTCATTCAAATACACCAAAAGCATATATCTTTATGATAGTGTTTTTAAATTTTGCATGTACATTAACATGTAAATTTCACATATTTTTATATATAGATCTTTGTGTTGTGGGGGACTTTTGGTTTCTTAAAAATATTCAGTTATGTTATATAAACAGGTTTTTGTTTTAATCCCAAGTGTGGGATGTGGAGATGCTTTAGTTAGCCACAACTAACAACAGCCTACTGTGGCTCAGAGAGGGGCATGGTGTTTGCCATCAGCAGTTGTTTAATTCTAAGGATTCTGAGAGGGTATAAATATCAGATCCTAGTGAGAAGAAGGAGGCTTTTAGGACACTTCAACGGTTTCTCAGAAAGAGAGAAGGGGTGGTAGAGGTTTTGAGGTGACCGTCAGAGAAGGAAGAAGGCTAATGCTGGATATCCTGACAACTGTGAATGGTATTTTTCCAAAGGACTGGAAGACCATAACCAGCCTCAACTAAGTCTAAAAAGACCTGTGTCCTCTTCATCTTCTAACTTTCTTTCTCTCTTCACCGGGGTTGTGAGGTTGGAAGGGAGCAAGAGATTTAAGGAAATCCAAATAAAACAGAGTTGAAAAGTACTGCCTACATATGTGTTCTTAAGCATTAGAACATAATTCACATTTGTGTTAATGCCCTGAGCTCCTTTAACTGGATGACTCTTGACACATTTAGTAGAGACCATATGTTGATGCCTTACAACATACATAGCTCCTCCATCCTTAGGAGACTTATATCAGGCACTAACTAACTATTTAAAGAAATGATAATTTCTGAGATTTTATATGGGAAGAAATTTTTTCTTTCATTTTTGCTTATTTCTTAGTTTTTTAATCTTCAGACCACATGTGAAAGGCTCTTGCCTCATGGAAGTGGAGGAATAGAGTTCTACTAAGAGCTTTCCTAACTAATAAGGCAGGCGTTTCTCAACTACTGAACAACTCAGAAGAACAGAACTTTTAAAGTTTGTGTTTTGAAACAAAAAAAAATGCTCTAAAACTCACACATGTTTTAATAGTTACGTTATTTTTGACTCTGATACACAAAATACTCAGAATTCCAACTGTCTATCATAATCTTCTGTGTTTGTTTTTCAAACCATGACTCTCAGCTGTACCCAGCACAGCGCATGATAACCAGGGTCACAGGCCTGTGGACGAACACATGTCATCACTTCCTCCTGAGACTTATTGCCTTACTTGCTAAGAACTTATTATCCAAATCACTAGTGGTCCTCTAACTAGAAATCACACTCTGATTCTTCAAAGGCATCTGTTTAGCCAGGTGCACTGTCCTGACAATATTAGTTCAATGTGATGCTGAAATGACACTTTTCTCCAGGGAACGTTTGATGCCTAAGGCACTATCTTTCCCTGTAGTTCTTCCAAAGGTTCTAACTATTCATTAACTCACTGATGTATCAATTGAAAACATTGTTTATTGAGTCTTTGAGATGTATGTCATAGTACTAAGAGCCATATTAGCCTGGAGAAAAATATTGAACATGATGCCTTTCCAAGTTTGCTAGATCTTTCATCTTTTAGTTTCCAAAGGCACATAGAATAAGTGCACATCCATTTTACTGTGGTAGGTTAATTCTAAGCCACCTCTAACCTTTCAGAATAATGTAGCTGACCTTAAAGTTCTTTTTATTTCTACAATTTATCATGAATTGGTTTAAATTGGGGGCATGCAATTCATCAGCCCTCTACTCAATTTCTTCTTAACTAATTGGTCACTATGTATGGAAAAATTCTCATATCCACTATACAACAGCACACACTGAACTAATACAAAAGTTCTGTATATGTATGTATCACTTGTCTCAGGCTTATAATTCTGATTAATGTTGCCCTCAGATGCTTCATTTTTAGTCAGTGACACTTCAAAGCTATTGTACAGCTTCAAGAGAGCATATTTTCTCAAACAAAACTTGCTGCAAATGCTGCACAGGCTGCAAACACACTAGCATTTTCAAGGTATGTTACACATCTATTTTCCATTCTACTAAATGCACTGATTTCTGTGCCACTGACACCTGATGCTTTTCTACACAATGGTTCATGTAAGTAGAATATTTAACACCTTTTCTGCTTTACTACCTTGGAGAATAAATATATCGTTTAACATTTAGTGAAAGTGGCTGTTGATTTTCCTTGTTCAATATCTTAAATCTGATTAACGTTTACTTTGTTCTCATTATTAACTAATTCATGTATTCCCATTTTGAACACATGAAATAATCACAAGCAAAATGGTGAGAATAAAATAAATGACTAAACATGTCATGAAAAGAAGTAAAATTATTCCTGACAAAATATGTAAAAATAGTTCACTCTAAATGCTGATTATTGTAGTAGAAATAGACTATTATATTCTGCTACATGAAGCTATCAGAAAACTGAATACCTGTATTATTAAGATGTAAAATAACTAGAACTTTTATCCCATCAGCATTGAATTAAATTTCAACAACAGTTTTAAAATTTATATGTAATAATTGGTGCTCTGTCCCAATGAATAGCTGTATTTCATAAGCAATGACACTAAGAAAGAACACCCCCCCCCCACTGATCTTATCTGGTTATTATTTACTTTCCTTTTAATATCTGGTTAGGTTGGATACTTATCTCTTGAAATCTTGACAAGATGAGAGTTAGAGACAGTCATATTTTGATGAGGGACTGAGATGCCTCTGCCATTCTCCACTCAAGCACATAGTGAACTTCTTGGAGCTGTCTTCTTTGAATTTTGCTTTTTTGTAAAATTCCACAGAATCTCTAGATATAGAAATGTAGAAGGCCAACTACAATGAAGAAATTATTATATGACAATTGGAGGAGATATAGGTCAACTATAGAAGGAAGCACGTTCTTGAGAGGCTTGAACCCCTTTGGTGCCTTTTAAAGAAAAATCAATTTAGTCTCCATTTCTTCCTTTGTTCAACCTGGTATAGCTAGAGGAAGCCATTCTATTCCAAACTATGCAAACTATAGGCAGTAATATGTAGTCAGGTACATAACGATCCTTTAGATGTCCTTCAGTATTTGTAACGCTATTTTGAAATTCCTTAGCTTCTATTGTTAATCAACAAAAGTGGGTGTCACATTTAACCTTTCAAGCTGTGGTGTGTACTTTTTACTTTGATTCTGATTATTTCTGTTATTTCTTGAAAAGTCTTTAGCCTGGACATCGAAAGTCCAGGTGAATTCTACACTGTGTTGGAAGACAACGTTAATGTTTTTTCTCATTTCAAATACAACCATATGCATATAGTAATCATTCTTGTTATGTGCTGGTCCTGATTTGCTTATTCTATCTGATCATCTGTATGCAGTAAGGGAAATTTTGTGTCACCTGTATTCTGCTTTGGTTTCTTTTTTTTTGTTTGTTTGTTTTTGTTTTGTTTTGTTTTGTTTTTGTTGTTTTTTTTTAAAACAGCATGGTACTGGCACAGCAACAGGCTGGTTGATCAGTGGAATCGAATCGAAGACCAAGATATGAATCCACACACATATGGTCACTTGATTTTTGACAAAGAAGCCAAATCCATTCAGTGGAAAAAGGATAGCATCTTCAACAAATGGTGCTGGTCTAACTGGAGGTGTATGTGTAAAAAAATGAAACTGGACCCATATTTGTCACCTTGCACAAAACTCAAATCCAAGTGGATTAAAGACCTCAACATAAAACCAGAGACACTAAGCCACTTAGAGGAAAAAGTGGGAAAGAGCCTGGAACATATTGGCACAGGAGACAACTTCCTGAACAGAACACCAACGGCCCAGGCCTTAATGTCAACCATTAATAAATGGGACCTCATGAGGCTGAGAAGCTTCTGTAAGGCAGGAGACACTGTCAAGAGAACAAAGCGACAGCCTACAGACTGGGAAAAAATCTTCACCAACCCTACATCTGACAAAGGTCTAATATCCAAAATATATAAAGAACTCAAGAAATTAAACACCACCAAACCGAATAACCCAATTGAGAAATGGGGCTTGGAACTAAACAGAGAATTCTCAACAGAGGAGTATCAAATGGCTGAGAAACACTTAAAGAAATGCTCAACCTCCTTAGTCATCAGGGAAATGCAAATCAAAACAACTCTGAGATTCCATCTTACACCCATCAGAATGGTTAAGATCAAAAACTCAAGCGACACCACATGCTGGCGAGGATGTGGGGAGAGAGGAACACTCCTTCATTGCTGGTGGGAATGCAAACTAGTACAGCCACTTTGGAAATCTATCTGGTGCTATCTCAGAAAAATGGGAATAGGGCTTCCTCAAGACCCAGCTACTCCACTCCTTGGAATATACCCAGAAGATGCTCCAGCACACAACAAGAAAATTTGCTCAACCATGTTCATAGCAGCCTTATTCATAATACTCTGCTTTGGTTTCTTGATCTCATAGTGTTGTTGAAAATTTTAGTGTTTATTTTCATACTAGCAATGCCATGCCTATTTTCTAACTTGTCCTCCACAAACTGAGGAATTTCTACTGAGCTGTGGTCAGCACTGTGATCTTCTAATACCAATTCACAATATGTCAGGCTTAGTGCCTCCTTCACTACCTAATTTTTACTTCCAGGAAGGCCTCATCCTTAAGCTGACATTAAATTATGAAAACTTCCCACTCTTTATGTTGCCAAAAAGTTTGCATAATTGATGCACCTTAACCTTTGCCTATGACTTTTTCTATGCCTTCAGGCAAGAGGATTGAATTATGTCTAACAGATGGCCTTGTTCAATTTTAGGATGACTGTTTTACGTCTTACTTTTTGACAATAACTGATTTAAAATTATAAATTCACAAATGTGACCCTAACAAGTGAATGAAAAACAGGAGGCAAATTTTCAAAGATGGAGAAAATAGTCAGAGGAGATTCCAACTTAAATTGTATGTAAAAAGAGAAAGAAAAAGTAGAAGAAGAAGAGGAAGAAGAAGAAGAAGAAGAAGAGGAAGAAGAAGAAGAAAGAAGAAGAGGAAGAAAGAAGAAGAAAGAAAAGAAAGAAAGAAAGAAAGAAAGAAAGAAAGAAAGAAAGAAAACGAAAGAAAACTTCCATAAAGACACGGTTTCATCTCCAAATGGAAACCATAAAATTCACAAGATCATATATTGGATGTTAATATTATGTCAATTTGGCCAATATGTTGATTACTATTTTTAAGAGAAAAAAATGCAAATATGTTTTCAGGTCTGTGGAGGATGAGTTCACTGAGTATTCTATATGAGAAAGCTAACTTCATAGCTTCTTGTTTAAAGAGGCCATCATTTATTTCTGGAAACTCTCATTTTCTTATTAAAGAATTTACATCCAGCCTCTAGAGGAATTATAATAACATTCACTTTATGTCCTGATACAAGTCAACTCTGTTACATCTACAAAAATTGCAAGAATTTTTTAATTTTAAGTTTGTTTATTTTAAATTTATTCAATTTACATACCAATTGTAGCCTCCTCCATTGTTTCCTCCTGGTCCCACACTCTATTTCTCTTTCCCCCTACCCCCTTCACCTAGTCCTCAGAAAGGGGGAGCCCTTGTCCCCTACCATATTACCCCAGCTTTTAAGTCTTATCAGAACTGCCTGACACCTCTTCCTCTATTGGTTGGCATGGCTCCCATTAGGAGGAAATGATCAATGAGCAGGCAACATGGTCTGTGTCAGAGGCTGCCCCTCCTCCCCATATTTTGGGTCTCACAAGGAGACTGTGCTGCCTATCAACCATATCTGAGCAGGGGATCTATGTCCTCTCTATGCATGGTCCTTGGATGGTGCATTAGTCTCTGTTGGTTCCCCTGGGCCCATATTTGTTGGCTCTGTTGTTCTTATGGGCTCCTGTCTCCTTCATGTCCTTCTATCCGCCAACTTTTCCCTAAGTCACCCTGATTTGTGCCCCCAAAGTTAGCTGTGAGTCTCAGCATCTGCTTTCTTCACCGGTTGGGTGGATCTTTCAGAGAAATTCTGTGGTAGGCTCTCATCCTATTCCCCCTTTTCAAGAACTTTCAGTGTGTTTTCTTGTTGCCCTTTTGAATGAGCATCAAGCATCCTCCCTAGGGTCCTCCTTGTTACTTAGTTCTTTTATCTGTGGACTGTAGTGTAGTTATCTTGTATTAGTAATATATGGCTAAGATCTGCTTATTAATGAGTATACACCATGCCTATCATTATGGGTCAGCATTTCCTCACTCAGCATGATTTCTAGTTAAATCTATTTGCCTGCAAATTTCAAAATTACCTTGTTTTTAATAGCTTAGCTGTATTACATAGTATAAAAGTATCACAATTTATTTATTTTTCTTCAGTTGAGGGACGTATAGGTTTGCTCCAGATTCTGGCTATTACAAATAAAGCTGCTATGAACATAGTCGAACAAATGTACTTGTGGTATGATGGAGCGTCTTTCCAGTATATGGCCACGAGTGGTATACCTGGAGCCTGAGTTAGAACTAGTTCCAATTTTCTGAGAAAGCACCAGATTGATTTCCAAAGTGATTGTAAAAGTTTGCATTTCCACCATCAATGAAAGAGTGTCCCTTTTTCTCAGCATCCTTGCCAGCATGTGCTATAACTTAAGTTTTTGATCTAAGCCATTCTGATGGGTTTAAGATGGGATATAAGAGTTGTTTGGAAGGTAGAGGTGGTCTTGCACACCTTTAATCCCAGCATTTGGGAGACAGAGGCAGGTGGATTGCTGTGAGTTCGAGACCATCCTGGTCACAAAGAAACCCTGTCAAAACAACAACAACAACAACAACAACAACAAAAAATAAAGTTTGTTTTGATTTGCATTTCCCTGATAACTAAGGACTTTGAGCATTTCTTTTAGGTACTTCTCAGTCATTTGACATTCTCTTGCTGAGAATTTATTGTTTGTTTGTTTATTAGGAAACATTTATTAGCTCTGTCCTCCATTTTTAAATTGGGTTATTTGGTTTGTTGATGTTTAACTTCTTGAGTTCTTTGAATATTTTGGATTTTTAGCCCTCTGTCAGAAGTACTGTTGGTGAAGCCTTTTCCCAGTCTCTGGGCTATTGATTTTGTTCTGTTTACATTGTCTTTTCCTTGCAGAAGCTTTTCAGTTTCATGAGGTTACATTTATTGTTGATCTTAGAGCCTGAGCTCTCAGTGTTCTGTAAGGCAGTTTTCGCTTATGCCAATGAGTTCAAGGTTCTTACCCACTTTTTCTTTTAACAGATTAGTGTGTCATCTTTTATGTTGAAATCTTTAATTTAATTGGACTTGAGTTTGGACAGGGTGATAAATATGGATCTATTTTCAATTTTCTACAAGTAAACATCCAGTTAGACCAGCCCCATTAGCTGGAGATGTCTTTTTTTCATTGCATTGTTTTGGTTTCTTTGTCAAAGATCATGTTTCCATAGGTGTGTAGGGTTACTTCTAGGCTTTCAATTTAATTCCATAGATCCATCAGTATATTTCTATGCCAGTATCAATCAGCTATTATTACTGTTGCTCTCTAGTACATTTTGAGGTCAGGGATGGAGATATCTCCAGCATATCTTTTATTGTATAGGATTGTCTTACATATTCAGAATTTTTTGTTTTTCCATATAAAGTCAAGAATTATTCTTTCAAAGTCTATAAGGAATTTTGTTGATATTTTGATGGGAATTGTATTGGATCCATAGATTGTTTTTGGTAATATGGACATTTTTACCATGTTAATCCTACCAATACATGAGCATGGGAGATCTTTCCATCTTCTGATATCTTCTTCAGTTTCTTACTTTGTAGACGTGAAGATTTTTTCATACAAGTTTATTTTTCATATGATGAGACTTAGTTCAAACAAACTGCTAACTCAAATTAAGGAACTTAAAATGTAACCATTATATAATAGTTATGCAAAAGACAACATAGAATCATTATCTTAAACATAAATCTGAAATCCATGTGATGGTGGCACACACATTTACTCCTAGTTCTTGTGAGGCACATGCAGGCAGATCTCTAAGAGTTTGAAGCCAGTCTGATATAGAGACCAAGATTCAAGACTGCCAAGGCTACATAGAGAATCCTGTCTTGATAAAATAAAATAAAAATAGAAAATAAGTTAGAAGATCAGATCACATTTATATTTGTTTCTATTTTTGTAATATATCTTATAATAATTAATAGAACAAAAGTCTTAATATTTTGATAAATTTCACTAACACTGTTACATTTTTTGCACCTTGTAGAATTTACATTTGAGAGCTATGTTGCTTTCTTTAGGATCAATTGATTGGTTAGTATATTTTAACGTACTTACATATTTCAAGAAATTTATCTCAGTTATATAATATTCACATTTCATAATTCTCATTAATTATAGTTTCTATATTCCTTTATTGGCTTGAAACTGAACAAAATCTTCATTTTAATTGTCTTGTGTATGACTTCAATCCCAGTGATTATCTACACAGATTTTTTTTATTGAGTTATAAAATGGTTGTGAGTTTGAAAAGAGAACATTTGATCACTAGTGTACAGATCTCTTATAATTATATCACAAAGAGTCCCACAACTACAGTCATGAATATACAACCAGATATCTTGTCACAGTTAGATGTATTTGGTAGTAGGAAATCTGTCATGCTTATCTCCAGCTTTTGTGGGAAAGTCTCTCCCACTACATCTGAGTCAGGCAGTCATTGACAGAGATATGGAAATAAAATGAGGCCTGGAGTATTATCCAAATAAATGTTCTTTATTTTCAATAAGTACAAGTGGAATGAGGTTCTCTTTATACGTAGCAATCAAACTTCTATCAGCCACACAGGAATGAAAAAACAGGAGTTGCTTAGTTTTGATGTCTTGTATTACCATTTCAGTAGCATTTAACTTGGTTTTCTAGGGTCAGAATATGAGTGAG
Organism: Acomys russatus; assembly: GCF_903995435.1. Lineage (NCBI taxonomy): Eukaryota > Metazoa > Chordata > Mammalia > Rodentia > Muridae > Acomys > Acomys russatus. Next base: position 103,730,385 of record NC_067137.1, on the reverse strand, counting down.
AGACTTGCTATAAATATGCTTCTAGTCTCCTTGAGGCATTTAAAGTGTCCCTTGCATAACCCCGTAATTTTTGTTCTAGTTATGGATTTCCTGCAATCGCATACAGGAAGTTGACATTGATGAAGGAATTAGATTTAATGTTGTCTAGGAACATATTGGAATGACACTGGGGCTATGGAACCTAAAATGACCTGATCCAGGCGTTCTATAATGTCATTTGCAATGTTAGACCTAGTCTCAGTATTTGAATCTGTTAAATACACATATAGACTGTGATGATGAACAAATTTCATTTAATCCTTACTTGTCTGGAGAAAGTAGTTCTTTGTGAAATGTTTCTGCACACAGAATTATGATCTTTTTATTTGTCAAAAGAATTCTTCCGTGGATGAAAGACATCTCTGGCCTTCTCAAAAAAAAAAAAAAAAAAAAAAAAAATCCATATCGAGCATAGGTTTGGACCTCTGGGCACCAGAAGTGTCTCCACACTTGTTCTATCAGTCTATGAGGGAAAAGGCCCTTGGATTGACTTTACATTACCAGAGGAAAAGGTAAAGGGTATGTGCTCAAGACACAGTCATCCAGGAACATGCCAAGGAACGCCTAAAAGCCCTGGCATTATTACAAAGACTCAATCAAGGAAGAATGGGAAACTTGGGACTTGCTGGGAAGCAAAGGATGTGAGGAACTGATAGTAAAACATGTTTGGCTTTGAGCCAGATCAGCTGGGCACCCATAGAAAGGTTACTTGGGGGCTCATCAAATCCGCAGCATCCCCATTACTCACTCTCTGGTAATAAACCTGATTCAGCCCTATGGCGCTCTCCATGCTTCTTGCTCTTATATTCTAAGTAATTGACCATACTTCCTTTCCGTGATTTAACTAGCAGGGCAGCCTTTGGGAAATTGGTGTTAAAGAGAGAAATCTGTAAAATGACATATCATTTGGTGTGATTTTATGTCTTTTAGAGGGTTTTTGAAAATAGTAACCTATCTATCCCCCTGTGTTTAACTGAATTCTATAAGAAAAAACATTTTGGACACAAATGACTAACACTTTTTAAATGATTTACTTTCAAAAGTGCACAGGAATTTTATTCTTGACCACGAAGGAGAGGAAGAATGCACCCAGCCTTCAGCAGGGCAGTTCAGCTTTCACCAGCTGAGACAGAGTTAAGCCTTTAGAATTGTTGTCCCCTAAAGGAAAATAAAGCAAAGGGCAAGGGAATTAAGATGATCTTGCATCATTACCCAGCCATGTGTATGGCTGAAAGATGTTGCTTTCTTTTGAGGTTAAGTGTAGGTTTAAACATTCGCCCTGAGAAGCTAAATGGTAAAATCCAAGTTACAAGGAAATATGAAAACATTAAGAATTTTAAAATTTAGATCTCAGAAGATTAGATTTTTTTTTCTATTCTAAGTCATTGTTATTGATGTACATAAAAGACACATTCAAAGGACAGAGAGGACTGTCCATTCTAACATCACTATTTTCTCTATCATTTATGTGTGCTTCCCTTCTTAGTCATTTATATCAAGTGTGCTCAACTTCGAATTTCTCAAATAATTGGTCTCAGAAAACTTCTCAGTTTTCTGTGAGTGGACATTTTCTTTTCAATGTGAATGAAATAGAATCAATAAATTAATATTTTTGTACTGTAGAAAAATACGATGGTTTTGATGAAGCGGTACAGTTTGCCACATATTCGAGTCTCCATTTCACAGGAATAGGACCTCATATTAGGAAAATGTGGGACCAATGTCAGTATGAACCTTGTACTTTGTTGGTGATGAATGCCTGCATTTTGTGATAGCCTATGTTTTCCATTACGCGGTGTATTATAGCTGTTTCGGATATATGCTAATCAGCTAAATTTGAATTATGTGGCATGTGGCTTCCTAGACTGAGGTTCCTTCTCTTTAAAGATTTTGAGACCAATGCATAAGGAAAATGCTAATGAAAAGTTGAAAGGTGAGTTCAGAACATTATACTTGGTGCCTCATTTCCCTCAGTCATACATTAATGAGGTATTGTGCTTAAAGCTCAGAATTCTGAGAGACTCTTAGGTTTGGTGATATAACACTAAAGATCCTTTGTTTCTGTCAACTTATACCTTGTTTCCTTGTGACCTAAGTAGAGGGATGCATAAGAAAATAAGTGAAAGCACAACATTGAAAGCCTGTCTACAAAACATGAAGTATTTTAGAGAGGAACCTAAAACAAAGCAAAATAAAAGTTCAAAGCACACCTTTAACATGATCTTGGGAGATCCAAGATGGTGGCGAGCAATGTGGACTGTGTTTGGAGGCTCCAGTGAACAATTCAGGGAATTGCACAGATTTCTGAGCCAGGAACACCAAGGTCCACACACCACGGCAGCGGGAGTGTTCCATGATTCGGAGGGACCAGGGTGTGGAGGACCTGCATGCCCCTGCACATGGAAGGAGCACAGATTTTCTCAGACCAGAGCAGCAACGGCAGAGGTAGCAGCAGTAGCAGCAGCACCAGAGGCACCAGCGTCAGCAGCGGCGGTGGCTGAGGTTTGCAGCTCAGAGCCTTCCGGTGGAGGCGATTGGTGTGGTGGCCGGTGGGAGTTGCTGCGGGAGAGGGGACTCTGGGCAGGATTAGGGTCGTGTGGTGCCTTGGGACCCAGACTGGACTCAGTGGACAGTTCGGCCCTAGAGTCCCGGGTTCAGCTCAGTGTGCAGTGCCGTGGAGACGTTAGCTCAGCTCAGCAAGCAGGTCTGCCTGAGGCCTAGTTCAGCGCAGCCACAGCACCCCTGCTGTGACACAGGCTGGGCCGAGCATTCAGTTCCACCCCAGGCACCAGCTCAGCTCAGCGACATCTCCCCTGCTGTGATGCAGGATGGGCGAAGCATTCAGTTCCACCAGAGGCGCTGGTTCAGCACAGCCACGGTTCTCCTGCTGTGACCCAGGCTGGGCAGAGCGCTCGGTTCCACCAAAGGCCCTAGCTGGACTTGCCAGACAGATTGGGCCCAGAGACTCTAGCTGAGCTATGCGCACAGGCTAGGCAGCCCCAAGACTCTGGCTGGACTATCCACGCAGTTTAGGCTCGGAGTCCCGGGCGGAACTCAGCACGCAGTGTGAGTCCAGAGTCCCTGGCTGAGCTCGGTGCACAATTCCGCCCTGGAGACTCAGGTGGAGCTCAGCGTGCAGTTTAGGGCCAGAGTCTCTAACTGTGCTTGGCAGACAGATTGGGCCCAGTGACTCTAGCTGAGCTTTAGGCATGGTCCCAGCTCTAAGACTCTGTTTGGACACAGTGTGCAGTTTGAGTCCAGAATTCCTGGCTGAGCTTGGTGGACAGTTCGGCCCTTAGTCAATAACTGACCACAGCATGAACTTTGGGCAAAAAGCCCCTAGCTGAGCTTGGAGTGGAGTCCCAGCCCAAAAGTTCTGGCTGGACCCTGTGTGCATTTTGGGCCCAGAATCCCTAGCTGAGCTCAGCAGATGATTCAGGCCCTGAGAATCTAGCTAAGTTTGGCCCGTGGTTCAGGCCCAGTGTCCCAGGCTGAACTTGGCAGGGGACACAGAAGGCTGTGGATACCTTGGCCTGACCCAACGCTTATTCAGAGACCCACAACGATTGCAGGACCCACAGCACAGGGGATCTGAGGATCACTGCCTGTGAAAGTCCAAAAGGACAGGGCTAACTTCCTACCATCCACACCAGTGAAGCATGAGAGCTTCCAGCCTAGGGAAATCCTGAGAAAACAAGTGAATCTATCATCAGATTACCTCCATCCAACTCTGGAAGCTACCCAACAAAAACAAAGATGGCAAAATGTCTAAAGGACAGTGAAAAAGCATTCGCAAAAAAACCCCAAAACAACATGGCATCTCCAGTTTCCAGCTATTCCAAAGAAAACAACCCAGATAACTCAAATACAGTGGAAATACAAGAAAATGACCTCAAATCCTTAGTAATGAAGATGATAATGGAGGAAACAAATAAAATTCATAATCAAATGCAGGAAGATGAAGCCAAACAACAGGTGAGAGACAAAAGAAGCACATAGAGTGGAACTGGAAAAATTGCAGGAAAATGCAAACAACCATATGAAAGAAATAAATAAAACGGTTCAAGCTCTGAAGACCTATAAAGAGGCAATGGAAGAAACTCAGGAATATACAAACAATTAGATGAAAGAAATCAAAAAATCAGTTCAAGATCTGAAAATGAAAATGGATTCAATGATAAACACACAGACAGAAGAAAAACGAGAACACGAGACCTCAGAGAAGAAGGCGACCAACATAGAGGTAAGCTTTTCTAACAGGATCCAAGAGATGGAAGAACGAATCTCAGGGCTAGAAGATACAATCACAGATCTTGAAGCAACCATTAAAGAAAATGCCAAATCTGGAAAACTGATGACACAAAACATCCAAGAAATTAAGGACACCATGAAAAGAAGAAATCTGAGGATAATAGGCATTGAAGAAAGAGAAGATATCAAACTCCATGGCCCAGAAACTATTCTCAACAAAATCATAGAAGAAAATTTCCCCAATCTAAAGAAAGAGATGCCTATAAGCATACAAGAGGCCTACAGAACCTCAAATAGAATTGACCAGAAAAGAAAAACTGCCAGTCACATAATAATCAAAACACAAAACATACAGAACAAAGAAAAAATATTAAAAGTTGCAAGAGAAAAGGACCAAATAACATTCAATGGCAGAATTACACCCGACTTCTCAGCAGAGACCATAAAAGCCAGGAGGGTCTGGAAAGAGATCCTGCAAACCCTAAGAGACCACAGATGCCAGGCCAGACTACTCTACCCAGCAAAAGTATCAATAACCATTGATAGAGAAAATAAAACATTCCATGACAAAAACAAATTCAAACAGTACCTATCCACAAATCCAGCTTTACAGAAGGTACTAGAAAAAAAACTCCATCCCAAAGGGTCAAGCTACAACCAAAACTACTCAGGAAGTAGATAACTATCCCATGGCAAAAACACAACTACACAAATGCTCGACTGGAAACAACATCAAAATTAAGACTCTTAACAGTCACTAGTCATTAATATCTCTCAACATCAATGGTCTTAATTCTCCAATAAAAAGACACAGACTAACTGAATGGGTACATGAACAAGATCCAACATTCTTCTGCATTCAAGACATCTCACCCATAACGATAGGCATTACCTCAGGGTAAAAGGTTGGAAAAAAATATTCCAAGCAAATGGTCACAAGAAGCAAGCAGGCATAGCTATTTTAATATCGAACAAAACAGACTTTCAACCAAAATTAATCAAAAGGGATGAGGAAGGAAACTTCATACTCATCAAAGGTAAAGTCAATCAAGATGACATCACAATTCTGAACATTTATGCCCCCAACACAAGGGCACCCACATTTGTAAAAGATCTACTAAAAAAGCTTAAACCACACATTGATCCCCACACAATAATAGTAGGAGGCTTCAACTTCCCATTCTCAATGAAGGATAAGTCATTGAAACAGAAACTAAGTCGAGAAATAATATCATTAACCAATGCCATGGGTCAAATGGATCAAACAGATATCTATATAACCTTTCACCCAAACAAAAAAGAATATACCTTCTTCTCTGCACCCCATGGAACCTTTTCCAAAAATGATCACATCATAGGTCACAAAGCAAGCCTCAACAAATACAAGAGGATTGAAATAATACCTTGTATCCTATCAGATCACCATGCTCTTAGGCTGCAATTCAACAACAACAGAAATAGCAAAAAGCCTACACCTACGTGGAAACTAAACAACTCTCTGCTAAATGACACCTGGGTCAGGGAAGAAATAAAGAAAGAAATCAAGGAGTTTCTGAAATTCAATAAAAATGAAGGAACAACATACCCAAATTTGTGGCATACATTGAAAGCAATGCTAAGAGGAAAATTCATAGCACTAAGTACCTTTAAAAAGAAATTGGAAACATTGCACATAACCATCTTAATGACACAACTGGAAGCCCTAGAAAAAAAAGAAGCAGAAACACCCAAGAGGAGTAGACATCTGGAAATAATCAAACTCAGGGCTGAAATTAACAGCTTAGAAACTAAGAAAACAGTCCAAAGAATCAACAAAACCAAAAGCTGGTTGTTTGAGAAAATCAACAAGATTGACAGACCACTAGCCAGACTAATTAAAAGGCAGAGAGACAGTATTGAAATCAACAAAATCATAAATGAAAAGGAACACCTAACAACAGACACGGAAGAAATACAAAGAATCATAAGATCCTACTTTGAAGGCATATATGCCACAAAATTTGAAAATCTAAGGGAAATGGATGATTTTCTTGATCAATTTCACTTGCCAAACTTGAGTGAAGAATAGATAAACAAGCTAAATAGTCCCATTTCTCCTAATGAAATAGAAGGAATCATTGATAGTCTCCCAACCAAAAAAAGCCCAGGGCCAGATAGTTTCAGTGCAGAATTCTACCAGACCTCCAAGGGTGAGCCAATACTGATACTATTCAAGCTACTCCAAAAGATAGAAATGGATGGAACATTACCAAATTCATTCTATGAGGCCATAATCTCATTGATACCTAAATTTCACAAACACTCAACGCAGAAAGAGAATTTCAGACCAATTTCTCTTATGAACAACGATGCAAAAATACTTAATAAAATACTTGCAAAACGAATACAGGAACACATCAAAGATATCATTTATCATGACCAAGTAGACTTCATTCCAGGCATTCAGGGATGGTTTAATATACGGAAATCCATCAATGTAATCCACCATATAAACAAACTGAAGAGAAAAAAACCACATGATCATCTCTTTAGATGCAGAGAAAGCATTTGATAAAATCTAACACCCATTCATGTCTAAAGTTTTAGAGAGATTGGAGATACAAGGCACTTTCCTCAATATAATAAAGGCTATATACAGCAAGCCAATAGCCAAAATCAAAGTAAATGGTGAGATACTCAAGGAAATTCCTCTAAAATCGGGAGCAAGGCAAGGCTGCCCACTCTCTCCATATCTCTTCAATATAGTACTCGAAGTTCTAGCCAGAGAAATAAGACAACAAAAGGAGATCAAGGGTATCCAAATGGGAAAGGGGGAAGTCAAATTATCCCTATTTGCAGATGATATGATAGTGTACATAAATGACCCTCAAAATTCCACCAGAGGACTCCTAGAGCTGACAAACACCTTCAGCAAATTGGCTGGATACAAAATTAACTCAAAAGAGTCTGTAGCCTTCCTGTACAGAAATGACAAGTTTGCAGAGTAAGAAATTAGGGAAACCTCACTCTTCACATTAGCTACAAGCAATATAAAATATTTAGGAGTTACTCTAACTAACCAAGTGAAGGACTTGTTTGAAAAAAATTTCAAAACTTTGAAGAAAGAGATTGAAGATGACCTGAGAAGATGGAATGATCTTCCTTGCTCATGGATCAGGAGAATTAACATAGTAAAAATGGCCATCCTATCAAAAGCAATCTACAGATTCAATGCAATCCCTATCAAAATACCTACACAATTTTTTAAAGACATTGAATGTTCAATTCTGAACTTCATAGGGAAAGAAAAAAAACCGTGAATAGCTAAAACAATCTTGTACAATAAAAGGTGCTCCGGAGGAATCTCCATACCTGATCTCAAACTGTACTATAAAGCAATAGTAATTAAAACAGCATGGTACTGGCACAGCAACAGGCTGGTTGATCAGTGGAATCGAATCGAAGACCTAGATACGAATCCACACAGATATGGTCACTTGATTTTTTACAAAGAAGCCAAATCCATTCAATGGAAAAAGGATAGCATCTTCAACAAATGGTGCTGGTCTAACTGGAGGTCTATGTGTAAAAAAATGCAACTGGACTCATATTTGTCACGATCCACAAAATTCAAATCCAAATGGATTAAAGACCTCAACATAAAACCAGAGACATTAAGACACTTAGAAGAAAAGTGGGGAAGAGCCTGGAACATATTGGCACAGGAGACAACTTACTGAACAGAACACCAACGGCCCAGGCTTGAATGTCAACCATTAATAAATGGGACCTCATAAGGCTGAGAAGCTTCTGTAAGGCAGAAGACATTGTCAACAGAGCAAAGCGACAGCCTACAAACTGGGAAAAAATCTTCACCAACCCTACATCTGACAAAGGTCTAATATCCAAAATATATAAAGAACTCAAGAAATTAAACACCACCAAATCAAATAACCCAATTGAGAAATAGGGCTTGGAACTAAGCAGAGAGTTCTCAACAGAGGAATGTCAAATAGATGAAAAACACTTAAAGAAATGCTCAACCTCCTTAGTCATCAGGAAAATGCAAATAAAAACAACTCTGAGATTCCATCTTACACCCATCAGAATGGCTAAGATCAAAAATTCAAGTGACACCACATGCTGGCGAGGATGTGGGGAGAGAGGAACACTCCTTCATTGCTGGTGGGAATGCAAACAGGTACAGCCACTTTGGAAATCTATCTGGTGCTATCTCAGAAAAATGGGAATAGGGCTTCCTCAAGACCCAGCTATTCTACTCCTTGGAATATACCCAGAAGATGCTCCAGCATACAACAAGAAAATTTGCTCAACCATGTTCATAGCAGCCTTATTCATAATAGTCAGAACATGGAAACAGCCTAAGTGTCCCTCAGTAGAAGAGTGGATAAAGAAACTGTGGTACATACACACTATGGAATACCACTCAGCTATCAAAAACAAGGAATTCCTGAAATTTGTGGATAAATGGATTGAGCTAGAAATGATCATAATGAGTGAGTTAACCCAGAAGCAGAAAGACTCAAATGGTATATACTCACTTATATCTGCATACTAACCCAAGGGGCATGTCCCACGAAAGCCTTCACTTACCAGGAACTGGGACAGAGTGGAGGACATTCTATTGGGATGAGAAGCATGAGAGAATAGCAAAGTAGAAGGATCCAGAGGGTCCTAGAAACATACAAGTAGAACATTATGATAGGCAGATTTGGGCCCAAGGGTCCCGCACAAACTAAGGCACCAGCCAAAGACATTACAGGCGGTAAACTTTAAACCCCTACCCAGATCTAGCCAATGGTCAGAACATTCTCCACAGTTGAGTGGAGATTGGGATATGACTTTTTCACGTACTCTGGTGCCTCACATTTGACCATGTCCCCTGGAGGGGGAGACCTGGTGGCACTCAGAGGAAGGACAGCAGGTTACCAAGAAGAGACTTGATACCCTATGAGAATATATAGGGGGAGGTAATCCCCCTCAGGAACAGTCATAGGGGAGGGGAATAAGGGGGAAATGGGAGGGAGGGAAGAATGGGAGGATAAAAGGGATGGGATAACCATTGAGATGTAACAAGAGTTAAAAAAAAAAAAGACATTTTGTAGGGGAAAAAAATTAAAAATGAAAAATAAAATGATCTCTGAGCCACGAAGGCTAGAGAATCAAAGTTAGTACCTAGGAGTACTCTTAAGGTGAAATATTTTATCTCTAGGTACAGTTAGGAACACCTGGACTTAATAATCATTTGCATACCAGGTTCTAAGAACTTCTGAAGCTATCAGTTTTCACCAGGGCTCTCATAAATTGTAGACATTGCTGTGGTCATGCAATAAAAGACAGGCTTATTCGGATCAGAGTGTTCTTCAGTTTTCAAGGAGCATCAATAATTGTATCTACACTCTACCATTGACTCTTTAAACTTGATTCCAGATTTCAATTTTTATCTCAAAGATTTTCTACTGCTAGTATTACAAAATATCTAATTTCATGAAGTGGAGAAAGCAGTAATGTATTTTCATACTCAAATATTAGATATATCCTGAAAAATACCAACTATTCAAAAAATTTAGTTTCAATGTAGTGAAGCAGGATTGATTATTTTCCCAAATCCAACAAATTCTAACACACACACACACACACACACACACACACACACACACACATTACACACACACACATACACACACACACACACACACACACACACACACACACACACACAGATATTCTTAACACTTTAGGCTTAGACCAAATAGTTTATGCATCTGGCAACCAGGAGGCACCACAGCCTTGTGGGGAAGAGAAAAGATGCTTGCTTCTTTTGGTGAAAGCAGCTTACATTCCTCATATTTTTTGAAACAGCAGAATTGATAGGCATGTGATTTAATTTCACTTTTACTAAAATTTCAGATTTAGCTCTTATTCACTTTTAACCAACTCTTGGTTGTGATCTACATCTCATTGTCTATGGGTAGTAATTGTTATTGCATCCACAGGATCTTCAATTATAGCATTTGAAAGTATTTTTATTTTCTACACAAATCACATGGTAACATTATTAATCAACTCTGGGAACTATATGTTCCACTTCTTATTATTGCTTCTGAAATCTTTCTTATTATAAACACAGACATTCAGAATTTAAAGGCTTAATTCATGAAACTAAAAATGTCCTTAGTGTTTGTCAGGTGTGATGGCTGAGGGTGAGCCCTTGATACTGTGCAAGAGCTGGGCTGTGGATCTGGTTCAGTTGGTAGAGTACTTGCCTACCATGTACAAGGCCCTGTGTTTGATGTCAGCAGCACATAACCCAGGCAAGAATGCCTATAATCACCAAAATTATAGGATAATGATCAGAATTTCCAGTTTGTCTTCTACTTCATATGTATAAAGTGTGCTGCTGGCCTGGGCTTCCTGAGACCTTGTATCGTAAAACCCAGACAAACAAACTCCATAGCTTCCATTGTGTCTACAGACTATTTTTTTAATTAATTTATTCAGATTATAACTCAATTGTTACCCCATCACTTGTATCTTTCTATTCCTCCCTCCCTCCCCTATTCCTCTCCTCTAAGTCAATGACTGAGGAGGATCTCCTCCCCCACTTTATGGTCACAGGCTATCAAGTCTCATCTTGGTAGCATGCCTATTCTTTCTTTGAGTGCCACCAGGGCTCCCCACCAAGGGGAATTGGTCAAATATGGGGCACCAGAGTTCATGTCAGAGTTAGTTCCCACTCTCCACATAACTGTAGAGAATGACCTGTCCATTGCCTAGATCAGAGTAAGGGTTCGATGTTTACAATTTGTATTGTCCTTGGTTAGTGCAAAGTTTGAGCAGATACCCCTGGGCCCCAATCCACCTGTTCCGATATTCTTCCTGTAGGCTTCTAATATCCTCTGGATCCTTCTATTTCTCCATCTCCTGTATTTCTCTACAAACTATTTAAAACAAAAAAGTCAATGGGAATTTTCCATTGACACTGACGGCTTAGGTGCTAATCTCCACAGAGTTACTGGTCAGATTACAGTTATACCGTGTCTGCTGAAAGTATCCAAGCTTAATGGCCCTGGCCATGGAAACAGACCAAAAGGAAACTTGTTCTTAAAGATATTGGTAATCTTGCCAGGGGGTGGTGGCACACACCTTTTATCCCAGCCCTTGGGAGGCAGAGGCAGGCAGAACACTGTGAGTTCGAAGCCAGCCTGGTCTACGAAGCGATTCCAGGACAGTCAAGGCTACACAGAGAAACCCTGTCTCAAAAAATCAAAAAGACAAAACCAAAAACAAAAAACAAAAGAATATGATAATCTCAATGTTTACTACTTGGGTGAGAAGTAGACTATCTTGGTAGGTATCTTTGATTTTTCCTTGTTATCTCTAAATATTCACATAAACCCAGTTAGTTTCAAGTTAAAGTTTCTGAGTGAAGAATTTAATACTGGCAATGGTTCTTACTGCATTTTTTTTCAGATTGTAGCTTATAGAGGTATCTGCTCATATCAAAGCCTGCACATTTAAAGTTTTAATATTTATGAGTTGTTAAATACAATGTGATGAGTTTAAACAGTATGCCCTCATGACTATCAATCAGTGCATGTCCTCAGGATTATAGAAAAAGACAGAAATGCATAGAAATGGGAGTGAAATTGCCTATTTTTCTGTAGTTTGAGTGCTGAAATGCACCATCTGCCAATGTGATGAGCACCTCCAACCCTCAGGAAACCATTTCCTTCAAAGACAAAACTGCCTGCAAGGTATAACATACCTCTACTTCTTCCCTAAAGACATGCCTAAAACAAAATATATCAGATTAACTTATTACTTTTGTACTGGTATTATAAGCTATTCGCAGAGCAATTCAGTACATAACAGGTGCTATGGACTTGAGTTAAGCCCCCAGAACTAGAAAAAAATGTTAATTTTGAATCAATATTTCTGATACACAGGAAAAACATTTTCAAACAACTGTTTTTTTAAAAAATTTCCTCGAGATGAGGGACCATTTCTATTTATTGATTCACTGTCTCGTTCCTCTCTTCTTCAAGTGGCTTTGCATATACAAGTGTTCCTTATTGTCTGGATAAGTGTTTATTATTAAGCCTATTTATAAGATCACAATTTCTATGTCCTTATCAATCTTAAATTGTTAGATCACAAATATAATCCATTCCCTACTGGGTGGTTCCTTACTTAGAAGATACACATGTCTTAATATTGTGGTTCCCGAGTATTGAGAAATATTGAAAATTTAAAAATACAAAGAATTATGGAGTAACAAATAATGGATATTGCTAACCTTGTTCTAACATGTACCATGCTAATATAGTTTTGGTTTCTTAAAAGAAAAACACAGCAATATGAGCTTGAGGAAAGCCTATACCATATAGTTGGACTCTTTCTCCATTAAACAAAAAGAGAAATTCTTACATATGGATAAGCTCCATTTCTCTTTTATGAACTATATATATGAAATATATATGAGCTATATATTTCATATATATATACATATATAAAAGCTATATATATGAATATATATATGAATTAGTTATATTGTAGCTAATTGTGCAGCACTCTACATTTTCTACTGCACTCTGAAAAAATACTTGTTTCTGATAGAAATAAATTTTAGATTAACATAACACAGCAATATTATAGGAATATGTGTTTCTTTGTTTTAATCCCAGGTGTGGAGATATGAGGCTTCTTTTCAGGAGGTGACTATGACTTGCCTGTTGCTCTAGCAGGGATGTGATTTTGCTAGCTGCAGAGAGTTTCTATGATTGTGTGAGTTTTAGAAGCTTGGGGATATTTCAGAGGGTGTCAAATAGCTAGGTCTTGGCTAAGGGGGTGAGTTCATGGGTTGCTGGTTTCATGTAGTTGGTTGCTATTTTTAACACTTTGTTATGTAATATACAAAGAAGAAGGAAAAGTAGAAGATGATGATGATGAGAAAGAGGACAGGAGAAGGAACAAATTAGGTATCCTGGTGACAAAGATTGAATTTTTCCTGAGGAGTCTATGGCTCTAATTAGCAGGAATTAGTCTAAGGATAACATCTTCCTCCTCCCTTCTATGCTTCTTTTTCTCTCCTATCTATTGTTAGAGGTTTGAAAGAGTAAAAGAAATTGCAACGTCCACAAGCTTTCCTGAAACTAAGAATACCATCTTTCATCTCTTCAAATAGAGAATGACATGACTCACATTACACATAGTTGTCAAGTATTACTTCTGCTGTAACTGGGAATTATTAGACTATGTTTTTAGACTTCAATTCCAATCATCATTTACATATTATACAAAAATAAGCATCCTAGACTACTGAATTAGTCAACTGCAAATGAGAAATTTCTTCAACTCTAGGAGGTAAATAATAAAAAATTGTGGTAATTTCTCTATCAAAATTATTCTATGCAACACAGTATTTTGTCAAAAGCTACATCTTAAAGAAGGCATTGATATAGAAAAGTTTGCTAAGAATTGTTGCTGCTAAAAAAAAAAAGTGGTTTATAGTACTAAGGAAATAATTCCTGCATATAGAAAAATATGTACATGAATTTGCAAATTTAAAACAATTTAAATGAACAGACACATGCCAGGTAAGTAATTATATCAAAACTCAGAAAGAAAAAAAATATTAATGGACTGTAAAAATTTACCTGGGAGCGAGAATTTTTGCTGTATTTAAAATTTTTGTGTTTGTTGCTGCTATCAAAAACAGCAATAAAAAGTTCAAGGATTCAAAAGAAAGAAAGAAAGAAAGAGTGGAAGAAAAGATGTGGAGAAGGGTGGAAGAGAAAATCAAACAGGAATAAAAATCCAGTTACACTACATTATTGAAAATTTAATAGCTTTGTTCTGCATGATGAATAGATGGTATGAAGAGCCTGGTCATCTTGCAAGGGCTTGATTCCTGTTCTGGGGATGGAGCCTTCTTACTCTATTCTCCCATGACAAGTTTTCCCGAGACTTATAGAAGTTTTAGAGAAGTTCAAAACCCATTCATGAGTCTCATCAACTCACCATCTCCTTAAGATCCAAGTCAAAATGTCCTTACAATAGAAATTGAATGTCAATCTGTATATTTTGGAGGAATGTATTCACTGAATAGCAAGTATCTTTGTTTGCTTAAAATATAAATCACAGGTAAGGGGTGTGGGTCAGTTGATCCATTATTGGCCTTGAATATACAAAGCTTTTGGTTTGATTTTTAGCACTGCATAAACGCAATGTGAATTCCTATCCTTGTAATCCTAGCACTGGAGGGGTAGAGTCAGGAGAACTAGAAGTTCAATGTTATTCTCAGGCAAAATAAAGAGTTTAAGTCCAGCTCAATCTACATAATAACTGTACTCCATATAAAATTTTTTTCAAACATTATGTAAAGTCTATATTATAGACAGTATGAGAGGGCACATAAGTGAAAGTGATAGCTGGCAGAACAGATAAACTGATTTTGATGCCTAGGACCCTCAATGGAGAAGCATACAGCCCATCCTTACAAATTGCCTTATTAACTTTATATATCCAAAACAATAGAACCACACAACTACACATGTTCACAAGCACTCATGCGCACATGTGTGCACACACACACCAAATAAATGCAAAATTTTAAAATAATGTTTGTAAATGTAGTTCCTTTATGTTACTACTCTCACTTTCATAGTTAAAACAATATGCTTGCAGGCATTTAACCCACATTTCCTATATATGTTAATTACTTTAGAAGTTTCTGTGTCATTCTTAAGTTGTTGGAATTTGACACAGGTGAAAGTAGTCATCCTGGAATCAGCCATTTACTGTATATCATGTAGCCATTTCTCTGTATGTGTTCAGAAATTTCTCAGTGATGACCACTCTGTCACCTCTGTCTCTAGCTTTAGGATCCTTAATCCCCCAATCTCCTGTTTGAGGGATTCTCCTGGAGATTGCTTCCTGCTGTACTCACAACTTTGTCTGTGCTCCTTGAAATCTGCAGCATAAGGAATAGCTAGATAAAACCTGCCTCCTCCAATCTCCTGCCTGTAAAGTCCCCCCAAAGCACACTCAATAATAGTAAACTGCACCTTGTCTCCCGAGCTCCATTTTGGGCCCACAATTCTGCCTGCATTTCAGAAAACCTGTCAGCACCAAGGATAATCAGATGGCTAATGGCTAGCATAAAAACACAGTCATCAAGAGCCAGGAAAATATGGGACCACCAGATCACAACTTTCCTGTGATATCCTGACATAGTTGAAGCACAAGAAAATTACCTTTAAAAATATTTAAGAGTGTTGATTTGTTGTATGTGTCTGTGCAGGGTACTGTAGTTGCCATGGAATCCCTGCCTGATTCCTGTTAAGGTAGAGCTGGACCAAATTGTTACAGTGATCCAATCTACATGTGTATTTTGTTTTGTTTCAATCCATGATCTTTTATTAAATGTTTATTTATGGAGATTTTTAGAAATTTAGATACTTTATTGAATCTCTCTCATATAATGATTTATTAAATCACAATACTTACTGAAATGGAATAAGGATAAAAGGTAGTATTTATATAAAAAGATGATGGAGGCTTTTAAAAAATGAATAAATACTTTAAAATATTGAAAAATACAATCAAATAGGTGAAAGAAATTGTTCAAGACAAGAAAATGAAAATATAAACTAAAGGATATGGGGAACATAAGTAAAATAACAGAAATTACAGCCACAAGCATGGCCAACAGAATATATGAGATGGAAAATAGAATCCTTGGAATAGAAGCTTCAGAAAAAAGAAATGTATTCATCGGTCAAAGAAAATGTTAAATCTAAAAAGTTTTCTGACACAAAGCATCCAGAAAATTTGGGACACTATGAAAAGACCAAACATAATAATAATAGAAATAGAAGAAGGGGAAGACTATCAGATAAAAGGCTTAGGATATATTTTCAACAAATTCGTAGAAAATTTCCCCAACCTAAAGAAAAAAAATGTCTACAAACTTACATGAAGCACACAGAACACCAAATTGATTGGACCAGAAAAGAAAATCAACCTGCCATATAATCAAAACTTAAATGTACAGAACAAAGAAAGAATATTAAAATCTGGATGGGAAAAAAACCAAGTAACATATAAAGGCATACCTATTAGAATTACACCCAACTTCTCCACAGTGACTCTAAATACCAGAAGGGCCCTAGTGAATATCTTGCAATCTGTAAGAGATACCAGTTTATACTCCAGACTACTAAACCCAGAAAAATTTTCAATAGTCATAGATAGAGAAAACAAGATATTGTATGACACAAACTTAAACAATATTTATCTACAAATCCTCTCCTAGAGAAGAGACTAGATAGAAAATTCCAAACCAAGGAGGTTAACTACAGCCAAACAAAAAAAATAAGGAAATAAATAATTTCACACAAGCAAAGCCAAAAGAAGGGACACACACACACATTATCACCACAACCATCAAAATAATAAGAATTAACAGTCATTGATCTTTAATGTCTCTTAACATCAGTGGACTCATCTACCTGATAAAAAGATTCTGACTCTCAAAATGTAGGCAAAAACTGGATCCATCATTCTCATACATAGATGAAACACCACAACATCAAGGTAGATATTACCACAGAGTAAACAGATGAAAAAAGATTTTTCTAAGGAAATGGGCCCAAGAAGCAAGTTGCAGTAACCATTCTTATAGCTACAAAAATAGACTTCCGACCAAACTTAATCAAGAGATGGAGGAGCCTTCATAATAATCATAAGAAAAATCCACCAAGATAACATCTCAATTCTGATTATCTATGATCTAAATTTAAGGGCACCCACCTTTGTAAAAGTAACATTGCTAAAGCTTAAACTACACATCAAACACATACATTAATAGTGAGGGACATTATCATCACTCTTTCATCAATGGGCAGGTCATCCAAACAGAAGCTGAACGGTGAAATAATGAAGCTAACAGATGTTATGACTCAGCTGGACCTAACAGATACCCACATAACATGTCACCAGAATGCAAAAGAATATACCTTCTTTTCAGCACCTCACATAATATAATCCAAAATTGATTATATACTCAGACACAAAGCATGTCTCAACAGGTGCATGAAGACTGAAATAACTCCTTGCATCTTATCAGACGACCATGGATTAAAGCTAGATTTCAAAAACAAGAGAAAGCTTACAAATTCAAGAAAACTGAATAATTAACTGCTGGGTTAATGAAGAAATAAAAACCTAAAGACTTTCTAGAATTCAATGAACATGAAGGTACAACATACCCAAATTTATAGGAAACAATGAAAGGTGTGTTAAGAGGAAAGAAACAGAACAATACAAAGAATTAATGAAAGAAAGACTTCTTTCTTTGAGAAAATCAACAAGATCAGGTAAACAATCTGAATAGACCTGTAACCACTACAGAAATAGAAGCAGTCATTAAAAGTTTTCTAACCAAAACCAGCCCAGGGCAAGATGGTTCTAGTGCAGAATTCTACTAGATTTTCAAGAAAAGTTAACACCAAAACTTCTCAAAGTATTTCACAAAATAGAAACAGAAAGAACACTGATAAATTCATATTATAAGGTCACAGTCATCCTGATAACTAAACTACACAAACACTCAACTAAGAAAGTGATTTTCAGACAACTCTCTGTTGTTATCTTTGATGCCATAATACTCAATAAAATATTCACAAACTGAAACTAAGAACACATCAAAAGGATCATCTAACATGAGCAAGTAGGCTTCATCCCAGAGATGTAGGGATGGTTCAACACATGAAAATCCATCAATCTTTCTAGGACCCTCTGGATCCTTCTATTTCCCCATTCTCCCATGTTTTCCTCACCTAGAGTCCCAATAGGATACCCTCCCCCCTGTCCCACTTTCCTGGTAAGTGAAGACTTTCATGGGATATATCCCTTGGGCTAGTGTCCAGATATAAGTGAGTATATACCATTTGAATCTTTCTCCTTCTGGGTTAACTCACTCATTATGATCATTTCTAGTTCAATCCATTTGTCCACATATTTTGGAATTATAATGGGCAGATATGGGCCTAGGGGTCCAGCTCAAACTATGGCACCAGCCAAGGACAATACATGCAGTAAACTTCTAACCCCTACACAGATCTACCCAATGGACAGGCCATTCTCCACAATTGAGTGGAGAGTGGGGTGTAACTTTCACACAAACTCTAGTGCCCCATATTTGACCACGTCCCCTGGATGGGGAAGCCTGGTGGCACTCAGAGGAAGAAGAGACTTGATACCCTATGAGCATATACAAGTGGAGGAGGTCCCCCTCAGTCATAGTCATAGGGGAGGGGAGTAAGGGGAAAATGGAAGGGAGGGAGGAATAGGAGGATACAAGGGAGGGGATATCAATTGAGATGTAATATGAATAAATTAATAAAATATATTAAAAAAGAAAATCCATCAATATAATCTATCGATTAAATGAACTGAAAGAAAAAAAAACATGACCATCTCATTAGATGCTGTAAAATTCTTTCACAAAATCCAAAACCCTTCATGACTAAAATTTTGGAGACATTGGGGACAAAAAGTACATACATAGCCATAATAAAGGCAATATACAGCAGCCAATTGCTAACATCGCATTAAATGGGGAAGAATTTAAGGAAATTCTTTAAAAGAGAGAGAGAGAGAGAGGGAGAGAGAGACAGAGAGAGAGACAAGACAAGGCTATATACTCTCTCTGTATCTATTCAATATAATAATTGGAATTTTAGATACAGCAATAAGACAACTAAAAGAGATTAAGGGAATACAAATTGAAAAGGAAGAAGTCAAAGTATTGCTATTCTCAGATGATATAATAGCATCTTTAAGTATCCACAACAATTCTACCATAGAACTCCTACAACTGAAAAACACCTTCAGCAAAGTGGTTACATAAAGAATTGACCAAAAAAAAAAAATCACATATACAAATGATAAACAGATTCAAAAAGTAATTAGGGAAACAACACACTTCACAACAGCCACAAAAAAATGTAAAATATCTTGGTGTAACTCTAATCAATCAAGTGAAAGACCTATATGACAACAAATTCAAATCATTTTTTAATATGAAAGGAAAAGTATCTTTTAAAAAATTCACTTTACATTTTGGTTGTAGCTCCATCTTTCCTCTCTTCCCAGTCCTACCCCTCTGCCCTCCTTGCCTCATGCCCTATTGCTCAGAAAAGGAAGCCCCCTTCCTATCCACCCCAGATAATTAAGTGTCATCAGGAATAAACGTGTCTTCTTTCCCTAAGTCCTGGCTAGGCAGTCCCACAATGGAGAAGTGTTAAAAAACCAGGCAACAGAATCCATATCAGAGACAGCCTTAGATCCCCTTACTAGAGGACCCAAATGAAGCCTGACCTTCCCTATTGGCTACATCTCTGTAGGAGGCCTAGGTAAAGTCCATGTGTGGTCCTCTGTTGGTGTTTCAATCTCAGCAAACCACTCTGGTCCCTGGTTAGTTGGCTTTGTTGGTGTTCTTGTGGAGCTTCTGTCAATTCCAGGTCCATTTCTTCCCCACCCTCATGCCCCCTTTCCCACAAGACTCCCTAAATATCACTCAATAATTGGCTGTGAGTCTCACAGCACTGTTGGGTGGAGCATTTCAGAGAACAACTCTGCTAGGCTCCTTTCTGAAAACATAGCCAAGTATTGTTAATAGTGTCAGGTATTGGCTCTCTCCCATGTGGTAGGTCTTGGGATGGACCAGGGGCTGGTTGGACAAAAGCACAATATCTGCTATATCTACCCTATCTTTATCTCTGCAGCACTTTTAGGCGGGGTAAATTTTGGGTTGAATTTTTTGTGGGTGGGTTGGTGTTCCCCTCCCTCTACTGGGATTTTTGTATAATTAGAGGGTGTCCTCTTCAGTCTCTATGACCCCTGATACTAGGAGTCTCTGCTAGAGTCCTCATCATATCCTCCCAGGAGCCTGCCTTGACTTCAGTCTCCGGCTTGTCAGAGATGCCACTGCCACAGTTTCTCTTTTCTTGAAAGCCCTTCTGTCCTCCTGTTCCTGCTCTCCCCACATTTGATCTCCACACTCATAGCTCTATGTGCTCCCTCTACTAATTTGTTGCCTCTCCTCATCCACTATCTCTGTCTATTCTGTTTCCCCTTCTGACTGAGAATTAACCCTCCTCCCATGGATCCTACTGGTTATTTATCTTCTTTGGATCAATGCATTGTAGTATGTTTATCCTATACTATATGGATAAAATCCACTTATAGATGAGTACATACTAAGTGTATCTTTCTGGGTTACCTCACTCACGATGTTCTTTTCTAGATCTATGTATTTGCTGCGAATTTCATGATGAGTAGCGGAGTAGTATTCTATTGTCTTAATGTTCCACAGTCTCTTTTTCCATTCTTTAGTTGGGGGATATCTTGGCTGCCTACAGATTCTGGTTATTATGAATAATGTTGCTATGAACATAGTTGAACAAGTGTTCTTGTTTTATGGTGGAGGAACTTTCAGGTATATTCCCAGGAGTGGAATAGCCTGGTCTTGAGGTAAAACTAGTCCCAATTTTCTGAGAGAGTGCCAGATTGATGTCCTAAGTTGTATAAGTTTGCATTCCTACCAGCAATGGAAGAGTGTTCTCCTTATTGCCACATCTTTGCTAGCATGTTCTGACACTTCAGATCTTGATCTTAGCCATTCTGAGGTATGTAAGATGGAATCAAAGAGTCATTTTGATTTGCATTTCCCTGATGACTAAGTACTTCGAGCATTTCTTTAATTGCTTCTCAGGCATTTGAGATTCCTCTGCTGAGAATTCACTGTTTAGCTCTGTGCCCCATTTTTTAAATTTGATTACTTGGATTGTAGGTGTTTAATTTATTGATTTCTTTATATATTTTTGATATTAACCCTTTGTCTGACATAGGATTGGTGAAAATCATTTCCCAGTCTGTGCACTGCCATTCTTTTCTATTGACAGTGTCCTTAGTCTTACAGAAGCATTTCAATTTCAAGAGGTCCCATTTATTAATTGTTGATCTTACAGCCTGAACTGTTGGTGTTCTGTTCAGGAAGTTTTCTCCTATGCCAAGGAGTTAGAGGCTCTTACCCACTTTCTCTTCTAATAGATTTAGTGTATCTGGTATTATGTTGAGGTCTTTGATCCACTTAGGATTGAATTTTGTGCAGGGTTATAAATGCAGATGTATTTACATCTTTCTACATATAAACATCCAGTTAGATAATCACCATTTGTTGAAGATGTTGTCTTTTTTTCTGTATCATTGTTATGGTCCTTTGTCAAAAATCAAGTGTCCGTAGGAGTGTGAGTTTATTTCTGGGTGTTTAATTCAATTCTGTTGATCAACCAAACTATTCTATGCAAATACAATGCAGTTTTCATTACTATTGCTCTGTAGTATAGCTTGAAGTTAGGGATGGAGATACCTCTGGAAGTTTTTTATTGAATAGGATTGTTTTATCTATTCTGGGTGTTTTGTTTTTTCACATGAAGTTAAGAGTTGGTCTTTCAAGGTCTATTTTTAAAACTGTGTTGGTATTTTGATGCAGATTGCACTGAATCTGTAGATTCCTTTTGATAAGATGACCATGTTTACTATGTTAATCCTATTGATCCATGAACATGGAATCATGTCTTCTGATATCTTCTTCAATTTTGTTCTTCAGAGACTTGATGCTTTTGTCATACAGGGCTTTGTCTTGCTTCGTTAGCAAGTTACTTTATCTTGGTTACCAAGGTACTTTATATTAGTTATGCTTATTTTGAATAGTGTAATTCCAAAATTTATTTCTCAGATGGTTTGTCATTTGTAGACAGGTGGGCTACTGAATATTTTTGCTGAAGGTGTTTATCAGCTGTAGTAGATTTCTGGTGGGAATTTGAGGGTCACTTATGTATATTATCTTATAATCTGTGACTAGTGATACATTAACTTGTTCCTTTGCAATTTGGATCTACTTGATCTTCTTTAACTGTCTTATTGCTCTAGCTAGAACTTCAAGTACAATATTGAACAGCTGTGGAAAGAGTGGGCTTTAAGTATAGTCCTTCTATCCCTGATTTCTCCAAGACACTCATCATGAATTTTTTTTTTTTTTATTTTAGTCAAAGGCTTTTTCTGCATCTAATGAGATGATCATGATTTTTTTCTTTCAGTTTGTCTATATGGTGAATTACATTGATGGATTTTCTTATGTTCAACCATTCCTGCATCACTGGGATGAGCCTATTTGATAATGATGGATGCTGTAGTCGGTGTGTTCTTTGATTCAGTTTGCAAGTATTTTATTGAGCATTTCTACACCAAATTCATGAGTGAAATTTGTTTGAAATTCTATTTTCGTGTTGAGTCTTTGTGTATTTTATGTATCAGGCAGCTGTGGCTTCATAGAATAAGTTTTGCAATGATTCTTCTGTTTCTATTTTGTGGAATAATTTGAAGAGTATTAGTAATAGCTCCTTCTTGAGGGTATGGTAGTATTCTGCACTAAAACCATCTGGCCCTACTCTTTTAATGATTGGGAGACTTTTGATGGCTACTTCTATTTCCTTAGGGGTAATAGTACTGTTTACACTGTTTACCTGATTTTGACTTAACTTTGGCAAGTGAAATATATCAAGAAATTTGCCATTTCCTTTACATTTTCCAAATTTGTGGAATATAGGCTTTTGTAGTAACATCTAATGATTTTTTAGAATTCCTTAGTATAGTTGCTATGTCCTCCTTTTCATTCCTGAATTTGCTAATTTGCATATTCTCTCTTCGCATTTTAGTTAGTTTGGCTAAGGGTTTGTCTATCTTCTTGATTTCCTCAAAGAACAAGCTTTTGGCTCATTGCTTCTTTATATTGTTGTCTTTGTTTCTACTTTATTGATTTCAGCCCTGAAGTTGATTGTTTCCTTCCATTATGGTTCTTTGGTGTATTTGCTTCTTTTTTCTAAAGCTTTCAGGTATGCTATTAAGTTGCCAGCATTGGATCTGCCAATTTCTTTATGAAGATGCTTATTGGTATGAACTTTCCTCTTAGCACCACTTTCATTCTGTCCCATATATTTATGTACGTTTGGCTTCATTTTCATTTTCATTGAATTCTAGAAAGCTTTTAGTTTCTTTATTTATTTCATCCATGACCCAGGGGCATTGTGTAAGAAGTGGTTTAGTTTCCATAAGTGTATAGGCTTTCTGCTATTGTTGAGTTCCAGTTCTTATCTAGGGTAATCTGATAAGATACAAGGGGTTATTTCAGTCTTTTTGTATCTGTTGAGGCTTGTTTTGTGAGGAATTTTATGCCCAATATTTGAGAAGGTTCCATGATTTGCTGAGAGGGATGTATATTCGTTTGTGTTCAGGTGAAATGTGCTTTAGAGTTTTGATCCATTTGATTCATGATGTCTGTTAGTTTCATTATTTCTCTCTTTAGTTTCTGTCTCTATGATCTGTCCATTGTTGAAAGTGGGGTATTGAAGTCTTTGGCTATTAATGTGTGGTGTTTGACGTGTGATTAAACTTTCCTAATATCTGTTTAAAAATGTGTTTGCCCTTGTGTTCGGGACACAGATGTTCAGAATTGAGATCTCATCTTGCTATATTTTTCCTTTCAGGCATATGAAGTGTACTTCCCCATCTCTTTTGATTAATTTTGGTTGACTGCCTATTTTATCATATTCTAAAATGGCTACTCCAGCTTGATTCTTAGATATGCTTACCTGCAAAAACCTTTGCCAGCCATTAATTGTAAGGTAATGTCTATCTATTGCATAAGTGTTTTTCTTGTGTGCAGTATGAAGATCGGTCCTGATTTTACATTCATTCTGTTAGCCTGTGTCTTTTTTTGGAGAGTTGAGGCTACTGATGTTGAGAGATAAAATGATTAGTGGTCGTAATTTTCATGTTGGTGATGGTAGAGTGTATGTGTGTGCTGCCCTTCTTTTCATTTTGCTTATGTGGAATTATTTACTTATTGTGATTTCCTGGGTGTAGTTAGACTCCTTGGGTGGAAATTTTCTTTTTTGTATGGCTTGATATGTGTCTAGGTACTGTTTAAATTTGGTTTTGTTATGTAATATATTGTTTTATACCTTAATGGTAACTAAAGCTTCTGCTGGATATAGTTGTTTGGGCTGACATTTGTGGTTTCTTAGTGTCTGTAAGATATTTGCCAAGGCCCTTCTGACATTTTGAATTTCTGGTAGGAAGTTATATGTTCTGTACATTTAGTGTTTTGGTTTTTATGTGGCAGGAGGATTTTCTTTTCTGGTTCAATCTACCTGGTGTTCTGTAGGCTTCTTGTGTGTCTATAGTAATCTTTTTCTTTAGGTTGGTGAAGTTTTCTTCTATTATTTTTTGAAAATATTTTCTGGACATTGGAGCTGGGAGTCTTCTCTGTCTTCTATCCTATTATTTTAGGTTTGGTTTTTCATAGTGTTCCAGATTTCTTAGATGTTTTGTGTCATGAAATTTTTTAATTTAACATTTTTGTTTGATGGATGTATCTACTTCTTCAATTGTATACTCTATACCTGAGCTGCTCTCTTCCATCTCTTGTATTTTGTTGATGATGCCTGTGTCTTCAGTTCCTGTTCTTTTCCATAGGTTTTTCATCTTTGGATTGCCTTGATATTTTTATTGCTCCTATTTTCATTTTTTAGGTCTTGAACAGTTTTATTCATTTTCTTCTCTCATTTGATTGTATTTTCCTTTATTTTTTTGAGGGATTTATTTTCTTCCTTTAAGACTTCTATCATTTTCATAACCTTAGATTTAAGATTGTTTTCTTGCACTTCAGGTGAGACAGTTTCTCTAGGGCTTACTATGGTAGGATAGCTGATTTATGATGGGTTCATATGGCCTTGGGTTTTGGTGCTGTATGCTTAAAGTGAGTTCTAGCTATCTGATTGTCTCTAGTGTTAGCAGGCCTTGTCTTCCAGTATGGTCAGGCAGTTTGGGATTAAGCCAAGAGGGCTCTAATCTAAATGTTACTTGGACTCCCCACAGGCCTCCTCAGGATGTGGAGCCCAGGTACAGCTCACTTCTGCTGGCCCTGTCCCAGGTGGTACAGACAGATCAGGAGTTAGGTGTGGAGAGGGCTCTAAGCTGACTATTGCTTGGGGCCCCCACAGGCTTCCTCAGATAGAGTACAATGGAACTTGAGTCCTGCTTACAACTCACCTCCAATGGATCTACTGGCTTGGCTGTCTATCAGCTGGCTATGTCCCAAGTTGGTCAGGCAGATCAAGAGTAGGCTGAGAGAGCTCTGAGCTAGAAGTTGCTTCGGCCCCCTATAGGCCTCTTGAATAGCAGATGGAGGATGTGAATTGGAGCCAGAGTACATGTAACATCTTCTGGTCTTGTCATAGGTGAGTCAGGCAGATCAGGAGTGAGCAGTGGAGAGACTTTTATGCTGAATCATGTTGTAAAGTTTGCCTCAGCTCCCATCATAGCATCCAGAAGCAGTGCTCAGAGGACATCTCCCACAACCACTCAAGCCTGTTCATCTACAGAGCTGATCCTGAAGCTAGGCACACAGAAATTCAAAACAAAATTGAAGCCTATATCAAAAGATGAAAGAATGTCCCATTTTTATGTATTGGTAGGATTAATATAGTGAAACAATGGCCACTCTATCCAAAGAAATCTACAGATTCAATGCAATTTCTATCAAAATTCCCACAAAGTTCTATGCAGACTTTGAAAGAACAATAGTCAACTTAATATGGAATAAGAAAAACCCAGGATAGCTAAAACAATCCCGTACAATCAAAAAACTTCTGGAGGTGTAAAGGAGTTTTAATCCAGCAATGTGGCTACTACTCTTGTCCCATCCAAAGACCTTCTAGGTCTGTGTGATCTCGCTGAAATACACACATTTCAGAAACAGTTAATCTCTCTGGCTGGAATATAGACACACCTCCATTGCTGATGTGAGTGCAAATTTGTACAACCACTGTGGAAATCAATCTGTTTCTCAGAAATTGGGAAGAGCTCTACCTCAAGATCCATGTATATTCCTCCTGGTCATATCCTCAAGTTTCTGCATCATACCACAAGAACATTTGCTCAACAATATTCCCTGCAGCCTTATTTGTAATACCTACGTATTCCTTAACCAACAATGGACAAAGATAATGTGGTACATTTATACAATGGAGTATTATGCAGACACTAAAAGCAATGACATCAAGGAATTTGCAGGCAAATGGATGAAACCAGAAAATATCATCCTGAGTGAGGTAAACCAGAACCCAAAAGACAAATATGGTATGCACTCACATATAAGTGGATATTAGTCATAAAATACAGCATATCCATGTTATAAACCATAGACCCAAAGAATAAAAGTTACAAGGAAGACCCAAGGTGGGTGGCAGGGGAAAGCATGCTTGAATATCACTAAGAAGGGGAAATAGAGTAGACATCTGGCATGGATGGATGGAGGGGACTGAGTTGCATGTGTGGTTGGGATAAGAGAAGGAAAGATGAGGTAGAAGAAGGACAGAGAGAGAGAGAGAGAGTACTGCGAGAGACAAGTGGATTAGTGGTGGCACCTTTGAGACCACCTGGACCTAGGACACTGGAAACTCCCTGGAAACTCTGAGGGTGACCCTTTCTAAGACCCATAGTAATAGGGAATATAGAGCCTGAACCTGCCAACTGCTATTACTTGGCAAGATATCCAATGGAGAGATTGGAACAGCAACCCAGCTACAAGACCTAGGCTCTGCAATTTTTCTGCCTATATTGTGTTAAGGGATAGAATTTGGAGCAGATTATGAGGGTAGAGAAAAACAGAGACTGGCCTAGGTTGAGACTTATTCCATGAGATAGAGCCCACTCATGACACTATAAATGTTATTCTGTAAACTCACCGATCGGAGTCTAGCAAAAATACCACCAGGGATGTTTCACCCAGTAACTGACAACTGATGGAAACTGATGCAAAGACCCACAGCCAAACATTAAGTGGAGCTTAGGAAATCTCACAGAAGAGGGAGAGGAAATATTGAAGGAGACAAAGGGGTCAAGGATACCACAAGAAAACCTACAGAATCAACTAACCTGGGCTCACAGGTGCTCAGGGGGACTGAACCACCAACCGAAGAGTATACATGGGATGGACCTAGGATCTGGGCACTTATGTAACAGTTGTGCAGCTGGGTCTTCATACGGGACTCCTAAAGTTAGACCAGAGGATGTTTCTGACTACATTGCCTGCCTTTCAGTCCTTATTCCCTAACTGGACTTTCCTGTCTAGTCTCAATAAAATAAGATGCAATGTGCCAAGTCTTACTGCAGCTTGCTATGCCCAGACTGCTTAATATTCACGGGGGGCTCCTTTTTTCTGAGAAGGAGGGATAACTGGGGGTAAGGAGAGATGAGAGTAAGGGATTGGGAGGAGAGAAGGGAGGGAAAGCTGCAATTAGGATGTAAAGTAAATAAATAACTTAATCAATTAAAAATCTAAGAACTCATTCTCTCTCCCTCTCCCTGTTTCTCACTCCTATGTTTTTATCTCTTTATCTCTGCTTTATCTGATTTCTGTTTTCGCTTCTATTGCTATTTTGTATTTCTGAAGATGTTTCTCCCTATTACTTTTCATGCTGAAAATTATATAGCTACTTCCTTCACACAGTATAGGTATTTATAAGTGTTATAGAAAAAAACTGCAAGCAACTTCTACTCTATTTGCCTCAGAAAGGTTTGCTGAAATGGTACCAAGAGCTGACTTTCTGGTTGTAAATGAGGAAGAGAAAAAGACAGAGCATTTAGCACAGAGAGCTCAAATATGATTTTGCTACTGCATTATTCAGACATGTTTATCATAGGCCTCCAACGTTTGCCAACAAGACAGATAATAGCTTTTACAAACACTGGAAAGAAGAAACATATCCAAGTTTGGACATATCTGTGTTAGCTAGAGAGAGAATTCTCCTCGTTCCAATCTTAAAATGTAGACAGAATAAGATATGGGTGTTTTAAGACATTGCTTTTAACCAAACCATTAAAGATGCACTTAAAATAAATGTCATCAAGTAATTGCTGTCTCGTCTCATTATGTCAACAAGCCTATCCTCCTCTGGGAGCTTACTCTCCAGTATGACAAAATGTATTCATTAGTTACAACTCATTCTTTTTATATTAAGACAGGTACTTAAGTATTTTTATTAATGCATCAATTTCACAAAATAATGGGTCTCATTATGCTATTTTGGTGCATGTATAGAATGCATTTCTTGGACTGAAAAATCCACCTAGAGTCATATATGTCAAATATAAAAGTGTAAAGACATGAAAAAATTACCAAGTGTTTTAATGTCCCCAAGCACAATATTTAGAAATCCAGTGTAGAAAAACAAGGATGAAATACAAAAGAGAGAAAAATATTTGTTTTTAAATATGCTTTAAAGATTATGAAACCAGAGGTAGAAATTAATCCAGTGGCCAGAGATTCAAATTTGACTCAAAACAGGCATCCACAAGGACATGCTTATAAGACAATAGGTGCTTAATGGCTTATATGTCATCTGAGGACTATGTGGGCTCTGAAAATATTTGTTGTGTCTAAAAAGGTGGTGGAGGAGGAACAGGGAGAAGAAGAGAGAAAAGAAGGGATTTCTTTGCTCAGTTTTATGCATGTTTGACTTAGACCATTAACACTGATTTTCTGTTTTTCTCTATTATATTGATCTTCTGTTATGAACTTACACACTTCTGCAAACTGACTCATCAAAACTAGGGAGGTAGACTAAAGATAGTTTTCTTTTGTTGTAGTTTGCTTTATATGTGAAGACAAATGGCAACATAATTGTATCCATCATTATTAATTTCAGTCAAACAACATTACATCAAAGATTTTTTTGTTCTTTTCTCTTATTATAGTCGAAAATATTCCCTATAACTGTATATTGATATGCAAATATGAACCTTCTCCACAATTTCTATAACATAGTAGTGAAGCAAGGGCACTATGCCCTAATAACATATAACCTCAAGTACATTTTTGGTCTTTGAATTTTAATTAAATCACTGATATTTAATTTGATCTGGACATGTTTTTCTCAAAAGTATCAAGGTTTTGAATAAGTATTATAATACATGAATTAGCATTTGTGTCATTTTAATACTGTATAGAGTGTATGTAACATTATGGAAGTGTCATCTTATGAATAAAACTCAGGTAGCATATGACAAGCAAATATTAATTTGGTTATATGTATACATTTTAATATATCTCATGTTTTTCTACACATAGACTCATAGCGTGACACTGAGTCAACCAGTCTGAGATTAGAATACAACTGACATATCAATGTTATGAGATATATACAAATGCATTCCTAGGGATTTCCAACCTAAATGCCTTTAAATAATGTATTGACTGTTTTGAGTTTGCTGAAGACAATGTAACATAGTATACATTAAATATATGATCAGTATTATGCAGATTAATATCACATATAATAGGTATACATGGCATGTATAAATATTACTCGTTTTAGAAGGACAACAGCATGGGCTAGAAAGGGCTGGGGCTCCTGAGCTCCTCATCTCAGCTGGTGATACCCTCTACTGGGAGGTCCAACAAGGCAAAGTAGAGCTATTACACCATAGCACTCCAGCTCAGCCAGGGATATCCTTCAGGGCAGCAACATCTTGGCTAAAGAGGCATCCTCTCAGAACTGTGTGGTTCCTGTGCGCCCATGTCTCATGATACTCTTCCATGGGGATACTGTCCCACCTCAAAGCTGTGTGGTTCCTGGCCTCCAGAGTCCCAGGATACCTCTCCATCAAATCAGGAATGCCAACAAGAATGGCCTTACCACCATAGATACACTTTAGTATTGGCATCTGCATTTTTCTTATATACCTTTGTAAAACAAAATAATGAAATTCCGTACGATTAGATAAAATTCTTCTGTGGTTTGTCTTGAGAAATGGTCATGCAGTTTGTTTAGACCCCAAAAATACTGCCTTTTGCTAATTGAAAAGTATTCTTAAAATCACTTCAAACTGTGAATCTACTTGATAGAGATCAAATTCTTCTCAGGCAGTAAGCACGTTCTCTCAAACTTGATGCCTGATTGCTCAGTTCTAAGGACCTCTCTGAGTGTTTGAAGACTATTAGTTGTAGATGACACACAGCAGGGTATGGAAAATGGAATGAGAAAAAGTTGGAAAGTTAGGGAAGTTAAGCAGAATATTCTCATTTTAATTTCCTCTTAGCAAATACACAGGGCCAATCCTGGTGAATGCCTTTGCACTACAGCTGTAAAACTTCACCATCTCACAGGAAACGGTGGGCAACAGAAGCTTGCACCCAGAGCTGCTGAGGCAGAAGATTGCGGGATTTATGGGACAGATGCCTAATGCTTTCCAATATGCTTTTCATAATGCCTATCTCATTTTGATCCATGATATACTGCCTTAGAAATGTTTTTCTTTTTTTGTAAAATTGTCTTCATAAGTTCCTGAAGTTTTGGTTAGATGAACTGGTCAAATTTACACAAAGAGAAAGACTTGAACCTGTTAACCCCATGGTCACGGCTTTATTCTGGTACAGGTTTCTCATATTGATTCTCACTGGAGCCTTGCAAAATATCACACTTTCTTTAAATTTACCTTAGATATGCCTGGGCGTGGTCTCAGGTAAATAAATGCAAGTATATATGCTATGAATGTGTGCAAGTTATGTATAAAGATATATAATGTATATTGTCCCTGACATTATATTCACCTGAAGATATTTAACCTTTTTTTCTACTTTTGTTCTCTATCACTTCATATTTTGCCACCCATTTACTTTACACCCTTTTTTTCTTTTCTCTGTACCATCTTCACTCACCATAGTTTTTCAATGATTTAGTGGAAGAAAAATTAAGTAAGACTAGGTCAATAGCAAGTAAGTGGTGGAAAGACGCCTGAAAGTCTTTAGCTTTAATTCTCTCCATCTGACCAACTACCTTTAAGTAGGTTTAATGGGCAGGAGAGTTCTTTTGTTCCTGAAGACCAAATTGTTAAGTATCTAATAGCTTATTTTGTTAAAACACAGTTTCCACACAGCTCATCTCTTCCCTATTTAGACAAACCTTACAACTGTGGTACTCTAGCAGAAGCGTCTTAGCTTAATCTTACACATTGCATGAACTGAGAATGGACTGTTTCTCATTTTAAATATTTTTGATGTAGACAATATAGAATCTTTCCCTTGAGACATGTATACCATGATATTTATATAAGAATTACATTAAGATTCAATTATAAAAATGTGTTCAGAAGATAAGGCTATATTTTTTTCACTTGTCATTGGGTGGGATAAAATTACAACATTATTAATTTAAATGTGTCTCACGAAGTAATAGTAGCAAGTACCATATTGGGTTGAACAAGGAATTAAATGCAGCAGCGAACAACGTATTGCCTTCTGACTTTCATTTTTCTACTTTAATATCTCTACATTGCTGAGTGCTCAAGGCAGCTACTAGAGCTCTAGACATCATAGCTAAGCCTGTCAAAGTACTAGGGTTACATAGGCAATCTGACACTGGCTATGCAAGAATGAGGTGACATTTACCAAAGCATTCTCTGGAAATTCGACAGTCCTGTTGGCCTATATAACATAATAGGTTAGTGTTTAACCAGGATACATTGGATATTGTTTATGATTGGAACTGAAAAGAGACACTCTTTAAAGGTTTGCAAGAAGAATAATTTCTAGAATTCAAATTTATTTGTAATATGTAAGTAAATTGGTTTTATTTACATATTATAATGTATTGTTTAATTTCCTTTCTTGAAGTCATAAAAGAAATAAGGTGTATTATTTGTATGAAAGAGACAAATAATCTTCATCAAAATCATCAAGTGCATAGTATACTAGTATACTACTAAGTTTTCCAAATATTAGTAATTAATTTGAAAACTATACCTGGCTTTAAATCTTGCAAAAAATAGGGATTTTGTTGTGATTCTTCTTATCATTCTTTTTGTCATATTTTTTTATTTCTTTGTCTCTTCTTTCATTATCAAAAATACTTTTACCTTTCTACAAACCACACATAATATCAGCATCCTCATCATCATTGATTTGTTTTAACAGGTATGTAGTTCTTGGAGCAATGCGTTATACAGGTAGAAGTCTCATTGAGTAAGAGGCATCTGTTTGTGTGTGTAATGTAGTAAGAGGTAGTTGTTGAAGATTCAGTTTCGTTTTTCTGAAGAGTAATACCAGAAAATGGTGAGCTTGATACACAAAATATATCTTCAGCTGTTAAAGTACATGTTTTCCCTTAAGGTCAATGACAACAGAGCAAAGAAAATATGTAGCATAAATAGCATAAATAATACTATCTTAGAAAACATTTATTATCAAGGCAATGGTGGAAACTACAGAGCTATGTAAGTATAAAACTAATGGCTTTCTTAAATTTTTCAGGACTCGTAATTTCTTAAATAGTCTTTAATAACGTCCAAACACTGTCTCTCCATAACAAAACATGTTATTATGATTATGAAATATATTACATGATACCACTATTTCATTTTGAATAGATTACCTCCATCCAAATACAGGTGAATTTTTTCTCTGGTACTATTATTTATTTTTCATTATTTTTTAAATTGTAGTAGTGAATATAAGTAGTCTTTTTGTAAAGATTATGAAATTAAAATGTATACACAAGACTGTCAGAACCAGTCACTGATAACAAGGCCATCTACTTTCATTCTGTTTGCTTTTGATATTATAATAAACAGAGCTAGATAGATATAGATTAAAAGGGAAATTCTTATGAGCATTTTCTTTGATTACAATGAATTTTTAGACTATGCAAGCAAATGCTGGAACACAAATCAAATAACTTCTGCAAACAATTAAAATTAACAAAGGTAGATCTATTATGGTACATAAAATTTATGATGATATTTAAAAATGTTTGTCTTTTTTCAGTCTTACTAAAAAAATAGAAAAGCAAAAGTTAGAAAAAACAACAAATATATGATAGTAGTCTGTGAAAATGCATTACTTTGTCAGCATTAAATTTTCTAAATGTGTCAGGATGTTCTTTATGGCAATCAAATTTCTATATGGCTATTAGGTATGACTAACTCCTCTGTATTCTTTGCTTAAAGTCTTTTGCTGTATTGAGCTTTATTTCTTTTTAAAGTTGTTATGAATTTGTGAAGCTGAAAGAAGCATAGTGTTTGCAAGAGGAATTGGTCTCTACACAGGTTATTTCCAGTTGAAGGAAGAAACTACACAGTTACAAAATCTACAGTGCTTCATGCTGAAGAGTCACTGTATTCAAGGAAACAATCAAGCCAGTGTAGTCTAATACCTGACTTTGTACTCAGTTCTCTCTTAGTCAGTTTCATGACTCTGGAGAAAAAAGAGCCCTTCACTTCTCTATTTGTACCCTTAGCTTTTCACAAAGTGAAAGTGTTTGAGACACCAGAACACTGCATTTTGCACTTAAATGCTCATACAGATAGTGACTGGTTTTGTTACAAATGTGGACACTGAGCCACATTTTAAGATATGGTCTGAGATTTTGCATTTCTACAAAGCTCGTGGTTAGACTGGAGTCTCTTGCCTCATCTGCATTTCTTATTTTCCCTGCCTACAAAACATAATCGCTTTGAGAAATTTCCAAAAATATAAGCACCCAATTCTCATCTAGACTGGAATTCGACTCTGGATGTGTGTTCAGGCACAAATATTTTTCACATTACCTGGGTGATTTGACTGTGATATGAAAACTGAGAAGAAGCTGAGGACACAATGCCTCATTTCTGCCAAAGCTCTACAATGACTTGTATTTTGTAAAATCACATATTTTCTGGCAAAATGTGACATCCTGCTCTCTCGGTAGATGATATGGGAAAGGATAATTGTCCAGACAGTGAATTTACATTAGCATTAAGGGTCTCAGCACCAGAAGAGAATTGAAAAACTTGACAAGTGTAATTGAATATCACCCCTTGTACCAGAGGGAGATGAGGAATGCACTTTAAAAATGATACAGTATACCTCAAAGACTAAAATATGAAGCACAGAAAAGACAAAGGTCAGATCCACATTTAATTAATCTTGGGGAAAACATATGTAATTAGCAGCTGTGTGGCATAAATATCCATGTTCGTGTTCCTGTAAGGTGTAATGGATCTACTCAAATAGGGGCCTACAACCTCAGGAGAATTTTCCTTTATGCTGCTCAAGCTAAACAATGCTTTGTTCCTAATAAGATATCAGGAATGCAGTTGTTACATCTTCTCGTACAATTTTTCCTACCCTCAAGTTTTCTTCTTGATACTTATGTGGTGTACAATGGGAAAAATAGCCTATGTTCGTATTAAAATATAAAAACAGACATTTTCACCTAAGTTCCTCTCTCGGTTCAAGGTGATTAGAATGATGTCCAATACAAAAAGCATTCACAGCATATAGAGTAAACATATTAAAATTATTTAGAGTGGAAAACCATGTATGATACAGAAAATAAGAAATGGTGGGTGCAGTTTTACACTGAGAAGATTTGATACCCTATTCTGGCTCATATTTTCTGTAAGGGTCATTTGATTTTTCTTCTACATGAAAATGTGACTTTGTAAATTAGTCTGGATTGTTATGTCCTGAATATTGTAAAGATGATTATATCATCTTGCTATCACGAAGTAAAAACTTTTACTCTACATCCAAAGGAAACCATTATATTTTGTAAGAAACAAATTATTTATATGATGCCAGATATAATATGCAATGCCTAGGATAAAGAAAATTCTGGCAAGAAGTGTGAACTTATTAAGTGAGTAGAGACATTTTGAGGCTAAGCAGTTGTCAAATAATTCGGTCTAAAAGTTCTCAAATAGTGAATGACTTTTAAAAGTTAATGTGTATGTGCGTACATGTGGGTGCATGTGCGGTGAATTTGTGTGCATATGTGTGTACGTTTGTGTGCATACTTGCATGAGTGCATGAGTTTGTGCTTGTGTGTTTGTGTGTTTTGTATGTACATTTGCACATGTATCCATTTGTGAGGGAGCACTCACCCATGCAGGACAGTGCAGACTGCAGCTGTTGACATGACATGGGCTGTTTTGCTACTTGTTATCCATCTTCTTCGATTTGTTTTTGAGATAGGGTCTTTCACTGAAGTTAGAACTCACCAATTCTACTAGGCTGTCAGGTTAAGAAGTCACTCAGATTGTCATGCATGCTCCTTCTAGTGCTGGGATTATAGATAAGAGCCATTATACCGTGCTCCTAAATGTGAGCTGAGGGTCTCATCACTGTATGGCAAACACTGTACTTACTATATCATCTTCCTAGTAGAGTCCATTCATAATTTATTGATAAAAGTTCATTGAAATTCTACATTGTTTTTCTTTAAGTTTCTTATTAGTTAGCATATATATCTTGCATCTGAATTTATAGACTGTACAATAAGGTTTTATAACTGGATTTTTGTCATTATACATTAATATATTACAGTTTTCACTCCTTCATGCTGTACACACTGATTTATTTTTTTATTATTTTTATTTTTTAAATATACATTTATATTCTTACACATATATACAATAAACTACCTACAGCAAGAAGAACCACAAAACAATCAGGAATTGTATAAATGTTACATTCATAGTGTTTTGGATATTTGTATTTGACAACCTTGAAGAAAACATCTTTCCTATCTTGATAAGTCTAAAATTCTGAATGTAAATCAAAATCTATCATATGTCATCTCTATCAACTTAAAACATCTATCTAGATCTAAAAACATCTTAACCCCTAAACAACTAAACTTAATTGTAAGACAAAACTATCTGGTCTTCACCCACATCAGAGACATGAGAAGGAATAAAATTAATTACCTGAGTATACAGGGAGTGCAGGTTAGCAGCTTTTAAAAGTAGAAAATCACAGAGACATTTTGCTGTCTGAACAGTCACTCAAAACTCTCTACAACATTCGAACATCATCTTCAGCCTTCTGACCCACTTTATGTGACATACATATTTGTGAGTTGGGACTTGCTTACCCTGCCTTGGCAAAGTTTAGCGTTTGGATCTGTCTGCATTCAAACTTGCCCATTTTTAGGTAGAATTCTGTCTGTGGCAGAAATGAGGACATTTTAGTGAGTGGCTGGCTTGCCACATTTGAGGCCTTCTCCATAAGGATGTTCTTTGATACTCATCATCATTTTTGAAGTAGGCTGGGAGCTGCCAGGAATTAACCTGTCTTAATGTCAAGGAATCTTTAAACTAAAAAAAGTCTTTAAATGCTATATTGAGTACATCTTTGAGGTTTTTGAATACCTTACCTACTATCAATAGAATCATATATGTCTGTTAAACTTAGGATGCATATTCTTGTGATAAAAAATAGACTAGTAATTGATATGCCCATGATTTAATTAAATAATTAACTTGTGTTACTTAACTATCCTAAGCAGCCTGTACTAGCCCTTTCGAAGTCTTGGAAGAAGACCTTGTATTATACTTGAGTTGTATGCACAGCTCCCAGGACAGCTTTGAAGAAAGCTTCTGATCCTAATTGGTCCAGCAATTCAGATTGTCCCACAGAGGACCTTAATTAAGCCTGGAATTTCTAGACATTTAGAAACTTGATGACAATGCTATTCTTAGCTTGTTTAACCATTTCCCCAATATTATTTGGACCCTTACAAAGGTATTATTCTTCATAAATCAGAGGGAATAAACCTTAAGAAAACAATGTCCCATATCCCTTAAGCTGGTGTGGGTGTTGGGGGAGTTGGGTAGGTTTTTGGTTGCTTTCTTGGGCTATAGATGTTTATTTTCATTGGGAGTTGGTTATAACACCAAAAAGAAAGCAATGCTGGACTCAGGGATGTCTCTCTATTCCTTTATTTTCTTTCTTAGATTTGGATATAGGAGTAGAAAAGAAAGAAGGAGGAATATAGAAATATATAGGGATGATAGGACAGAACGGAGATTATTGAATCTACTCCTCAATTTAATGCCTTAAGTGTTACTCACAGTATTAGTTTAATCCAGTGCTATAGAATTTCATGTACTAATGCAAATTAAGTTTTAATTTGATACATTGCTATAGAATTCAAATTTCAAATCATTCTTCACGCACATTATATATAGTTCTCATCTAATATGAAGTATTGTACCTACACAATGCAACTATAATATAAGGTTGCTTCCACACTGATTTTTTATCTGCCTCATTTGAAGGAAAACAATTTTTTACATTCAATAGTTAAATCAATATTCATTATCTTTAATTTTAAAGATATGTTCAAAATATATGGTAGAGTTAATTCACATTAACTTGAATAAACAAGTACTTAGATTAAATTATATATTTCAAGCAAAATATATTTTTTTTCTGTTTAACGATGTGGTTGGATCAATGGAGAAAGCGGCAGCCAGTCATAAAGAGCAGCCCATTTCCTCTCCATTAAGTTTAATTCTAAAAATTCAGGCATAATGAATCAGTGCTGACCACAGGCCACTTCGTCTCATTCTGTGGTCATTGTGGCTGCTAGTGGCTGTAACTTTTGTATCTCCAATTAGTTGTGGGGAAAAAACAGAAACCATAATTCTGAAAGTTGTAGGCATACTTTGTAAGTTGCTTATAGAACTAAGAAAGAAAAAAGAAAGCAAATATATTTTTTATAACCCTTTGGTTTACTGAAACCTCAAAGTTTGACTACATGGAACTTTTTTTTTTAATCCCTTTATTGTGATTATCCAATGTAGGAAGAACAATCCAGAAGGGCATTTATGGGAAACCTTAACCTATACTGTGAGTAAACCACCATAACTATATTTTAAATTTGTTTGACAAAGCCTTAGGCAGTTCAAAGAGCCAGACAAATGATGTGAAATTTTCTTAGTTGTTTTCAAGCCTGCAGCCATGAGAATGAGACAAAACTAGCTGCCTTAAGTTGATTATAGCAGCAGGAGATACCAACACAAGACAGGGCTTCCTAGGTATTAGCTAAGGGAAAAAAATGGCAGTCAGGGGTCATGCTATCTGAAGAACAACGAGCATACACATGTAATCTGAAGGTGAATATATAATGGGTGTTAATTAACTAATGTCAGAAATCAAAGGCAAACCAGCAATCTTAACGACATGCTCATATTAAATGTTTTCTTTGGTAAATATTTTCAGAGTATTTGGTGTTAAGACCTACTTGAACTTGAATTCAATATTTAAATCAAGACAGAACAAACAATAGTGGTTGAGAAACAAAAACTGTTTTTATCTGATTTTGAACAAAAGCAAGAGCTAATTATAGAGTGTACATTTCTTTAGGGCTTCAATGTTGTATCAGATTAACAAATAAGAGAGGATATTTTTCTAAGAAATCCAATCACACACAGAAATCTCTAAATACATTCAAAATGTATAACTATGTATATAAATGTACACGCCTTGGAATGTGAAAAATATATAATTTTTGGCTGTTAGATCCAACTTAAGGCTAGCCTGAAGTGGGAAACTTTTGTAAGATGTCTTTTGTTGGAAATTATAAAAGGTTAAGAGAGAAAATCCCTTCTGGGTCTTTCCACAAATGTTTACAAAAATGACATTATTGCTTCATCTGATGGCATAGAACATCCCTTTGATGGAAGGTCTACTGACACATCACATGTAAACTTTCTTCTACCTTTTACTATAAGTTAGTTCCTTCTGTAGTAATCCCCTGAGTCTTCTCTTTGCTTCTGTCTATCTTATGTTCGCACAGATTCAATGCATTGTTTAGAAACAGAGGGACTTTGGTGCATCTTTATTTTTATAATAGTGCAGGCCATATATTTTTTACTATAGTACAGGCCATAAAGAAACTGCTCTAACTGATTGAATAACAGAAGGAAGAGTAAAATGTAACTCTGAAGCACATTGTCAAACAATATATAATCAACACTTGAATGTTAACTTGTTCCATATTAACACTATTTTACATCTCATAAATAATTCTACTTGTCTCTTAATATTGAATAGAAAACATATAATAAACATTAGAGAATCCAAGATGGCAGCACCAAAAACACACCATGTCTGATAAGGAGGAGAGGGGTGACTTCACAATGACCTAAGGACCCAACCAAGAACTACAAAATACCCATGTTGGTGATTCCCATGTGAGACGTGTCTACATCTTGTGAAGCATTGGTGAATCTGGCCTTGGGTACCTGACTAATCCAAAGAAAAGTCCCTGGGTCCCTGCAGGTTTGTGCCCACTCTCCAAACTCTAGCCACTCACCTGCATGTGTGCTGTACCTGCCCTCTGGGTATCAGACTGAACTAGAGACCACCAGTGTCTGGGTTTCTAGCCCAGAAGACACCTGACAGTCTGGAACACAAGTGGATTTAACCTCAGGTAACCAGGGCAATCCATGGAAAGTTCCTGGGGCCCAGGCCCCAAACTGTATTAACACACCTGGCGAGGCATGCAGCACCTGCACCCTGTGTCTCAGAAAGAAATGTGGACTACAAAAAACAGTATCTGACTCTTCCTGCAAGTAGGACATACCAAGAGTGGAACATAGATAAATATGAACTCAGGTCACCAGGTCTTACCTTAGGTCACCCACCTGATCCACCCGAAGAGTTTCCTGATCCCAGCATGTGAGGTGTCTCAACCTATAGTCACACTCACCTATGAGTGGTTATCAATGGGCAATGAAGGACACCAGAAACTACCACCCAACTCCAGATCCACTTTGTGCCTAGATCTGCCCCAGAAATGTGGTGTGTTGTTGTGATGCACATCATGAAAAGACATACACTGCACATGCTTCAGCAACAATATTCATTATTCACAGATAACAAATCTTAATGTCTAAATCTTTCTGGTTAAATGCCTTGTGTACCTCTCCCTTCAGTCATGACAATGCTCTTACTCTACAATACTATCATTTATCTTTTGAAGGATAGAAGGAAACAGCTATTACTAGATAAATAGTAATTTTATATCAACAGTCATATTTGACAGGAAATGTAAAACAGGTTATAAATGTTTACTTACAAGTCCATGTTCTTGATGACTAAGCTTCCATGCCAGTGTACTGTTGTAAAAAATACCGACTTAGAAAACAAACATGATCTAAATCATTTCAAATGATTTCACTAAGAACTACATACGTGTAGATGGTAGTGGTGAGTGGGGACACACAAAAGAGAAGAAATCATTATTTATATACACTGACATATCTTATTGTGTAAGATTTTGTTTCAGATTTAAATAAGAAACATTGGGGAGATTTCACTATGCAGACAGGATCAAAATATAAAAGTGAAAAGATAAGCTTTGTACAGGATATCTTAGGGATAAAGCATAAACACTCCCAGAAGCTTTTGTGTAACTGACAAAGGATATATTTGACGTTAGAATCTTATCTTTACCTTCCTCAGTGAATTAAATAACTAACAGAATAAATTAGTAAAGTCTGTGTGGAATAAGTGAAAGAAATAAAATTAGCACTTGTGTTGAACTGATCATAAATGGACAAGAACAGTGAGTTAATCTTATTTTATCATTTCTTTCACTTATTCCACACAGACTTGTGCTAACAGGAGTAATAATGAAACATACTACTTGTTTTTTAGAATACAAATAAGCATTTTGTTTATCAGTATAGATAAAACACATGTGTGTAATATATATGCAAATTTCTTATGTCCATCAATCTTCAGATATATGGGAGAAATAACCTTTTAATGGCACAGAAATATTTACAATAAATCTTCTCTATAGAGAACCAAAGCATGTACTGTTTCTTAATAGGCTTATTACAAGTAAGATATTCACATATTAGGGACTATTTTCCAAAAGCTATAAATAATATGAACTGCTCAATGAAAAGTTATTAGAATATTACTTGATATGTGTGTTACCTCATAGGCCTATTGTCACTGATAAAGACAATTTAAAATAAAATGATCTGATATGACTGAAAGATTTATTAGGGACAGAAAATATACAGTTGAAACTACTGGTATTTTACTTATTGTTGATAAAGTAGCAAGAGATACATGGATCAGAAGTAATGCAGCTGTCTTTTCTTTGGCAGTAGGCACAGCTTCCTGGTAGTTGTTATCTACTTTTTTATTATCTGTTTTTCTGGCAGCTCTTGAAGAGGATGTGGGGGCATGTACGCATCTAGCCAAAGCTGCAAACTCAAGAAATCCAGACCCTCTTTCTTTCTAATGTAGTGTTGGCAATTCTACAGACCTAAGCATGGTAGTCTATTAGACTATACAATTGATTATACAATCTTATCACTGTGTGTGTGTGTGTGTGTGTGTGTGTGTTTACAGACAAATACTCAGGCAAAACAGTCATACTCATAAAATATAAATAAATAAATAAATATTTTTAAAAAGCAACAAAATAACACTGTTTTTTTTTGTTGTTGTTGTTGTTTTGCTAAAGTCAAGTTATCTATTTCCTGTATTATCCTAGCTGTGGTTATCCACATTGGGTTTGAGTTTTCCTTCTAGTAAGTTTCATAGAGCTGGATTGGTGGATAAGCACTGTTTGAAGTTGTTTTTGTCGTGGAATATCTTTTTTTCTCCATCTATGGTTATTGAAAGATTCACTGGGTATAGTAGGCTCGACTGGCTTCTGTGGTCTTGTCAGGTTTGCAAGACCTCTGCCCAAACTCTTCTAGCTTTTATGTTCTCTGCTGAAAAGTTAGGTGCGATTCGCATAGGTTTGCCATTATATGTTACTTGGCCTTTTCACTTGACACTTTTAATATTTTTTCTTTGTTCTGCACATTTTGTTTTGATTATCTTGCGATGGGAGGGTTTTCTTTTCTGGTCTATTCCATTTGGTGTTCTGTAGGCCTCTTGTATGTTTACATGTATCTCTTACTTTATATTGGAGAAATTTGCTTCTGTGATTTTATAGAAAATATTTTCTGGGCCTTGGAGCAGAAGTCTTCTCTTTCCTCTATTCCTATTATCCTTTGGTTTCATCTTTTCAAGGTGTCCTTGAATTCTTGGATGTTTTGTGTCAGGAATTTTCAGATTTAACATTTTCTTTGATGGTTGCATCAAATTCTTCTGTTGTACCTTTTACACCTGAGATTCTTTCTCTTGTACTCTGTTGGTAATGTTTACCTTTGTAGTTCCTCTTTTCCTCTCTGAGTTCTCTATTTTCCATCTTCTATTTGTGCTTTTATCATTGTTTTCATTTTCATCTTCAGATCTTGAGCCCTTTTATTGATTTCCATCACCTGATGTTTGCATTTTCTTGAATTTTTTTCTTTCTGGTTTTTTTTTTTTTTTTTGTTTTTCGAGACAGGGTTTCTCTGTGTAGCCTTGGCCATCCTGGACTCACTTTGTAGACCAGGCTGGCTTCGAACTCACAGCGATCCGCCTGCCTCTGCCTCCCGAGTGCTGGGATTAAAGGCATGCGCCACCACGCCCGGCTCATTTTCTTGAATTTCTTCCAGCTATTTCCTCATTTCCTCTCTAAAGGCTTCTGTCATGGCCTTTCTAAGGCTGTATCTTCCTGAATTTGTTTAAAGATTTTATTTGTTTCTTTCATTATCACTTTCATTATGAAGAATGTGAAGTCATTTTCTTGTGCTTCAGTTGTGTTTGAGTTTCCAGGGTTGATTGCTTTGGAATAACTGGGTTCTAGAGATGTCATATTATTTTGGCTTTTGTTGTTTGTGTTTTTATGATGGCCTTGAGTTATCTTGTTGTTTCTGATGTTGAGTGGTAGTTTCCGATGTCCTTTACTGGCCTTTGAGAACAGTTTGTAGATAAATGGTTGTAGGATGATACCCCTAACTTGTGGGGACCATGGAACCTTCCCTCGATCATGCAGGTGACCTGGGTTTAGCTCCAGGGGATTTTGCTCCATACCCTGGGCTCCCAACAGGGCCAGAAAGACGTTAATGCTGGTACTCTACAGCCAAAAGTACAGTCCAAGAAAGTGTAGATAAAGCTTGCTATTCTGTGTTTGCTGGGGCTTTGGGCCAGCAGGGCTCTGGGGCCTTGGTTCAGTGTGCCAGAGAGTATAGTTACCACATCCTAGATTGTGATGTTTGACTGGGCTTTGGAAATGTGTCCACAGCTATCTGGGCTCCTGGCCTGGCCAAGGCTCTCTCTGTGGACCAGCAGGGTGGTAAAAGGTCAGATCTATGCCCCACACTCTGGCCTCCCACCTGGGTCAGCAGGCACTGATGCTGGTGTTCTGTAGCCCACAGTTCAGTCAGAGAGAGAAAGTACAGGTACAGACTGATAGTCTGGATAGTCTGCTTTTGTCTGGCCTTTGGTTAGCTTGCCTTCTCCCATTCAGGCCGTGGTGCTTTCTGTGGACTGGCAGGGTGTTCTGAGGTCACATCTACCCATTCTCCTGGGTTCTGCCCTGGGCTATCAGATCCATAGACTGAACCAACAGTTCGGTCCCAGATACAGAATCAGAGATATACAGCACAGATGGAGCATGCAGGAGGGTATGTATCCAGACTATGGGGACTGGGCATCCATCCTCTGTGGCCCAGTTGGGTGACCCAAGGCTCCATCTACCTGTTCTCTACCCCATGTGGGCCCCTCTCACTGAGGGCTCTACAGGTCTTGTGGTCTGT
Organism: Acomys russatus; assembly: GCF_903995435.1. Lineage (NCBI taxonomy): Eukaryota > Metazoa > Chordata > Mammalia > Rodentia > Muridae > Acomys > Acomys russatus. Next base: position 103,686,477 of record NC_067137.1, on the reverse strand, counting down.
AGCTCCAAGCCTGGCCCCTAGGCTCTGTTCTGCCAGACACTGTTCATGGTCAGCACTGTCATCTTGGATCTATTCCTTTTCTCTTATACTGAATAAATATTAACTAATAGACACAGACTACAAGCTAGAAAATAAATCTCAACAGATATGATTAAAACATATTTTAACTCACCAACTGGCTGCCATAGGTAGCTAGCCAACCCCAGGGATCCTTCCAAATGCTGGAGTTAATAAGCTAGCATTTCTGCACCTGGCTTTCTACATGGGAGTAAAAATACAGTCTCAATATTTCATGCTTGTATTGCACTCACATTACCCACTGAACTGTCCCTCCATCTTCATAGTTGTTATTGAGATATCATAGCTTATGTACAAGTGAAGAAAAGTGATATGCTGGTACTTTTATGTTTCGTTGTTTGCTTATTTGTTTAATTTGGGGAATAAAGAAAGATAAAATTCATTTGGACAAATCATTAATACAATGAAGAGAGAATATTGTACAAAGATTAACGTTTTTAATAAGACAACAAACTTTTTATATCTACCCAGAAGTACAGAATAAGATTCAAGACTAAAAAAAGTTGATAAATCAATAACTTAATTAAATGAAAATAGAAATACAAACTTTTAATTTTCTAATGTTTTATAATAAGAAATGTGAAATGAAAAATTTGTTTAGTTTTTCATATTTCTTGGAAAATTAGGCACACATCATTCTAATAAAAGTCATCAAATATAAGTTAAATAATTTCCCCATATTTTAGAAATAGCACAACTTTTCCTCTACTCTTTAACAAACAGTATAAATGAAACCATTATTCTTGGCATGAATTTTCTTCAATCACACTACTTTTGTAGTAGATAACCTAAGGGGAGGATAAATCTGTATCTTGTCACTGCAGTCATGAATAGATACTTCAAACTAATGTTGGCAGGTGTGATCTGAAATATTGGACATCTGTGTAATATAAAGAGATTAAGCTGACATTAGTATTTCTGATAGTGAGGTGTGGATTCCAAAGACACAGCATTAAGAGTGCATTGAGAAATGAAAGAAGTCATTCTTACAAAATAAGCTTTCTTTTACGAATACCATTCAGCCATCAATCATTTTGCACGCGCCTGCACGCACGCGCGCGCGCACACACACACACATCTGTGTGTTTGGTTTCATTATTTTTAAGGAAAAAATATAGCACCAATTAAATCTAATGGGTTTAACTTTGTTGAAATACCTTAGAAACAACACAATTTTAGTCATTTATAGGCCATGCGATAATTTTTGTAGGTAGAAGTTGATATTTTAACATACCATTTTTCCAATCTTTAGATACAAATACTACTCTCTTAGTGAGAATATTATGCTTTTACACGTATGACATATTGAGGATATTCTCATAGTTCCTTAGACTCTTAATATTTTCACTGTAGTAGGTGGTATTCTAATTGTATTTTGTATTTCACCTTACTCTTCTTACTTACACCTCCATCCTATACTTGCTTTTTTGAGACGCCTAGATTTTCCTTCATGTACTATATGGACGAATTACTTTTCTTCTACCATCTGGATCAATTAGCTACATATGAGAACTCTGATGCAAATCAGATTAACCAATGTGGACTTTTGGCATAAACACCTCATTTGTACTACAGAAACCAATTTAACCTCTACCTCATCAAAGGCTGCTTTTGGCTATACCCATGGTTTATTACCAAGGCTTACAACCCACAAACTCTTGTAACTATCCTATTCAATTCCATGCTTCAGTTAGTGGTGAGCTGCGTGTCACCTTGAAGAATGTCTGTTGCTACAGGTTCAAACTGGGCAGTGATTTGGACAGCCAGATGTGGTATTTCTTCCTGATCACACAGCTCATAGTCACTTTAATAATACATTGTTTTCCTAAGTTAAACACAGACGAGGTGCAACATCTGGTTTCTGAAGAAAATCGAACATAATTTACTCAAATCCCTGGTGTGATTTAGAAAAGCACCAAAGAAGGTGGAACATTCTGACACATTGTGGAATACCAACGGGCTGTGTCTACATTGGCAAGGGTTTTCTAAATGGCTCATTTAAAGCAATCAGGGAGTCTTTTATTTGGTACCACCCTAATAGCCCAAATGTTTACATTTCTAAATGAAAACCTTTTTTTTTCTTCAGCTTAAAACATTTCCAAGAAAAAGTAAATGCCTTGGTCATGAAGGCAAAGACTCTACTGTTTTCTTTGAATAGTAGAGATTGTAAAACATTTAAAAAATATTGCAAACACTGTGTTGAAAATATAAGCATCTGATAAACTCTTGGATTAGAGTCACAGGATCAGAACTTTTTTTTTTAGTAAAGTAAGCAAGTTCTCATTTTCAGGCAGGACACTGATTCTTTTATGGCCGGGAAAGGATATTTGAAAACAGACCCAAAGTACAGAGGTAAATGGAAAGCTTATAGGGAAGCATATTATTGGGAAATTTGAGACCAATTCCAGCATATATGCATACATTTAATCATTGCTAATCTGTTGGCGGTTTTCTTTGCCTAACAGAAGTTTTTAAGTACCTATACAACTCAATTACAATACAACGTTTACTTTCAATACATTGAAAGTGCTATTACAGGTCTTTTAGGATAATTAAGTAATACAAGCTAATAGCTAGTTGATAAATCATGGTCATGTCAATTACTAGTCTATTTTGATCACAAGAATTAAAAGTGTTTTTATTATTTTAAAGATTCTTTATCAACAAGAGAGGTAAATTCCTGGCAACACCAAACCTACCTCAAAGAAGATGATGAGCATCAAAGAACCTCCTTGTGGAGATGGCTTCAAATTCAGCAAACAAGCCACTGGGCAAAATGTCCTCATTTCTGCCACAGACATAATTTTGCCTGAAATAGGCAAGCTTGTATTCAGGCAGAGTTAAAGGCCAAACTTTGCCAACACAGGGTAAGCAAGTCCTCAATAGTTGCTGCCTCACAAATATGTTTGTCAGATATATTGGGCCAGAAGGCTGAAGACAATGCTCCAACATTTAGAGAGTTTTGGGTGATTCTTCAGGCAGCAAAATATGTCAATTTTTCATTTTGGGAGCTGTTAACATGCACTTCCAGTTTATTCAGGTAATGAAGTTTTATTCCTTCTCAAGTCTCTGATGGGATTGTAGACAAGATAGTTTAGTTTACAATTAAGCTTAGCTGTTTAGGGATTAAAATGTTTTTAGGTCTAGATAGATGTTTTTAGTTGATAGAGATGAGGTATGATAGAGATTGGTTTACATTCAGAATTTTAACCTCACCAAGCTAGGAAATATATTTTCTTCAATATACAAAACACTATGATTATAACATATGTATAGGCCCTGATTATTTTGTGGTTCTTCTTGCTTATGGAGTTTATTTTATTGTTGTGTAATAATATGAATGTATATGCAAAAAAAGAAATATAAAAATGGCTAATCACAGTGAATTTATTTATTTTTCCTTTTTATATTTTATTAATTAATTCATATTACATCTCAATGGTTATTCCATCCCTTGTATCCTCCCATTCCTCCCTCCCTCCTATTTTCCCCTTACTCTCCTCCCCTATGACTGTGACTGAGGGAGACTTTCTCTCCCTATATATGCTCATAGGGTATCAAGTATTTAACGCATCATTTTTACCCATGCTATTTATATTTCATTGAGAAACAAAGTTAATTTAGAACTAAATATTATTTAATTCATGTTTATTGATACTGGGGATACTGTTAATAAATGGTACTTGTGAAAATATCTTACTCTAATTAGTATATTTACCTTTTGTTTATTTTTAATCTAAAACTCATACATGCAGTCATAGGTGAATATGCTCATTGATTTCATCCTAATATCAGTGATCTCATAACAAATAAAATATAATAGTGCTAAAATCTCTCCAATAAACAGAAATAGAAAATTTCCTGTAAAAATCAGAATTATTATTTTTATATTCAAATGCTATACAACAATAAATCGAGGTAAATATTATGAATGTGACACAAGATTCTTATAAATTTTAAAATGAGTAAATATAAAACTGATATAAAGCATCCTTCATGTCATTATGAATAATTACATACTTAGTGATATCAACATACCAACTAAGAAATGTTCCTCAGTTTGTTCTGTTCATACCTCTATGTGTGTTTGCACATCCCTGCCTGTGTGTGTGTGTGTGTGTGTGTGTGTGTGTGTGTGTATGACTGTGAAATTTAAAGGTCAGTAAGTTGTGACACTCATGCTTGTGTAAATATGTCAATTTAACAATAGTATATGTCTTTTTAGAAATGATTGAATACATTGAAGAATATAAAATTATCATAAAATCTATACTTTTTATAAACTCATAAAAGCCACTAGAGTAAATTTTATGAAACCATTCCTTAAAATTACAATAATTGCTGTTGTCTCTAAAAACAAAGAATAATCCTTTCAGTTTGATGTGATATTTGAAACAAATATGAAAATAGTTGTTATTTCTGTTCACCTACATTCACTCATGACAATATATATGTATTTAGATGGGCATATGCTACATAAAATACAATGAAGTTAAGCTTGACCTCAATAGTTTGAGTCCTAGTTTTCTTATATATTAAGTACAGAATTGATGAGATTGTATAATATTTGTCAATATTATATATGCAAACTTTTTGAGACTTTAACAAGATATAATTTTTAATATTGAGCAATTTTTTGTGATTTTGATGTTGTTTTGCTTTCTCAATTTTCTTATTGATTCCCAAACACCTCCCAGATTCTCAAATCCTTCACAACTCCTGAACCATACAACCTCAAGCCTTTCTCCTTACTTTCTCTTTTTAATATCAAACAGGCAAACACACACATACACACAAGAAACATCACACACACACACACACACACACACACACAAAGAAAAACTGTCAAACCCATAAAAACACAAAATCAGAAGCAGTAATATACTAGCAAAAACCCTGTGACTGAAAATGCCAAATCATCTATCTATCTATCTATCTATCTATCTATCCATCCATCCATCCATTAATAAGCGGCATCATCATTCATCTATCCATATACCTACATTTGTATTTAAACTATATGTGAGACAAAAAAACTAAAAGCACATTTTTAGTTCATTTGATATTACCCAGCTACTGCTAAGAATGTGGTTAATATACTCTGTAGGACTCTATTTCAGAAGATGAGAATGAAGAATGAGACCAAAACAAGGAAAATGCAGAGAATGGATGGTTTTCAACACTCATTTCTATAAGGGATGTGTTCATCAAAGTTCACTTTTTAGGGCTCAGAGCTATGCAGAAAAAAAGGAAGAAATATATTAAGACCCTCCAAAATTGGATGGCACTATGGAAACAGATTCTTTTAGACACAGAATATGAACTCAAAGAGATTGTGGCCTACACAGGTTCAGGCCTGATGGGTCCCATTATTGAAATAAGAATTTAACACAGGATCCCATGCAAAACCAAGAAGCTATTTAGAATTAGCATCCAATTGCAATTAAAAATTTGTGTGCTGCAATAGATTCTCATTAATTTTTTGTGTGCTTTTATGCATTTTAATGAAAATATAATTACTTTACTTCCACCCTTTCTTTTCTCATTCTTTCGCTTTCTAGGTCTTCTTCTTCCAACTCCTTCCATATATATGATGGTGTGGATGTAGTTTGGGTGTGGATGCATATTTGTATATACATGTGTGTGTGTGTATATATACATATATTTATATATGATATATAGGTAGATGATTGATCTATAGATAGAAAGAGATAGATACATAGATAGACAGATAGATGAATATAGACAGATAGATTAATCATTGATGAAGTTATGGCTCTTGGGCTTACATGTCTCATGTAAGAACAATATACTAACAAAATCCCTAGTAGCAGGCACAGGAAACTTCCTTGCAATAGTTAATCATGGTAGTCTAAATGATTCCCAAAACAATGCAGACTGTTGTTCTTGTCATGATTGTCTCTACGATGTTGAAAACAAGCTGACATTTCTGCAGACAGTGCAGACCTGTACACAGGCCTAGTATTATTTGAGCTGGATCCATCCTGAAAGCCACAGATGAGTTCTTAGAAATTGTTACAAGAATTAATTAGTAGCTGTTGAAGAAATAGCCCAGTTTGTAAAGTGCCTGCCATGTTCTCATGATTACCTCAGTTCAAATCCTTAGAAACAACGTAAAACTATTGGAATAGATTTGCATGTTTTAAAAGTAAACCTTGAGAGAGGGAAGAGACTGAGGGTCATTGCCCAGCAAGTATAGTTAAATAGAGGAGATTCAAGGTCATAAAGAGACCTTTTCTCAAAAAGTAATGATGGAAATTAATTGATGAAACACAGCTATCATCAGCCTTGGCAGCCAAATGCACATATTCATATGTCTATGTACTCAAAAAGAATGTACACACTTACACAACACTGCACACAGAGAGTCTTAAAGCATGTATATCCATGAAATAATTGCTATTTACATATATATTCTATTTTGTGTTTATTTTTCTTGGATTTTATGAAATATCATCTGTTGTTCCTATATAGTATTCATTTAATCATTTGTTTTAGCATAATTTTATTTGAAGATAGTTTATAGAAATTATGAATTAAAGAAATAGCACCCAAGTTTAATTAATGATCTCATGATGTGGGAGAGAAAATATACAAGTGAAAAAATGTAAAATGTGTCAGAAGATAGCAACAAACAGAATGTATCAATATTCTTCAAGTATATAGAACAACCAGTGTATGTGTATATTATTTGGAAAGATTTATTTCTGAAAACAGAATAGTAGTGGATGATGAAAATTTGCAAACTAGACCAGCCTGCCAATTTAATACCACAATCTTGTGTGTAAAGCTTATAAAGTAGAGAAAATGCATGAAAGTTGAATAGCCAGAAAACGGAAACAGCCTAAGTGTCCCTCAGTAGAAGAATGTATAAAGAAACTGTGGTACATATACACTATGGAATATTACTCAGTTATTAAAAACAAGGAATTCCCAAAATTTGTGGAGAAATGGATTGAGCTAGAAATGATCATAATGAGTGAGCTAACCCAGAAGCAGAAAGACTCAAATGGTATATACTCACTTATATCTGGACACTAGGCCAAGGGGTATGTCCCACGAAAGCCTTCACTTACCAGGAAACTGGGACAGAGGGGAAGGTATCCTATTGGGACTCTAGATGAGAGAAGCATGGGAGAATAGCAAAGTAGAAGGATCCAGAGTGTCCTAGAAATCTACAAGTAGAACATTATGATAGGCAGATTTGGGCCCATGGGTCCCACTCAAACTAAGGCACCAGCCAAGGACAATACAGGTGGTAAACTTTAAACCCCTACCCAAATCTAGCCAATGGACAGAACATTTTCCACAGTTGAGTGGAGCGTAGGGTATGACTTTCACAGGAACTCTGGTGCCTCATATTTGACCATGTCCCCTAGAGAGGGAGACCTAGTGGCACTCAGAGGAAGGATAGCAGGTTACCAAGAGACTTGATACCCTATGAGCATATACAGGGGGAGGTAATCCCCCTCAGGAACAGTCATAGGGGAGTGGAATAAGGGGAAGATGGGAGGGAGGGAAGAATGGGAGGATGCAAGGGATGGGATAACCATTGAGATGTAACAAGAATAAATTAATAAAAAATTAAAAAAAGAGAAAGTTGATGTAAAATTTCTATTCCATCTGAAGGCACAGTTCCACCTTCTAGGGAAACAGTGTTATTATGGGTCATTTAAAAAAACTTGTAAAAGGTACATCACATTTTAAACCCTTTTGCCTAGTGTGAGCTGACTCCAAATATTAACTGTATCTCAGAGCCTTCAGCAATGACATGTACGGTAGTGTGTAGACAATCTAATTATGGCAGACTTGTTTGATTGATACATAAAAAATCAGCCACAACTTTGGTGTGAAGAAAGGAGAAGTGTGATGAAGTACCAAATGATGATTAAAAAGATTTCTTCAAATTGGCCAGTCAAGGAAATTTTCTGTGCTAATTCCATGTACACATGAGAAACTTTTCTAAGTGAGGCTCAAGGTACTGAAAAATATTCGGATGCAGAATAGGCCAACTTGAAAGGCTCCAGAAAAAGAGAAAAAAAGGAATATTGTTACAGAAAGATGAGGGGAGAAATGTTGCTATGTGCTCTAGGAGAAATAACCTAAGCAAATAATAAAAGAATGATCAAACAATGGCAGTTTTTATTAGCAGATAGAGAGTCAGTACGAAGTGTTGAGCAGAGAGTGGTCGTAGTTTGTAGAGATATAATGACATAAATTAATGGTGTAGGAGTGTGTGTGTGTGTGTGTGTGTGTGTGTGTGTGTGTGTGTGTGTGTGCATTACACTGCAAGGGCAATTGAATGTAATCTATACCATAAGAATAGAGAACCATGAAAGACAGACAAAAGTGTTTTCTATTCTAAATTACTGATGGGGGAAAACCAATTACTTTTACAGAAACAAAAGCCTAATTCAAAGAAATGGCTCCAAGCCTGACAGGAATCTAGAATATACATTTTGAGCTGTTTCCTGACTATCTAAGTAGATACACCCATGAAAAATAAAGTGATGAAGACAGACATGACATGGCATAGTCATAGTGATTAAACCTATAGCAGTGAGATTATCACTTGGGTGTATTTGAAAAAAGAATTTAAAGTACTAAGCTACGTTATTAGACTGAGCTTTGGAAAATGAAAAAAATATCATAATATAACTGCTACCAGCAGCAGCAGCAACAACAAGGTCACTAACAATGTTGAATATAAGTGAACACCTTTATTTAATTCAGAAGTGCAAACAAGTGCATGCCTGGAAGATTAGTTCTGATTGCTTTGCCATCTGCTAAGGTTTTCTTCTCAAATAAAAGGGTTTATGACATAACTAATATTAATAATCCTTCAGGGTTTACTCCCCTCTTAGAAGTCTTAATGAGCAACTCTACGTTAATATCTTTGATCTACAATAAATTCCTCATTTTAAAGGTTAAATATAATACTATAAATTATTTTATCATGCTGCTGAAGAATTCTGTTCTTTCTTTTTGTTGTTGTTGTTTTTTTTTTTTTTTTCAAGACAGGGTTTCTTTGTGAAGCCTTGGCTATCCTGTACTCACTTTGTCACCAGGTTGGCCTTGAACTCACAAAGATCTGCCTGTCTCTCCCTGAGGTCTAGGATCACAGGCGTGTGCCACTGTACTCAGCTAGTAAGTCTGTTCTTAACATAATGTTCTGCTCATTTTTTTTTAATTTGATGCTCCAACATTGACATTGGGTAGTATTTTACTTGTCTTGGTATTTTTCTTTTTCGTTTTTTGTTTGTTTGTTTTGTTTTGTTTTTTGTTTGTTTTTTACAGATAGACATCAGTATTGTCTTCAACTTTTGTGAACTTACAATAATGATATTGAGGAGAAAGAGCCTTCAAACATTGCCTCACTTTATAAACAAATAGAATGAAGTATATATTTGTTAAATTTATCCAATGTGATTTAGACCAGCATAAAATGTATGTACTCACTTATAAGTGGATATTAGCCATAAAGTAGAAGGTAAGATTGTTAAAATCCACAGACCCAAAGAAGTTAAATAACAAGGAAAGATCAATGAGGATGCTTGAATCTCACTGAGATGGGGAAATAAAATAGAATATCAGGGGTAAGTGGAGGGAGGGAGCTGTGTGGAAGAGGAGATGGGGAGAGGAAGAGAAGGGATCAAGTGTCAGGAGGATGGAAAGAGAGAGAACTGGTAAAAGGGGGCATTTCTGGGATAAGCAAGAAACCAAGGACAATAAAACCTACCAGGAATCTATGAGGCTGACCCTAGCTAAGATGCCTAGTAGTAGGAATAATAGAACCTGAAACACCCACCTCCCATAACCAGGCAATAGTCCTTAATGTATTCTAAATAAGTTTATGATTGATTTGGTAATCTACATTGTATCTTATAATATTACAAAATGACTTCATTAATTCCAAAGATTTATTATGGGAGTTTTTTCTTTATATACATGAACGTTGTATTGTCAAGCTGGTAGAGACAAGTTGACAATTATTTTTCATGTTGCTGTATGTTATTCATACTTCTGTGTTAGTTTTTCTTGCCGAGACTTAACAGAATGTACAAAAGAGGCTATCAGAGGTATCTTTGCCTTTGTCATATTTTCAGAAGAAAGAATTTGAGTTTCTCATATTTGATAATAATAATAACTCTAGGCTTGTTATATACACCAATTTATGTACTCTATTTGGTTGAATTTCTTCTATACTTAACTTTTAGATAGTTATTCTTCTGGAAAAATAAGAACATACTTTTCCAGAGTCAAGTTAATGCCATAGATTAAATTTACTTCTTTCTATGGGTTGACCATTTTTATAATCCAGAATCATGCTGTTGGAGTATTTTAATAGGCTGAGGTTGAATTATAATTGCTACCAAATAGTGAAGAAGTTTTGCATCTTTGATAATGAATGGCATCATCCTATATTGTTTTGCTATAGACTTTATCTTTCTTTAGTTAAAGCCTACTATGGATACATAAATTAAGCTAAAGTAAGGAAGAATATGATCTACATCTTGAAAATTATAAAATGCCTGTGACTGAAGTTATAGAAAACACAAATAGGAAGGCACCTGTGTTCCTGGTAAAAGAAGAAACATTAAATACCTGTACAACCCCATGTAATATACATATCCAATTTTATACCTATGAAATAAAAATTTACTCACGTTCATATGCAAGTAAAATACTTTTATACTCAAAGTGATCTTGCACAAGCAAATCAAAGTTGGAGCTATACTATTAAAAAAAAAGTATATGCTCATAAAATTTGCCTCAGTGATCTAGTGATTTAAACAGCACGTTCAAGACTTAATACAAACCTGAAACCAAGTAAAGGATGGAAATTCTAGAAATAAATTCATATATTTATGTTCAATTGATCTTGGCAAGGTTTTGAAGAACATAAAATATGGAAAGGATAGATTTTTCAATAAGTGATAATGAGGTAAACAGGATATAACCATGCAAAAAAAAATGAAATCTCCCTATATGCGATATCATATACAAAATATCAACTCAAGGTGGGTGAAATAATTAAGTGTAAGGATTCACACTCTAAAGACATTGGAAGAAAATGTGGGAGAAAGTCCTCAAATGTTTGCCTCAGCATCAGTGTTTTAGATATAATAACAAAACCAAAGCCACTACAGCAAATAAACAAGGTAAATGGGATCGCAACGAGGTAAAGAAATCATACAGCATAAGATAACTTCAAGAGAGTAAAGATAATCTTTACCATAGAGAAATCAGAAGAGACCATGCCATCTGATAAGTCTGCACAAAAAATTGCTGAAGAAATCAAACAACTGATGAGGCTAGAAAAAAATTAATTAGAAATTTAGAGAAGGATCCAAACATACTTTCCCCCTAAAAGATATACACGTAGCCAAGACTATACAAATAATTATGTTCAGTGCCTCCCAATAATCATACAAATGCAAATAACAATTACAAGAATGTATTATTTTATACCTGTTAATATGAATATAATAAAATAATCAAAGAAAAAATGATGAGCACGTGGACTATATAGCACCCTTATGCATTGCTGGCTAGGAATATAAGTTGCCATCATGTTCATATGCATGTTATCGCTCATAAACATCAGAATAGAGGTTGTTAGTGTGACTCTATTGGTAAATTGCTTTCCTAGTATCCATAAAGCACTTGGTTTGATTATCAGCAGCATATAAATCAAGCATGGATCCCCATAACTGAAATCCCAGCACTTGGAAGATAGAGGCAAGAAGGCCAGGACGTCAAAGTTTTCTTCTGTTGTGCAAGAAGTTTAACGCCAGTCTATTCTTCCTATGACCCTGTCTCAAAACCATACTCCATAAAATGTAAATGTAAGTAAAGTATGGTACCTTAGTTCCACTGGTTACTGCATATCCTAAGGAAAAGGCAATCTGTCAATCAATTTGATATTTAAACTTTTATTTTCCTTGAAATACAGGACCCGAAACATTCATGCATTAGAAGATACAGAAATTGCTATGTATAGTGTAGCAATTACCCAATGTATGCATAAAATGATGCTCAATAACACACACACACACACACACACACACACACACACACACACACTCAGAATCAAAATATCTGCAACATGAGAGCAAGACATAGAGACAAAGACAGAAATAGAAACAGACAGACAGAAGGAGACAGGGGCACAGAGAGAGGAAGAGCTGGGAGAAAATAATGGCATGCCCTTTCCTAATGATGAAGTTAAAGAAAATACAAAATGAATTGAAGTTTGACCATCAAATTCTACCCTCAAATATTCAGTAGATTTCATTGTCAATAAGATACATAAGGAGCAAGACTTGAAAGCTGTGTGTAGAACGTGTTTTGAAGGATGAGGTTTTCATTAAATTAGTAACATACAAGAAACATACAGTTAGCAAAGTCTACAAAGCTAGCGGACATCTGAGTTCCACCTGGAGGACATTTTATGACCAGAAAAACTTGAGTGTGACTCTAACCTACTGAGCATGAACAAAATGCAAGTGAACTAGTTGAAAATTGTATAGAAGAGACAACTTTAGAGGATGGAGCATCCTAGTATAGTGGAGGTGACACAGCAGATGGAAGGCAAGAAAGAATTGTCTGGTAGGATATTTGATGCCACCTTTATCACAACTATCTAGTGATTACTGTGATGCCCTGCTCAACCACTGATAATCTTTTGATAGGTGTGTCAAAGAAAATAATTATAAGGATTCCTTTTGTCAACCACTCCATAGTCATATTTTAACAACTTCTCCCTCATCCTAAATAGATTAATCTAACACATGTTTTCAAAAAGTGCATTACATGCAACATGTAGAGAGTTGAGATGCAAAACCTGGATAAGCAATGCTTATTTGGCTTAAATTGTCTAGCAATAAAATCATTAAATGTACAAAATGCCCGAAAACTTCTTGATTTGTTAGATTCATCACATCACTATTTACCCACTGATTTCCTTTTGAATCAGTGAATGCAGTTTGATTGCTTATAGATATAATCATTCGTTTTACAAGATGTACTTGGAAAAAATTTTTAAAGGCTGTCTTTTTTTTTCTCTGTTGACTGTCATTTGACTACATGGAATTAACAAGCCTGTGATTGCTTGGCATCATGTATTTGGAACAGAGTTAGTCTTCATATAGAATGAGAAGAGTGATTAAATTTTCTAAAATATTTGATAATTTTATTTATTTTTAGATTCAAAATTAAGCAGTAGAGAGCCAAAAGCTGCAACTTGTTAGCACTAAATTATTATAACTACTGTATGAAGTTGTAGTTTTTTTTTAAAGGAAGAGATTGGCTACCTCTCCACTACAAAATGGCAGCTTTGCATTGGGAAATGGTTTGCTTCTGCATGGCAGAAGTGAATTCTGCAGTACAAGCAGTGTAGTGATAGATAAAACAGTGTGCAGTATAGACAATTTTTTTGTATTACTGAAATAGATCATGATTAGAGAAGCCTTTGATAATACAGGAAAGAAGTTTAGAATTCTGTCACTGTACTCCATAGGCATCTGGCTTCACATTGCAGTGGTACAGCAAGTCCTTGCTATAAATAACTCCATTGCATTGTTATCAGCCTCCTCTTGTTTTCTCCTCAAGGAAAAGTTAGCAGTTTGTAGATGTACATTAAATACAGCATAAAAGAACCAAGTAAATCCATTTATGCTGAACAGGCTCTGGTGAGGTTTCCTGCATCCTATCATTACAGAGCGTAAAGGATGAAGAGTCACTATAAGCAACGATCACAAAGAGTTGTCAGAAGACCAAATAATTAATTGTAATGGCGTTTCAGTGATACACCAACTATTTCCAAGTACGTAAGCAACATATTACTAAAAAGAATTCTTGATTAAATGTTATGGCTTCTGTGAAAAATTGGTATATTTTAATGGATAGAAAGGTTACTGAAGATATATCATTCAAAATATTTGAGGTGCATGATGAGTAAATATTTATTTGTAAGATTGAATTCACAATTGTTTTTAACATTTCTTGGATTTTCTCATCACATTTTATTAGTATATCCTCAATATGTTGATTTATTTTTGTTCATGCACACTATAATAATGTAGTTGAACTTATGACACATAAACATTATTGTTAACGTTCAGATTTTCCCATATTTGTTATGAAAATAATTGTAAAGACATGTTCATTGTCAAGTCTTGGAGTTGAAATATTAATGCTTAATCTGTAATATTGAAATCATTAATATGAGTTAAACACAATTTCTTTGTATTTGTCATTTAAGTAAGTATATATAATCAAGAGGAAAATAAGACTATTCTTATTAGCACATTGTTTATCCCGGCTGGGAGCAGGGAGATTGCCAATGCTGCAAACTATAAGACTGAGAAAAAATAAAACCTTATAGATTCTATAAAGATAATGAAAGAAGAAGCTTCTGTGAGCCCAACACTCTCCAGTATTAAATGCCAGAGTGAAAGACATATTGAAGTGCTGATTATAAACATTTCAGCAGGATCAAGGGCGGACATGTCTACTTTCTTTTGAAAACATGACTGGACAAAGTCCCTCCGTGTGTCTTTTTCTGGAAGTTTGTTTCTGCCCTCGAGGCATGATGTCAGTCATTATGTTGAAACTTTGGTTATGTGTAGAATGTTCTTTATATAGTCACTGACACTTTATCCCAATGTGAGATGAGTGTACATGAGTAAGTAGATAATGATTGTGATTTATTTTAGTAAAAAAAAAATGAGTGTAGGTCTTAAATCCAGCCAAAGGAAAGTCACTCTAAAGCAAGGAATATACTTAGAAACATTTAGGTGATGCATAGAATTTTTGTTTTCTTCTGTTCTTTCTCACAACTGCAGAAATGTCTCCCTTCATAATATGTGAATAAAGAAACAGAGGGACATATTATTTCATCTTCTCATTGTTTTAAAATAGAGAGAGTGGAATAGGAAGGCTTAACTTGATTTATTCAAATGTTACCTATTAATTTTTTTAGACTATATATCTTAAAACTCTATCCAGCATTTAACTATGTTAAAACACGGATACGAAAAAATCATATATGGCATTTCTTAATTCACCAGTATCCAGGGGCATCTGTATCTTCAGTCAACTCATAAGACTGATTTGCCATATTTCTTTTATCACAATGTCCAACATCTTACTGTTCCAATGTCTTTTTGTTTCAGGTGGGGGCATGAAACTACCAGATAATTTTTAGCTAAAATATATCCTGGTATGTTAAACACTTTCAAGAATAAGCTATTAAGGGAATACTACAATGATTGCTCTTTGATTAGAACTGCTTGCTGTTATTCTAGAGGAGGACAAAGGTTCAATTCCCAGCATCCAGTTGAGTGGCACATAACTGCCTGTAACTCCAGATTCAGAGTGTCTAATAATCTCTTATTAACTCTGTAGGTACCTTCACCTATTGTGCACACACACACACACACACAACACACACACACACACACACACACACACTTAATAAATAATTTTTAAACAATTTTATTTAGAATTTTATATTAAATTAAAAGTTTCAAGATATCAGGAAAAAAAGGATAGATTGCATTTAGAATTAGGGAGTAATAACTATCTTCCAGACTCACAATTTTTTTTATGGTTCCCATACGTAACTGATATCTTCTCAGTTCCCTTTTCATATTATACGGCTGAATTATGTCTCTCATTTTATAAGTCATACACTTATTTCACACTGAGTTTCTTCCTCAGAAATAGATACAAGCCTCTGTAAAAATCCTGTTACTTTTTGAACAAACACTCTGAAGGCATAGTATTTCTTATCTTAATTGATAACATTTTTTAAAAATTTCTACATAAAGGATAGTCTGAAATATGATACTTTTCTTTGGGACATTGAAAAAGAAAAAATATTAAGACTTCTTTTGTTCAATACTACATAATTTCTGAGCTTCACAGGGTTTACTTCTTCCTGAGCAAGTTCTAGTATGCATTGAACATGAGAGAAAATGAAAATTATAAACAAATAGATCAAGTTCTTACATTTACCTTAAGATTAAGAAAAAATTCAAATGAATATTACAAAGTACTTTCACAGATATGGTATGCATCTCTAATTTCTGTGTTAGATGGCTGATGTTGGAATGCCATGAGTTTAAATTCAGCTTGAGTTTGGATGAATAGCAAGTTTCTCACTTTAAAAATAAAATAAATTAAAAATATTAATCAATAAAATATCCTTCACAAACTTTTAAGCAAGACCATTTTTTTTCCTGACATTTCCCTTCTTATCTTTTTTCAGAAAGCACATTCCCTAAATGTTCCACTTTCCTTTTTAAAGGAGACATGTAAAAGTTTCATTTTTCTTTCGCCCCACCATAAAACACTTTGCTTTAAATGATAAAACTGGTCTTTTAGATGTATAATTAAATAAAGAGTCACACTAGACTTCAATTTTTAGACCTCAAAATTACCGCTTTGAAGACAATAGCTCTTCTTTCTCTCACCGAAGGAGAGGAGATACAGGTCACACTCCCCTCCCTCTCTCTGCCCCTGTGACAACTTAGCCTTGACCTTGAGTGACTCATTTGGAAAATAAACATAACTGGACAGTGTTCTCATTTGATGAAAAGCAGAAGTCTGTGATAAAGTTTAAAAGGGATGAGAAGGGAGGAGAGTTGACGTTTTTACAGAATAATTATGATTAATAAAAACAGACCCTCTAACCTTGCCTGTATTTTATTCTCTGGACAGAGTCAAAGTTAGTAACTGTGATCTTCATCATAAATTTATTGTCTATTGGCAGAAATGTAGCAGATCCTTTCAACACTAAGTCATCTAGATATGAGGAGATTATTCCCCTTATGAAATGACTCATTATGATAGGTAAAATAGAATAGAACTTAAAGTTTAATTTTGATGTACAATTTCAAGCTATATAGTTGCAGAAATTAGTCAAATGGTGGAGGTAAATTGTGAGTGAATGTTCACAAACATTTAATAAACAGGGCAAGAAACATTTATAGAGCTATTTGTGTTTCTTGAATCTTAAAACGACATTATGAATCTAGCTGTGTTTGGAAGACAGACATGATAGTGCAGGTTATGACGGAGGAAACTCTGCAATGTTCTGTTGTTCCAATTAGAAATTTAGATTCAGAAAAAGGCTCCCTTTGTTGTCAAATCATGTTAAATCTCCATCTTTGATACAACAGATAATCTCATGCCTGGTGGAGTCGGTTGGCCAAAGGAAGGAGCAAGCTCACATTTAGCCATTGAATTATGCTGTAAACTTGGATGTTCTCAGAGTGTGCACTGACATTTGGTAGAATTGAAACTCGTTCCTTTATCTACGCTCCTAGATGTTTTCACATGGCTCTGACTGATTCCTTTGCTGTTGATGCTGTAGTCTGAGTCTTCCAGCCATGGTCATGGACAATTATCTTAATGCATGGGTTATCCTAGTATCTTTTAAGATATCACACTAGATCCTAGCAGGAAATGCCATAGGGATATGGTATTAGTGCTTTGGTGCTTGATATTTCTACTTAATTTGGAGCAGCAAACTCATCTTCTATTACAAAGAAAAACTTATGGGTGCTTTATAGTAGCCATACATACATTTTGTGTGTCGGAGGATGGCGTTGAAAGCAGAAGAGGTATGATGGTCAGGAACTTATTTTCATTTGTTTCTTATTTTTAAATTTAGCATAATTTATTCAGATTACATCCTGGTTATTATCCCCTCACTTGTATCTTCCCTTTTCTAACCTCCCTCCCTCTTCCACCCTATCCCCCTCCCCCAGGCCTCTGACAGAATTTTCATTTGTATTAGAAGTATTCTTTCTGTAATCAGGAATAAAAGAAAACTGAAGGGAACAGACTAGGAGAAACAACAAGAACAACAAAAACCTAAGCAATAAATGAGGCATCAGCTAGAGACTGATATTCTGTGTTAGACTTTTCTGTATAAGCTCCTCCAAATTCTATTTCTTTCTTTTTTTTTTTAGATTTTTTTTTGCTTTACAGCACTACATTTTATTTTATTTTTTTCCTTTTTTTATTATTAATTTATTCAAATTACATCTCAGTTGTATATTTGACAATGTCCCTTGGATGGGGACGCCTGGTGGCACTCAGAGGAAGGATAATAGGTCACCAAGATTTTGTTCTTTTTGATATCTTTTTTATTAATTCATTCATATTACATCTCAATTGTTATCCCATCCCTAGTATCCTCCCATTCCTCCCTCCCTCCCACTTACCCCCTACTCCCCTTGTTTTTTTTTATAGCTGAGTAGTATTCCATAGTGTAAACGTATCACAGTTTATCTATTCTGCAACTGAGGGACACTTTGGCTGTTTTCATGTTCTGGCTATTATGAATAAGGCCACTATGAACATGGTTGAGCATACGTCCTTGTGTGCTGGAGAATCTTCTGGGTATATTCCAAGGAGTGGAATAGCTGGGTCTTGAGGAAGCCTTAACCCCAATTTTCGGAGATAGCACCAGGTAATAAATGGGACGTCTTGAAGCTGAGAAGCTTCAATAAGGTAGGAGACACTGTCAACAGAACAAAGCGGCAGCCTACAGACTGGTAAAAGATCTTCACCAACCCTTCATCTGACAAAGGTCTGATATCCAATATATATAAAGAACTCAAAAAATTAAACACAACAAAACAAAACAAACCAATTGAGAAATAGGGCTCAGAATTAAATGGAATTCATATCAGGAATAGTGAATGGCTGAGAAACACTTAAAGAAATGCTCATCATCTTTAGTCATCAGAGAAATGCAAATCAAAAGGACTCTGATATTTCATCTTAAAACCATCAGAGTGGCTAAGATCAAAACTTCAAGTGATACCACATGCTGGCGAGGATGGGGATAAAGAGGAGCACTCCTTCATTGCTGGTGGGAAAGCAAATTCTATTTCTTTAGATACTAAAACCTTTTCCAGAATCAGGAAATGTATCTTAGCTTAGGGGGCAATTTAATGTTTATTGCAAAAGTTTTGCTGTTGTACTATGGAATACAATGACTAAATAAAATAAGAATGGGGTGTGGTTTGAATTGAGCTATAGGTTAGCTGAAATTTTCTGAATCATGGGAAAAACAGACCCCCATGTGGCTGAAGCATATATAAAAAAGAGGGACTGACTTTAAATTGGCCAACATTACCAGTAGGTGATAGACAAAAAATGTGTAAACAGTGGAGTTGGTCAAAGAAAGACATGAACTTCATCAAATGGCTTCAGGTAGGCTTCTGAAAGGTTGTGGAAAAAAATAGTCTCGTTATACAGATGGAGAAAAAGCATGGATGTATAAGATTATATTCTCTTCATGCAAATACATTCAAGTGGTATTGACCTCTATTTGAGATGGAAGATTAAATTAGAAAGGTAAGTAAAGAGGTTGTAGAAGAAATTACATATTTTATGAGAATATTATTCTTTACCCTGGATGCAATGATAAGCTCTGTGAAACTTTACAACAGAGAGTTGAGACAAGTTTTCAAGAGAAGACACCAGGACCTCCTCAATCATTCATTTCTTAATTCTAATGACTAAGGTCATTTATCTACACAATGATAGCCCACTGTCCATAGAAGCTTACCAAATTTGCTTACTCCAGTTTCCTTTCTAGAACAACTCATGATGATTTAGACCTAGGCCTGATGCTGCCTCTAGATGGATGGTGGCATAAATTCTCATGGTTGCTTTCCACCACTGAAGTGAGATTTGTATCATTGATCAATGGAATTTCCCTCTCTGCTTTCTTCAGGGATAATCACAGATGTTTGAAAGGTGTTTTCTGGA
Source organism: Acomys russatus (assembly GCF_903995435.1). Classification (NCBI taxonomy): domain Eukaryota; kingdom Metazoa; phylum Chordata; class Mammalia; order Rodentia; family Muridae; genus Acomys; species Acomys russatus. The sequence goes on along the minus strand of NC_067137.1, from coordinate 103,666,581 downwards.
TGTCAGAGTAAAGTTGACAATCATAATGTGCTAGCATTTGCTTTCTCTAAATGAAGCCAACTGGATCAGACATACGTCACCTTAGATGATTCAGTAGTAGGCATTGACGAACAATCAAATTCCCTGTGTTCCAAATCTTAGGGACCATCTGTTCAAGTCAGCTCTTTAACGTAAACAGCTCTTGCAATCTCTTTGAACAACAAAATAGCAACAACTATACTCTCACCACTTTTATTGTTATTGTGGCTGCCTTAACTAATTCCTTCTTTTTTCAGTGTTTGTGCTATGGCTGCCAGAAAGAGCTAGCATCTCTCACCTCTTCTGCAGCACATCTGTGGGCAAGATTGCAGTAGCAGAGTCCAAGGAGAGCAAATCCTAGTTACAATGGTATCTAAAGTTTACATAGCCTTTATATGAAACAAGGCTGTGTCAGTAGAGGATATTGAAGAAATTAAGCATTTTTCTTCCTAAAATATTTCATGATGTCTCAGAATATAAGTCAACCAGACCTACCAAGTGGTTCAGCAAGTAAGTATGATAGTTATCAAACACAATGCCCTGACTTCAATCCTTAAAACATGTTCAGGATGGTGACAATTGTCTTTACCATGTTGTCATTTAAATTCCAAAGGCACATGGTGGTAATGAATAGTTCCCTCCCTTTAAACAACAAAATAAATATATATGCATTTAGGTTTATATATATATATATATATATACATACACACATATGTGTGTGCATTCATGTACATGTTAAATATATATAAAGTAAATAAATACATAAATGTTAAATATATGTGCAGATTATTTAAATAATTAAGGATCCAGTGATTTAGCAGTTAAAAGTGCTCTCAAAGCAAACCGGGCAATGTGGTTTATATCCTAAGAACTTATGTATAAAAACTATATGTGAAGGTGCACCTCTGTAATCCATGCACTTTTACTGGAAGAAGTGAAATTGGAGACAGGACAATGAATCCTTATAAACTAGTTATCATCCTCAGAGTACACAAAACAGCAGAAAGAAGGCAAACATTAACAACAATATAGGACAAAACTGAGTGTCCAGAGTGGTCCTTTAACTCCATGGTGCTTTGACAAGTTCTTTTTCACATACACAGAAACAAACACACACACACACACACACACACACACACACACACACACACACAACTGGGGGAGAGAAAGAAAGAGGGAAATGGTAGGGTGAGACACACACATGGAGGAGGGGGAAGAGACAGAAATGGAAACAGAGACAAAGAGAACCAAGAAAGATGGGAATATAGGACAAATGGCAAAACTAACTTATCATTTACCTATGGGATGACAAGAATTGTGACAAAAATGGATGTTAAGAACAAAACAATTCAGAAGAGACTGATAAATCCTCAGTTAAGACTCCTTGTTTGCAAACTGTTGTATCCCCTGTAATTTTATTATCTGTGTATTTCTCGTTTGTTTATCAATAATTTGACTGATTATATTCATTCAGTACGTATTTTGTCAAGTTTAGCACACTGCATGTTTTAAATATGTTTGTCTTAAAAACTAGGCAAAATAAAAAGTAAAATATAAAGCAACCAAAAGAAATAAATGTATACCAGTAGATTGCCAAAGAACAGAGGTTCTATGGTGCTCATCTTTTTTCCTTTTGCTGTTCATCAAAGTTGGATTTATTTGTCTCCAGTTTAATTTTATAGGTTGTGTTTGAGTACAACACAAGAAGAATTAGAAGTAAGACACATGATTTCTATTGATAATAATTCAGTACAGAGAAATGTTGAATAAAGTAGACTACCAGAAAGAAACCCTCTACAAATGAAAATATGTGACTGACCTGAAAAGAACAATGCCAATTAATAATGGAAGATATTACGTTCTTTATGACAAGTTACTAGTGATGGGTGTCAGAGCATCCCATGATCAATATATTGATAACATGTCTTACTTGCAAATGGTTTGTATGATTGAAAGTAATAATAAAAAAATGCATGTTTTAAAACTTAGCTAAAAAAAAAAACCCATCTAAAACAGGAGACAGATATAATTTATTGGCAGCTTTTAAGTGAATTTTTCTATTTCTCATTTTTTTCTTTATAAAATTAACACTTTAAAAAGAAACTATTATATCTGGATGCTGTGGTGCATGACTATAATCACAGTACTCAGGGAGGAAGAGGAAGGAGGATATCTGTGCATTCAAGGCCAGCCTGTTTTACAAAGCAAGTCCAGGATAGCCAAGGTTACACAAAGCAAACCTGTCTCATAAAACAGAAAATTCAATAATAATAATAATAATAATAATAATAATAATAATAATAATAATAATAATAATAATAATAACCTCCACAATAATCATTCTTAAAGAGTAATACTATTTAAATATCACTTAAATACCACTATATTAAAAATTATTATTTTTTTAACTTGCCTTAGTTGGAAGTATTGATGAAGACATGCATTAGTAACTTCAATTGTTTTTTATCTAATTCAAATAAATTTTAATTTTTATTGATTGGCAGTGTTATCACTGTATTATTTTATTGATGCATGTTTTTCTTTGCATCCAAAAAATAAAGATTATTTTAATCATCCACACAATCTGTTTATGTGAATACAATATGTGAGCTACACATATGTGTCTACTGAGCATTAAAATATAATTAGGGTGTATAAGCAATTAGTGTTTATTTTCATTTACTCTTAACTGAATTCAACTTAAATGCCAAATTGTGGTGTGTACCTCTTTGGAAATTGGAGCTAGAATATAAATTTCACTAAAGCCATATCTTAAGCTTTAGCATCGACATGGAGGGTAACAGAGACTTAATCTCTTTCAGAGTCAGGCTTCTCTGTGTCATGCATTAATTGATGGAATTAGAAATAAGGAAGGAGAAGTTTCCCTTTTATGTGTAGATTTAGCATGAAACACTTAACTGCCTAGGGAGGGTGTTGAGTTTTCTTACTGAGACAAATTAATAACATGTTTTGAAGATGATTTAAAGCAGTAGGATTGACAGGCACTGTTTGAGGGGAAAAATTTCATGTAACACTGCCCATTATTTTGGAATGTAGGATGGTGAGATTTATGGAGAGACTCTAGCATAGTCCCTTAGAGATGATCCTATCCTCCAGCAGTTAGAAAAGCAATTTTCCTCACTCACCTTATTCTCTGCCTTCTGATGAGACACCATGAACATCTGGGATGGAAGAGCATTTTTAAGAACATGCTTGGAGGAATTTAAAGAACATGTTTTATTTTTCACTCTCTCTTTAGATAAGTTGTTCTTAGAAAACTGAAGACATAAGTTGAGGAGAGAAAGCACTGTTTCCTAAACTCTACTTAGGTTGTTTGCTCGTCTTCCTGATGTCTTCCACACCTGCATCACCCCATGTGGTGGAGAGGGAGCTGACCTACTGCCTCCCTCTAGCTGATGATGAGCTTTTAATTTACCAAGTCCTTAAATTACTCTACGGTGTTACAAGTCAGTCACTGTTTACTGGGATGGACTAGGGAGCTTAATGACTAAAATTCTGTCTATTTTTTTTAACATTACCCTGAGCTTCCAGAATAGCACCATGGATAAATGTTGGCTGGGTTATGTTGTATCCGCTCCTTAAATGACAGTGCTTTGCTTGCTGTGTCCCAACATTTTAACACAAAAACAGGAAACAACCTAAGTGAAACAGTGTCTACATGGCCCATGGTTTCAAAATCAATAGCACTTCAATTGCTAAGCAGATTCTTTAAACATTAATGAAGAGTGGATTAGTTGCTACAATGGAAGGAATTTAAGCCTCTATCAACAGTAACTCCAGGGCTTTTAAAATATTTCTTAGAAACTTTTAAGCTTCTATAACACTGCCTAGTTCTTCATTGTTCGACGTTTTAAAATGAGGGGCATTATAATAATTTCAAAGGAAAAGCCTGTTTTTTCATTACTGGATATTTTACTCAATACAGTGGAAATTTGAAGACATTTCATTGGACACTTCCTTTCAATAGAGAATATTTACAAGGAAATTAAATTGCACTTTGAGTGGCAGAAAGGTCCGTGACACTCTGTCTCCCTGATTTCATCTGGCATTGCCCTGAAAGCACTTAAACTAGTACTACAAATACAGAGAGTGAACACTGTAAACAGTGAAATACTTCTATAAAGAACCATTTCTGCCCACGTAACCTTAAAATGAGTTATGTAGCATAAACAAAAATAGCCAAAATCTCTGATATTCGTATGGTGCTTATTTGAAATTTTTTGATATAATTTATTCATTTTTAATGTGTTCTGCCAAAGTCCAGATCACTATGCTTAAAGATAACTATGTATATATATCTTCCTCTCCCTCTCCTCTCTCTCTCTCTCTCTCTCTCTCTCTCTCTTTCTCTCTTATAAACACACACACACACACACACACACACACACACACACACACAAATTCTCTGGATATAATTTGAAAGTACTGATAATTTAAATAACAAATATATTTAAAGTAGGATCATATTGAAGAAGTCAATCTGAAGTTTTCTTTTTTTTTAATTTTTTTTATTAATTTATACTTGTTACATCTCAATAGTTATCCCATCCCTTGTATCTTCCCATTCTTCCCTCCCTCCCATTTTCCCTGTATTCCCCTCCCCTATGACTGTTCCTGAGGGGGATTACCTCCCCCTGTATATGCTCAGAGGGTATCAAGTCTCTTCTTGGAAATCTGCTGTCCTTCCTTGCGTGCCACCAGGTCTCCCCCTCCAGGGGACATGGTCAAATGTGAGGCACCAGAGTATGTGAGAAAGTCATATCCCACTCTCCACTCAACTGTGGAGAATGTTCTGACCATTGGCTAGATCTGGGTAGTGGTTTAAAGTTTATCGCCTGTATTGTCCTTGGCTGGTGCCTTAGTTTGAGCGGGACCCCTGGGCCCAAATCTGCCTATCATGATGTTCTACTTGTAGGTTTCTAGGACCCTCTGGATCCTTCTATTTTGCTATTCTCCCATGCTTCTCTCATTTAGAGTCCCAATAGGATGTCCAGTTGCATTTTTTTACACATAGACCTCCAGTTAAACCAGCACCATTTGTTGAAGATGCTATCCTTTTTCCATTGAATGGATTTGGCTTCTTTGTCAAAAATCAGGTGACCATATGTGTGTGGATTCATATCTGGGTCCTCAATTCGATTCCACTGATCAACCAGTCTGTTACTGTGCCAGTACCATGCTGTTTTAATTACTATTGCTTTATAGTACAGTTGAGATCAGGTATGGAGATTCCTCCGGAGCACCTTTTATTGTACAAGAATGTTTTAGCTATCCTGGGTTTTTTTGTTTTTCCATATGAAGTTAAGAATTGAACTTTCAATGTCTTTAAAAAATTGTGTAGGTATTTTGATAGGGATTGCATTGAATCTAGAAGTTGCTTTTGGTAGGATGGCCATTTTTACTATGTTAATTCCCCCAATCCATGAGCAAAAAGATCATTCCATCTTCTCAGGTCATCTTCAATCTCTTTCTTCACAGTGTAAAAAATTTTTTCAAATAAGTCCTTCATTTGCTTAGTTAGAGTAACTCCTAGATATTTTATATTGCTTGAGGCTAAGGTGAAGGGTGTGGTTTTCCTAATTTCTTCCTCTGCAAGCTCTTCATTTGTGTATAGGAAGTCTACCAACTTTTTTGAGTTAATTTTGTATCCAGCTAATTTGCTGAAGGTGTTTATCAGCTGTAGGAGCTCTCAGGTGGAATTTTTAGGGTCACTTATATACACTAGCATATCATCTGCAACTAGGGATAATTTGACTTCCTCCTTTCCCATTTGGATACCCTTGATCTCCTTTTGTTCTCTTATATCTCTGGCTAGAACTTCAAGTACTATATTGAAGAGATATGGAGAGAGTGGGCAGCCTTGCCTTGTTCCCGATTTTAGAGGAATTTCCTTGAGTATCTCACCATTTACTTTGATTTTGGCTATTGGCTTGCTGTATATAGCCTTTATTATGTTGAGGAAAGTGTCTTGTATCCCCGATCTCTCTAAAACTTTAAACATGAGTGGGTGTTGGATGTTATCAAATACTTTCTCTGCATCTAAAGAGATGATCATGTGGTTTTTTATTTTCAGTTTGTTTATATGGTGGATTACATTGATGGATTTCCGTATATTAAACCATCCCTTCATGCCTGGAATGAAGCCTACTTGGTCATGATGAATGATATCTTTGATGTGTTCTTGTATTCGTTTTGCAAGTATTTTATTTAGTATTTTTGCATCGATGTTCATAAGAGAAATTGGTCTGAAATTCTCTTTCTTTATTGAATCTTTGTGAGGTTTAGGTATCAATGAGACTATGGCCTCATAGAATGAATTGGGTAATTTTCCATCCATTTCTATCTTTTGGAGTAGCTTGAAGAGTATCGGTATTAGCTCGCCCTTGAAGGTCTGGTAGAATTCTGCACTGAAACCATCTGGCCCTGGGCTTTTTTTGGTTGGGAGACTATCAAAGATTGCTTCTATTTCTGTCGGGGAAATGGGACTATTTAGTTTGTTTATCTGTTCTTCACTGAACTTTGGCAAGTGAAATTGATAAAAAAAAATCATCCATTTCTCTTAGATTTTCAAATTTTGTGGCATATATGCCTTCAAAGTAGGATCTTATGATTCTTTGTATTTCTTCCGTGTCTGTTGTTATGTCTCCCTTTTCATTTCTGATTTTGCTGATTTCAATACTGTCTCTCTGCCTTTTAGTTAGTTTGGCTAACTAACTAAAACTGTCTATCTTGTTGATGTTCTCAAAGAACCAGCTTTTGGTTTTGTTGATTCTTTGGACTGTTTTCTTAGTTTCTGATTTGTTAATTTCAGCCCTGAGTTTGATTATTTCCAGGTGTCTACTCCTCTTGGGTGTTTCTGCTTCTTTTTTTTCTAGGGCTTCCAGTTGTGTCGTTAAGATGCTTATGTGCAATGTTACCAATTTCTTTTTAAAGGCACTTAGTGCTATGAATTTTCCTCTTAGCACTGCTTTCAATGTATGCCATAAATTTGGGTATGTTGTTTCAGGAAGTCCTTGATTTCTTTCTTTATTTCTTCCCTGACCCAGGTGTCATTTAGCAGAGAGTTGTTTAGTTTCCACGTAGGTGTAGGCTTTTTGTTATTTCTGTTGTTGTTGAATTGCAGCCCAAGAGCTTGGTGATCTGATAAGATACAAGGTATTATTTCAATCCTCTTGTATCTATTGAGGCTTGCTTTGTGACCTACGATGTGATCAATTTTGGAGAAGGTTCCATGGGGTGCAGAGAAGAAGGTTTATTCCTTCTTGTTTGGGTGAAAGGTTCTATAGATATCTGTTAGATCCATTTGACCCATGGCATTGGTTAATGATGTTATTTCTCGGCTTAGTTTCTGTTTCAATGACTTATCCTTCAGTGAGAGTGGGGTGTTGAAATCTCCCACTATTATTGTGTGGGGATCGATGTGTGGTTTAAGCTTTTTTAGCAGATCTTTTACAAATGTGGGTGCCCTTGTATTGGGAGCATAGATGTTCAGAATTGTGATGTCATCTTGGTTGACTTTACCTTTGATGAGTATGAAGTGTCCTTCCTCATCCCTTTTGATTAATTTTGGTTGAAAGTCTATTTTGTTCGATACTAAAATGGCTACACCTGCATGCTTCTTGTGACCATTTGCTTGGAATACTTTTTCCAACCTTTTACCCTGAGGTAATGCCTATTGTTATGGATGAGATGTGTTTTTTGAATGCAGAATAATGTTGGATCTTGTTTATGCACCCATTCATTTATTCTGTCTTTTTATTGGAGAATTGAGACCATTGATGTTGAAAGATATTAATGACCAGTGACTGTTAAGAGTCTTAATTTTGATGTTGTTTCCTGTCGAGCATTTGTGTAGTTGTGTTTTTGCCATGGGATATTTATCTACTTCCTGAGTAGTTTTGGTTGTAGCTTGACCCTTTGGGATGGTGTTTTCTTTCTAGTACCTTCTGAAAAGCTGGATTTGTGGCTTCTGTAAAGCTGGATTTGTGGATAGATACTGTTTGAATTTGTTTTTGTCATGGAATATTTTGTTTTCTCCATCAATGGTTATTGATAGTTTTGCTGGGTAAAGTTGTCTGGCCTGGCATCTCTGGTCTCTTAGGGTTTGCAGGATCTCTGTCCGGGCCGTTCTGGCTTTTATGGCCTCCGCTGAGAAGTCGGGTGTAATTCTGATAGGTTTGCCATTAAATGTTATTTGGCTCTTTTCCCTTGCAGCTTTTAATACTTTTTCTTTGTTTTGTATATTTTGTGTTTTGATTATTATGTGATGGACAGTTTTTCTTTTCTGGTCAATTTTATTTGGTGTTCTATAGGCCTCTTGTATGTTTATAGGCATCTCTTTCTTTAGATTAGGGAAATTTTATTCTATGATATTGTTGAGAATAGTTTCTGGGCCTTGGAGATTGATATCTTCTCTTTCTTCAATGCCTATTATCTTCAGAATTCTTCTTTTCATGGTGTCCTCAATTTCTTGGATGTTTTGTGTCAGGAATTTTCCAGATTTGGCATTTTCTTTAATGGTTGCTTCAAGATCTGTGATTGTATCTTCTAGACCTGAGATTCGTTCTTCCATCTCTTGGATTCTCTTAGAAAAGCTCACCTCTGTGTTGCTTGCCCCGTTCTCTGAGTTATCCCGTTCTCTCTTTTTTTTTTTTTTCTGTCTGTGTGTTTATCATTGAATCCATTATCATTTTCAGATCTTGAACTGATTTTTTGATTTCTTTCATCTGATTTTGTGTATATTACTGAGTTTCTTCTATTGCCTCTTTATAGGTCTTCGGAGCTTGAACTGCTTTACTTATTTCTTTCATCTGGTTGTTTGCATTTTCCTGCAATTTTTTCGGTTCCACTCTATGTGCTTCTTTTATGTCTCTCACCTGTTTGGCTTTGTCTTCTTCCATTTGATTATGAATTTTATTTGTTTCCTCCATTATCATCCTCATTACTAAGGATTTGAGGTCATTTTCTTGTATTTCCATTGTATTTGAGTTCTCTAGGTTGTTTTCTTTGGGATAGCTGGAAACTGGAGATGCCACGTTGTTTTTTTTTTTTTTTTTTTTTTTGTCTGTGTGTGTGTATGCTTTTTCACTGTCCTTTAGACATCTTGCCATCTTTGTTTTTGTTGGGTAGCTTCCAGAGTTGGATGGAGGGAGTCTGATGATAGATTCACTTGTTTTCTCACGATTTCCCTAGGCTGGAAGCTCTAATGCTTCCCTGATATGGATGTTAGGAGGTTAGCCCTGTTGTTTTGGACTCTCACAGCCAGTGATCCTCAGCTCCTCTGTGCTGTGGGTCCTGCAATCATTCTGAGTCTCTGAATGAGCGTTGGGTCAGGCCAAGGTATCCACAGCCTTCTGTGTCCCCTGCCAAGTCCATCCAGGAACATTGGGCCTGAACCACAGGCCAAACTCAGCTAGATTCTCAGGGCCTGAACCATCTGCCAAGCTCAGCTAGGGATTCTGGGCCCAAAATGCACACAGGGTCCAGCCAGAATTTTGGGGTGGGACTGCGCACCAAGCTCAGCTAGGGGCTTTTGGCCCAAAGTGCGTGCTTTGGTCTGTTATTGACTCAGGGCCCGAACTGTCCTCCAAGCTCAGCCAGGAATTCTGGATTCAAACTGCACACTGTGTCCAACCAGAGTCTTAGAGCCGATGGAACCAAGTGCTCTGCCTAGACTGCGTCACCGCAAGGGAGCTGCCACTGAGCTGAGTTGGTGCCTAGGGTGGAACTGAGCACTCCGCCCAGCCTGTGCCACAGCATGGGAGCTGTGGCTGTGCTGAGTCAGTGCCCCTGGCAGAATTGCTTGCTGAGCTGAGCCAGAAGCCGGGATTCTGTGGCTGAACTGTCCACCGAGTCCAGTCTGGGTCTCAAGGCACCACGCAACCCTAATCCTGCCCAGAGTCCCCTATCCTGCAGCAACTCCCACCGGCCACCATACCAATCGCCTCCACCGGAAGGCTCTGAGCTACAAACCTCAGCCACTGCCTCTGCTGCCACTGGTGCCGCTGGTGCTATTGTTGCTGCGGCTGCTGCCTCTGCCACTGCTGCTCTGATCCGAGAAAATCCACGCTTCTCCCATGTGCAGGGGCAAGCAGGTCCTCCGCACCCTGGTCCCTCTGAACCGTGGAGCACTCCCGCTGCCGTGGTGTGGGGACCCCGGTGTTCCTGGCTCAGAAATCTGTGCAATTCCCTGAATTGTTCACTGGAGCCTCCAAACATGGTCCACACTGCTCTTCGCCATCTTGGATCCTCAATCTGAAGTTTTCTTGATCTGCTAGTCATGCAATGCTTCTCTTACAGCATAGTAGGTAGGACTAAGTAGGAACACAGATATTTAAATCTGAAATCTTTCTGGAGGTGAAAGCTTTAGACCCACTATCATGGCTTTACCTCTCTTTAATTAAAAGTATCATAAAATGTGTTTGTGATGAGCATGTACAGTCATTTTTCTTGGATTACTTATTAAATAATACAGAGTCATGAACAACATTTTCTTTACATTTACTCTTTAAAGTAACCTGAAAATGGCTTAAAGCTTCCAGGATAATAAATATTGGCTATATAAAAGTACTATGCAATCTTTTATAAGATATTTAAATAATCTTGGCTGTTGTTATCAACATCAGGAAATGGAGTTAGCCTTACATGGTTAATAAGTGATGGCACTATAATTATATTCAGTTGTGTTAACTATGTCACATAATGATCAAAAAATGTATCGACTGGTTCATTCCAAACAAAGACATCAGGGGCCAGTTGGGACAAGAGCTTTACTTGGCATCAGCTATTTGTAGGAGCATCAGTTGTATTGTTTGAAAGTCTAAGACCTAAAAAATGCCAATGACAGAAGCTTCAACATTGTGCTCCTCATCATGTCCTGCCAACCCAGTAAGGATTGTGGCAATGTCCCGCCTCTTTCATAATAGGGTTGTGTCACTGTGCAGGAGTGGCCAATCTCAGTTATCAACTAAATAATGATAAGAATTTGCTTTTTATTAGAACAGATAGAGGTAAATACCAATTACAATGAAATGCTTGAATGCACTACGAAGCTATGTTTACATAATAAACACATTTTCACTTCATTTCCAATATACATGAAACAACAAATAATTTTAAACCAGTTGGAAGTATTTGTAAAATCTATCAGTTAACAAAGTTCTCTCTCTTAGCTTCAGTAGAAACTAAGAATGGGGAAAAACACCTCTGTACTCCTCTTTTCCAATAATAATTATCATCTACTTTATTCTCAAAATACTTCATTAATTTAAAAAATAATGACTAATGCTTTTATTTAAAGATGTCACATACAACTTTGTCATCAGAAAGAAGTGCAAAATTCTAAACCTTTTAATCATATGTACAGTGCTGATAATGTAACAATTTTGATGTTATTTTAAGCATATTTCTTTAAAGCTGCCCAGCTATAGATTTAATACAATTATAAAAATATTTCATATATAGTGTACACACATATATACATATATATGTACATACATACAATACATACATACAGATATATGACATATATGAAAAGAAAACAAAATTTCCATTCTCTGTTCAACTGTCCAATTCGTACATATTTTTTGAGTAAATGCTTAGTTATTTTTTATTTTAAATAAGACTCTGAGTGCTTGTCCCTGTGGTATTTACTGTAGACTTTAATGTTATAATAATATAGTTGACAGATTCTTGATTTATGTTTATTCCACATATATGCATGTATGTATGTATATATGTATTTTTGTGTGTGTGTGTGTGTGTGTGTGTGTGTGTGTCTGTGTGTAATAATTAAGTACTTCAAGAAAACATCTGTTTAATATAAAAAGTTTTTGAGAAATGCCTCTGTAATACTCAGGTAGTTAAATACAAACTGTCAACACTTTTTGCCATACAATTTTATACTATAGCACTAGATACCCTGTGATGCAATATGTTAGTGCTCACTATTCTTTGTTTTATCCTTCATAAAAAAATAAAGGAAAACATTTTAAAATATGCACATGTCTCAATGAAGTCACTTTATTTAACAGCAAGTTTTTCCCCAAATATTTTAGATTTTTGAAGTCTACATAAGGTTCAGGCAAAGTACCAGAGTAATATCTATGAGGTCTAAAATCATACAAGATGATTAGTATAAAATGCTACCAAAGAATAGCCTTGCTGTCCATTTTGTAGGTACATTTTAGATAAACTAACATAAAGAGTGCTTCACTTGGGTAAGGTCTGCATTTGGAAATGGATCAAAGTATTTTGTATTAATTAAACACAACACATCTCTCATGTGTCTTTAAATAAGAATAAGTAATGTGAAAGGGTGCAATCTTCTTGAAGAGACAAAATTACACTTAAAAGAAAGATATCTATTATAATAGAAATGAAATAGCAACTCCTTTTGACTTGTCATTTAAAGAAAACTTTTAGTTTAATGGTTTTAAGTGACTCATTTAGACAGAACAAATCTGCGAATACATCTGTCTCATGCTCAATTTATATGTAAATATTGCTATTATTCTCATTTTTATTTTGTGTAGTTTTTCTTCTCAATGTCCAACATAAGTTCTGATACAATAATACATATTTTATTGGTTTTAATTTAGAATTACTTTCAACCAAGATAAACAAGAAGAGATTAAAAAAAACCTTTAGCAACTGTTAAACTAAAATATTGTACACTTCACACACAGAATAATAGGATGGATGGGTTTATAATACTAGCAAACTTCAAACATTTCCAAGCTATTCTGCGGTAATAAAAGCCATTAACTTTTTCAGGTTGCTTCAATGACCATTATCAGAATATAATTTCTATTTACAAAATTTTGAATTATGAATGATATCAAACTACTAGTGTCATAAATTTATCTGGGATTGTTTGTTAGTGTCAGGAGACTTTCATCCTGAAGATAGTCTAGCTTTCAGAGAATATTACGATTCAGTACAAATTAAAACCTTGAAAGGCCAAGTCTGGTCATGTGAGTGACAGTTTTTCTCATTAGTCTATTTATACATAACAGCACATATAATGAAATTCAATAAAAGAATTATATCAATGTTAATAGGTTCCACCATTTTTTTTAATCTTACTCTTTCTACAATAGACAGTACATATATTTCATTTGTCTATAGGATTATTTATAGCTTTATTTTGTTGTCTTTGCTGTTGCTTTTTTCTTTCTTGACTAACCTAACTTTGCCCCAGTAAAATTCTAGCACATATTCCATGTTCTCCAGTGAACTAACTAAAGTATCTATAGTGGATCAGGATATTCATCATTTTATAATCCCCTTATCAGCGACTATATAACAAATAGAAAATATTTTATAGTCTTTTACTATTTTATCTTGTTATTAGTATTATATACTTGCCATTAAGTGAACTTATATATGACACAAGTTATTGTTTTGTCAGTCACTAGCTTATTTCTGGATAGTTTAGGCCTATTTAACACAAACTAGTGTTTTCTGAAAGGACAGAACCACAATTGAGAAATGGTTTTCATAGATCCTGCTGTATAGCACTTTCTTCATTAGTGGGTAATGGAGAGGACCTCATCCATTATGGGTAGTGTCATACATGGATTGGTAATTCTGAGAAATAAAAAAATATATATATCGTCTAACGAGCCATGAACAAGACAGTAAACCACACCCCTCCATGGTCCCTGCATCAGCTCCTGTCTCCAGGGTCCTGCTTGTTTGAGTTCCTGCCCTGACTTGTTGCAGTGATGAACAGCAATAGCGAAGTGTAAACCAATTAAGCCCTTTCCTCACCAACTTAATTTTTGTCATGGTGATTCAACACAGCAATAGAAACTCTATCTAAGACAAGCTTAAAACTATTTTTCTTAATATTTTTACATATGACTTTTAAATTTTATTCTGTATCTTTGGGTGTTTTGCCTACACATATGTGTGTGAACCACCGGATATGGAGTTACACACAGTGGAGATCCACTATATGGGTGTTCAGAATTGAATCTGACACTCTGGAGTAACCAGTGCTCTTAACCACTGAGCCAACTCCCCAGCCTCATTGCTTCTTATTTTATATGTGTCAGATGCCACATGCATGTTACTGTACATGGCAGTTATTGTGATTAATAATAGCTTATTATAGTAAGAGTAATTTGGAAGGTTATTAGCATTCACAGAGAATCTGCAGTGGCATCATAGTTACCGACACTATCAGCACCTTCACCATCAGCATCTCCTTAAGGTAATATAATTTTATAAAAACAAAATTTAAGTTTGTATATATACTGCTGCCATAAGTAAATTATTAGTATATTTTGGTGTGAATACAATTTAACTTATTGATAATTTTATTCTTCTCTTCTGCTCAATCCTATTCTCCAGTCTGCCTAAAAACCATGCAGTTCTCTAAACACTTTTCTAGCTTTATTATATCCATTGTAAAAATTTCAGTGTTAATTTAGTACAAAATGCTGGAGCATTCTTTTCAGGAAAATATAAACTAGACAGTCTGACCAGTGCAAGGTTAGGTGTTGGCTTAGATTTTTGAAAACATACTTTGTTTGGGGTTCTTAAACATTTATATCTCACTTTCACCCACCGACCTCAGGAAAGGGAGAAAGACTCTTTATAGGAAAAAGGGATTGGGAAGTTGTTTAGATGTAGTTCCTTGGGCCAATTCCACTTTGGGTTGTCAGGATAGCAGTGGTCCAGTTCAATAATAAACACCAACCAGCAACAGAAATCCATAGCAATCCAGCACAATCCAGCAGAAACAGCAGGGCTCGGCAGAATCAGTGTGAGTCTCGGGGAAGCGACTAGATTCAGCCTGGGTACTATGAGAAGTTCTCTGGTATGCTTCTCTCTGTGAAGCAAAGACCAATAAAGACCAGGAAGGTCAGTTAAGACCAGCTAGTCATTGCATCGTGTAGCAATCCAAAAGTGTTGTCTAGCTGTTTGTGGGGTAGATAGTCTTTCTAAACATCACACACCCTCTAATAAACACTTTTCAGGAAAAACATCATGTGTCTTCTCACAAGATTGTTTTCAGAAAAATATCACATGATACAACTGAGTTTTTTGTTTCTTTGTTGTTTTTGTTCTGTTTTGTTTTGTTCTTGTTTTTGTCTTTTAAACCACAAACTTCCACTTCAGTTAGGTGTTCTACAAAGAGGCATGAATAGCATGTTTTTTTCTTAATTCTTGCATATAAAATGTACTTACTAGAAGATTCATTGGCTGAGTGGATTGGCTCAGGGAGTAAAGTGCTTACCATGCAAACATGAAGACCTGAGTTCGGGTCCCCAGTCCTCTTATAAAAGTCAAACTTGGTGGGACACAAATCTATAACTTCAAAATTGTGTGTAGGGAAGAAACTGATGGATCTTGGGGATGGATATCAACTCCGAAAAACTAAGGTGAAAAGCAATCTCAACCCATAGGATCCACAAACACACATGGATGAGCATACACACAGTATCTCTAAACCCACATACTGAAAAACATGCTTCAGATAACTATAAATTTTTATTTGTGGAACATTTTTTTATAGTATTCCTATATATTAAAAGTCAGTTCTTTAAGGTTTCCCTCAACTAATTCAGTAAAACTAATTAAGAGTGCATATTATTAATTTTGTTTTTTTTTTCTATAGAATACATGGAAAATTGTCTTAAGAGACTTGAAGGATATTCTAGGGCTTGTCTTGGACAACTCAATACCTTATAAATCTAAAAACTGAGTAGAATTTATTTTCATTGATTTTTAAAACTATAATTACTCTATCTCTGTCTCTTTTGTTATATAAATATATTCTAATTGAAGACTAAAAGCTCTGCTGTGTGTCAAATGAACCATGGCAAGAATGAGACCTGATGACACAGTTTTGAGCACTTTCTCTCAAGGTTTTACTCATTCCAATTGCATAGAAGAAGACAATTACCTTCTTGCAATGCCATATCCATTTTCTGTTCAGCTACCAAATCATGTTAGCCTCTCAATCTATCCCTATTTTTAGAATAAAAAAGAAAAATAGATAAATGCTTAGCTAGCTAAAGTTGGCCATGCTGTAAGCATGAACCAATAACTGATTTGGATGGATCATGAAATTACTCATACACTTCAGTTTTCTTCAAAGTAGGAAAGTGACATTCCATTGTATTCTCCTGTCATCATCAGGCACTTCAAGCTTAAAAGAGTGTTACACATGTATTTGGTGAATAAAACATCTGATCATCTGTCTCCTTTACATAAGGCCCTAAAGAAAATCATTGGGTGGAAAATGCCCTAAACGAATTCAGGAACTCCAATATGAATGAACTATGTGATCAAAAAATGAAACTGTGTTTGAATGGCTTCTCTAGGCTTTTCCATTCATGTGCCATATAAGATTTTACTATAATGTTCAAAATTAAACCACATTAAAGCAGTCAGCATCCTCTCAGGCTTAACTCTATAATAATGATGATTGAAGCTTAAAGGTACATCTGGCATTCATTAAGACTAAAACATGGAAATTATTTAAAGTAAAATTAAAAAACTTTTAAAAATTGTTTACATTTTAGAATATTAATACAGGAAGTGATCAGGTGGAAAGGACTGCACAGTAAAAATGGCTGTAGCATTTTTCTTTCTTTTTAATTGTGAACCTTTGAGCACAACAATGTGGAAAAGGATGGAAGTTTGGCAAAGCTGTTTATATGAATCCAATATTCCCCATATTTGTTTTCCGTGTGCTAGCATATTCCTCCCTTAGTTTGCTCCTGGTGCTTCAGGAAGAAAAATTATATTTAAAGCCTTTCTCCCACCTATATAGCCCCTCCTTCCTCTTTATTTACTAAAAGCATTTTATTTTCCAACTTGAAGTTATTCTATGAAAGCAGTTTATGCTTGTTACTTCACAAATAGGCCTGTTTAGAATTTAGGTCCTTCAAAATAGAAGTCTATTCTTCCTTTAAAGAATATGCATAAACATAATTTTTCCAACTACAACAAATAATAGATTATAATGAAGATACCATAGTGCAGCAGAGTGATGACTTTTGATTAAGTATGAAATCAGTTAGGATTTTTTTTTTTTTTTTTTTTTTTTGGTTTTTTGAGACAGGGTTTCTCTGTGTAGCCTTGACTGTCCTAGATTCACTTTGTAGAGCAGGCTGGCCTCAAACTCACAGCGATCCGCCTGCCTCTGCCTCCCGAGTGCTGGGATTAAATGCATGCACCACCGTGCCTGGTTCAGTTAGGACATTTAAAGAGCCTTTTGTTGAGAATTTTACTGGATCCACTTGATTAGAGATAGTCAGTTGACATATTCCCCTTTCCAGACACTAGAACTAGCATGACCATTGGGTTTTATTATAATATTTTTGCTTGTTAAATGATTCAGAATACAGCTCCAAGCACAATAAAGACTGTATATATTTTTCAAGATGGCTAATTTCACAAAACATGCATGTTTCACTTGGTCAGGCACAGCAAGTTAAGGAAGAAGAATGATGAAAACTATTACATCTTGTTAGTCATCATTTGGGTAGATATACAGGGGGAGGAAATCCCCCTCAGGAACAGTCATAGGGGAGGGGAATAGTGGGAAAATGGGAGGGAGGGAAGAATGGGAGGACACAAGGGATGGGATAAACATTGAGATGTAACAAGAATAAATTAATAAAAAAAATTTTTAAAAAGTTTCAAAATGAGTTGTAACATACCAAACATACTTTATCCTTTCACAGCATTAATTTTTTCCATTCATTTCACAAGCCATTGTAGAGGAATTCTGATCAAGAACATGGATGCTCTGACAACAGATCACACCCAAAGACATAGGTCTGTGTGATTCACCTGAAATACAAACATGCCTTTTTCTCGAGGAGACAGAGGCAAGCACATCTGATTTCAAGGCCAACCTGGTATAAATCAAGTTTCTGGTAAAGAAAAGCTTAGATCCAGGCATTGTGTACATGCCTTTAATCCCAAGCAATGAAGGTAAAGATAGTTAATAGAAGGAAGCACCCACATTTTAAAATGATGATGCCTAATTAAGTAGCAAAAAATGTGACAAATTAGAGAAAGATTTGGGATATGCCCAAATCTCATGAGAAGAGAGAAGAATGGGAAGATACTTAATGGGCAATGCAGAAAGAGGAGACAGTTTTATCTGGATAGTAATAGAAAGACAGGCAACAGAGAGAAAAGAAGCAAGACACATCCGAAGACCAAATGAACCGGAGAACGGGAAGGAGCCAAGAGATTAGAGCAGATTTCTGGAGTTTTAGACCAAGTAGAGGAAACAATTCATCGGCAGAAAGAGAAACCAGATTAAATAAATCAGCTGGGAGAGGAGTTACAAGCAGAACAGCAGGGTTTTCACAGCCAGTCATTAGCTCAGTAAGAACAAGAAAGAGCATACTTATTAAGCAGTAAGTCTCAGAAGCTGAAAACATTCTAGGCCTAGGTTACAACATAGGGGGGCAAGAAGCTTCCAGGACTAGGTGTAGGTTAGCAGAAAGAGGCAATAGTCCTCTGAGGCAACAATTACCTCAGGAGAATAAAAGTTCCTTTTACAAGCCATTTATTTTTCCTCATATTTTCCATTCTTTATTTAGAAAATCATACTTGGCTATATGTTATTCCTTTCATGACAAATGTTTCTTTTCCTCCTCTGGAGATCCTTCTTGAATTTCCTATTTTTGGTGGAGATGTTCTCTCATATCATGTTGCCCTTTATTCCCAAGCCCACCTGTCAGTCTTCTGTATCTCATCTTCTTTATAACATAAATGTGGACTTCTGAACCTTCATACAGTAGATATTTTAATGTGTCTCTTCTAAGTAGATACACCTAACAATGGATCAAGTGTAGTGAGTGAAAGTCTCAACATTGTTTTTTGTTCTTTCTCTGGTATTGAGACACACTGAGAATCTTACTAAAACAGAGACAGTTCCCTTATTTGTAATTTGCTTCAAAACTTCCAAAACAAGTGAATAATCTTTATGCATCAACACTCTAAGAAATAAGAAAGGAATTCCCCCATAGATTATGATCAAAATCTATGCCATCACTGAAAGAAAGCTGGCATAAATTCAAGTCTGTTCCCTCTTAGAATTCCTACCAGATCTATAGATTCATTCTCTCCCCATGCACAAACATGCTAAAATATGTCAGAGGATGAAATTCCTATCGCTTCTTTAGAATTATGTGTTTAGTCATTATTATGATCTTTCAACATGTTAGTTTCTGATACAGTATTTACTTAATTCTTGAATAACATGAACATGTTCTCTCTCTGTCACTCTTTAAGAGCTTTTCTGTAAAGACTATATGCAAACTTGTTAAGTTTCATCTACCTACATTGTTGAACATTTTAAATAGGAAGTGTACATATTTGTCTAATAAATTGTTAAATATCTTGAAAAAACTAATAATGAAATTCCTCAAAATATTTAAAAATATGTAGACACTACAAAGTTGAAATTGCAAAAAATACATTGAGAAATTTTATTGACTTAAATTATCATGTTATGTTAGTGTTTGTCATATTTAATAAGATTTGCCTATTTTAAAACTGAAACTTTCTCTCTATATATTAATATTTCTAAACTATTTATTTGATAGCTCTTTAAAATCATGAGTAACTAAAAAAGGTCATCATTGGACAGGAATATTAATTATAGTTTTTGCTGTCTTATTTGCTTCCCAGTAGAGAGACTGAACCTGGGACCTAACATATGCTGTGTAAGCACACTTCTGCTGATCTACCATTTATGCGCTTTTGTTGTTATGGCTGTTCATTTGTTGCTTTTGTTATTCCAATTCCAGGATGTATAAATTCTTTCCATTCTGAAGATTAATCAAGATTCATAAAAATTCTGCAATAGACAATGTATAAATCAGAGAAAAAAAAAGAATTACAGCAATCAGACTTATCATCATCATCATCATTATTATTATTTTCTTGAGCTGTGATATATTTTTAAATGCTGTTGGGCTACTTCCTCAACTTACAATGATTAACAACAGATATGGATTTATTTAAACCTACACTTTTCTATATAATGAAATCAGTATTAAATGCTGGAGCATGTAGACTCAATAACTATTTATATGATATAAGGCATATCTATGAATTGTTGTTTGATATGAAGATATTTATTTAAGTCATGTATTATGGCAGAAAATATTTTTTCAGAAACATTTTTGAAAATGAACATTTAGCTTAATAGCTATAGGTGTGTGGTTGACATCAGGGAAAAAAAGAACTGGTGTCAAATGGAGTTGTGTGCTATTTGCAAAGAAAGCGAGAGAAGAGGTGATAGGCTTCCATTTTCCCATATAAAAATCATTTCTTGCATTTGTGTTGTTATCCCTTCTTTCATATCATGCTAAAAGGAAACATTTAAAGAATGGCAATTGAATAAACCAGGAATATGTTATGGTTTAGATATTAAATGTCCCCTATAGGCTCATGTACTTGACCAGACCTGGTGTGGTGATTGAGAAAATCATGGAACCTAGGTATTAGGGTAGAGCTCACTAGAGAAAGTGGGTTACTGTTAGGTTTATTTCAAAATTTGAAGCCCAACCTACTTCTTGCTCCATCTATCCTTTTTCATTTATTTACATATGAGTCACTTCTCATTCCCGCACCATGCTGCTACCATATCTACATCTACCTAAACTGCACATTAAATTAACCCTTTTGTCATTAGGTTGTTTTTCAGGAATTTAAAAAATTTACAACACAGAAAAGTGTGTAAAGAATTGTTTATTATAAATTAGGAAGAACTATCTGTAAGTTAAATCAAAGTTATCCACAGCTACAAATAAGCCTTTAAAGTTCCCAATTGACATGTTGTTGACATGCTATTTCTCTGTTAAAAAAAAATATAATCATATTAGAGACAAATGAGAAGCATACCTAACCCAATTTCCATCAAGTAGAAAGACTCCAAAGAACAAGAATAGTTGTCATCAGCAGGACAGGAGTGATAATAGTTTGTATTTCTTCTCCGTGGAAGATTCTAGTAACACATATTTTTAAATTGCAGTCAAAAGTTTAAGAATATTTTGTGACTAGAATAAATATTATGAACTCATCAATCAATCATAATACATTGAATTGTACTGATTATTATAGAAAATGACATGAGTGTCTCTTACCTTCAGATTCTCTTTCCATATCATCCACTTCTCTCTGTGTTCTAGCTATAATCAATCAGTGGTACTGCTTGTTATATGAGCACGTGTGTTCAATACTGACTTGCCTCAATCTCTACTACGTTAGGAGTATGACTCTTACTCCACATCTCACCGGTTTCAATGAGAGATGGTTAAAATAAGTCAGGAAATACAGAATTTCACTCACACTAATTAGGTATAGTCTGAATTTCAGCAGGATCTGTAGAGAATCTAAGAACAGCTGTCTAAAAATGTTACTTTCCATGTTGTATCTACACAATTGTTTGAATTTACTCAAAGAAATAGAATAAAATAGACACAGCTTCCCTGATAGTCTCTCTCTCTCTCTCCTCCCTCCGCTCCCCGCCCCCTTTAACGTAATGACCTCTCCTTTGCTAATATTATCCAAACTCTAAATCTCTACTCTCTGCCACTTATTGGAGAATATTTATCTGTTCCAAAAATTTTGAACCAGGATAGAAAAGTTCCTTAGCGTTGTATATTCAGAGAATAGCATATTTGCTCTACTGAAGAATCAAACACTTTGCAAAGTGAAATAGTGAGCTCTTATTCTCCATCCTCTATGAAACAAGTTATGGAACTTGTTTACATTTTCAGCAAATACACTGCAGAAATAACTTCACCTGTTATTTATCCCTGGATGTCTACCAATAATAAATTAGCAGGTTAAAACTCTCAAATTGAATTTATTAAATTGTAACCACCAATGCTTGGAAACACGGAAAAACCCTTGGATTTCACCTATTCCTTCTTTATTTTCTTCTTCATAAACGTCGTTGTGCAGAATGTGACAATTATCACTATTTTCACATGATGAGATATAAAAACCTTCCAATACAGAAATATTCAGTCATACAAAGCCTTTTGTAGGACACTAAGTGCTGTAATAATATATAACACTATAGCAATAACAGCTGTAAATAGCCAGAAACTCACCTCTCACATTACAAGAGGCTGTGGAGTCTCATGCTACATTCATGTATGTATGTATGTGCGCATGTGTGTGTATATATGTATGTATGTATGTCTATTTGTTTGTAAGATCTAATATATAGAAAAGGCCATTTCTGTTTTTCATGTAATAACAGCGTGTGTCCACACATGGTAGACAACAGAAATTGAGAGGAGCATTGCATCTTATCTGATACATAAAGATTACATGTTAATGACAGAACCCCCTTTTAATGGCCACACCTCCTAATACTGTATTATTGGGACATAGGATATTGCAAGTGAAAGAATGAAGCTAATGGCACAAGCTTTAAACTTCTAGCTATGAGTCATAACTCATCAGTAACTTTGTGCTGGATCAATTAAGGTTGTAATTTGCTTAAGCCGTGGGTTCCTACAAAATGCTTTGTTAAGGTGAGAGTTTTCATTCTCACTTACCTGAGGAATCCAAGCATGTCCTTGTCCTTTGATAGGTGGTAATGACCTTAATTTAAATCATGAGGAATTCAGTCAAAATTGAACAAAAATTGTATTTGGAATTAAGACACGATGAGATTGTAAATGTGCTAATATTTAGATCTATCTAGTGTTAACATCAGATATGACCTGTTAACAGGTACTAGTAATGGGAAGGCGAGGAGGCATTTGAAATAAGACCATTCTACTATTATTAAAGGCTGACAGAAATACAATATTGCATTGTTAGAAAAAATATTGTTATAGCAAAAACAGTGAATAAGATGATTACAGCAAAATCAGTGAACACTTCACCCTTACTCATATAAAGAAATAAAAGTGTTTTTGTCTGTCTGTCTGTCTGTCTGACTGTCTGTCTGTCTGTCTCTCTCTCTCTCTGTGTATGAGTGTGTGTGTGTTTGATGTATTGGATTAGGAATGAATATATTCAAATTTTATGTTATTATTGTTTGCTTCCTTTTGTTGAAAAAAATATATATAACACATAATGTATTTCTTACATAATATAGTCTATTTTTAATTTACTCTCCCTTTCCTCCTTCTAACCCTCTCTCCCTCCCCCCCCCCCCGTGATCCATGCTCTTTCTGTGCATCCTTAGAAAATAAACAGGCTTTTTGGGATATTAATATAATGTAATATAATACAATAAATATAATATTTAGAAAACAAAAGCAACTGATCAGAATTTTATAAAGCAAACAGAAGAAAAAGAACCCCCCAAAAAAAAGGCACATGAAGTAGATACTTACTATTTCTTATACTCAGGAACAGAATAAACACTGAGGCAACAAGCATAGATCAACACCCTAATTTTTACCCAGGACTTGCTGAAGAGTCTGTAGATTCATATAAGCTTTGATACTGTTAGTTGGAGTGCCTTCTTGTTTGGTGTCCTTGATTCCCTCTATCTCTGACACTCTCTCTTTCTCCTCTTCTTTAGGGTTTCCTGACCCTGAAGTGAGGAGTTTAGTAAACACATCTTGGTTATGCTGAGTGTTTCAGGGTCTCCAACTCTGCATATTTGGTTGTGCGTCTCTGTATTTGTTCCCATCTGCTGCAAGAAGATATTCTCTGATGATGGTTGAACAAGGCACAGGTATATGAGTAGTAGATCAGAATGTCTGTAGAAGTCATGTAATTGCTATGTTTGCTGTATTTATTTAATTTAGACAGGCAGTATTGCTTTAACCGTAGGTCCCTGGTTTGTCAGCATTTACTCAGGTTTGCTGGATGTTTTTTTTGCCAGGAACTTTTTTGATTTAACATTTCCTTTGGCTGATGTACCCATTTTTTTCTTATCATGTTTTCAAATCCTGTGATTCTATCTTCCATCTTTTGTATTCTATTGTTGAGGTTCCTGTCGTGTTTCTAAATTTTTCATTGTCAGATTTCCCTCAGTTTTGATTTTTCTGTTTTGATTCTACTTCCATTTTCAGATTTGAACTGTTTTATTTGTTTTCTCCCACTATATGTATTTTCATAGATTTCTTTAAGAGATTTCTTCATTTCCTCTTTAAAGACCTCAACAATATTCATAAAAGCCTTTTAAGGGTGCTTTGTGTGTGTGTGTGTGTGTGTGTGTGTGTGTGTGTGTGTGTGTGCTTCAGCTAGTATTGTAATACCAGTCAGGCTTGCTATGGTGTGGTTGCTGAGCTCTAATGGAGGCATTCTCCTTGCTCTTTTGATTGTGTTTTTATGAAGGCATCTAGGTATACAGATTTAGGAAGATTATAATTGTAGGTATTGATATACAATCTTGGCTATTTGTGTAGTGATTTGTTTCTTGGTTTCTGTTGCTTTCTCTGGTTCTTAGGATAGTGTTGTGCTTGTGTGCTGCCTGTAGAGAATTATTCAGGGATCCTGATATATATAGCCACTGAGAGTTCAAGGTAAAATGTGTTTGTAGGTATTGGTGGCTGACAGTTGGGAAAAGGGGTGTAGTAGGAGGGAGAGAGGCGGAGAGGGTCCATGTGAATTTAGGAAGCAGGCTTTTTACCAGGGTTTGCTTAGCACCATTGGAATAGCAGAGGTGCAGGTGGAGGGGCCACAGCACGAAGTCTTCTACAGAGCTGAAGATGAGACTAGGGGATTGGATATGGAGTACAAGAGGAAGAGGAAATATCTGCAGCTTGCCTACCTGCTTTGCTGACCTATTTGCTTCTGTCTGGCTTGACTGACAGGTTCCAGTGAATGCCTTCTGGAGTTGTGGTTGGGTAGAACTTAGGAATAGAATATCTCTGTGATCCACTGGAGATGGTGTGAAGGGGTGAAGGGAGGCCACAGTATGCAGTCAGCTGCAGATCTGAAGATGAGACTGGAGTACTGAATTTAGAAGGAGGCACAGAAAGTAAAGCTGTTCATTTAGCCTACTTGTTTCCCTCATTGCGAGATTGCCACTTCCCCAGGGAATGTCTGCTGTTGCTGGAGATTGGGATAATGTGATAAGTCTGGGAAAGGAAGGTTGGAAGACCAGGTCTACATGATCCACTGGAGATTGGAGACAGAGAGGAAAGGGACACCACTGTGGGTTTTATATCACAAAGCTGGGGAATACACTGAGGAATTAGACTTTTAAGAAGGAGGGAGAGGGGAAGATCTGCAGTGAGCCTACCTGCTTCCCTGTCCTCAGTGGAATATACTACAATTTAAATTCAAAATGGTTCAAGGAAAGTTTATAAAATTTAATCATCAGATTTTATTTTATATTTACATGCATATGTGATTACAATAACATTATGTGAATTTTATGTACATCACAAATTATAACATGAGTTGAATTAGATAAATCAGTGTTATTGTTTCCAAGACCTATACTGTTCTCTTTAAATATTTTCAAAGATAGTTCTTTATTACAAATCATCTGGCACTAAAACTAAATCTATGAGTCAATCTTTCTATATCAGTCCACATAGGGGATTTTTTTTTATGTAAGATACACATAGGCATACATGATTACATATAATTGTTTTGTTACATATGAATATGTAAAGATTTACAGAAGTCTCATTGTCATATAGAAGTAACTAGAATGAATTTGGAAACAGAACTTACCTCTTTATTTGATGCTAACTTCCCCCAAGGAAATTTCCTGGGTGCAAGGCTGTTGTTTTCTGCCTCCCTGCTTTCCTTTTCTTTCTTTTTTTTTATTATTTTTTATTTTTTCATGTTTTCTTAATTTATTTTTAATTCATTTATTCATGTTACATATCGATTGTCAGCCCTTCCCTTGTTTCCTCCTATTCCTCCCTCCCTCCCACTTCCCCCCTTCTCCCCTCCCCTATGTCTGTGATTGAGGGAGACCTCCTCCCCCTATATATGCTCTTAGAGTATCAAGTCTCTTCTTGGTAACTTGCTATCCTTCCTCTGATTGCCGCCAGGCCTCCCCATCCAGGGGACGTGGTCAGAAAAGGGACACCAGAGTTCATGTGAGAGTCAGACAAGGAATTCCTGAAATTTGTGGACAAATGGATTGATCTGGAAATTATCATAATGGGTGACTTCACCCAGAAGCAAAAAGAGACAAACAGTATATACTCACTTATATCAAGACACTAGTCCAAGGGATACGTCCTATGAAAAACTTTACTTACCAGGAAAGTGGATCAGACGAGAGGACATCCTATTGAGACTTTAG
Source organism: Acomys russatus (assembly GCF_903995435.1). Classification (NCBI taxonomy): domain Eukaryota; kingdom Metazoa; phylum Chordata; class Mammalia; order Rodentia; family Muridae; genus Acomys; species Acomys russatus. The sequence continues at coordinate 103,640,309 of NC_067137.1, read as the reverse complement.
GTGAGAGTAGCATGGAAGAATGGGGAAATAGTAGGATCCACAGGGTCCTGGAAACCTACAAGAAGAACTTTATGACAGGTGGATCTGGGGCCTGGGGTCCTCCTCAAACTAAGGCACCAGCCAAGGAGAATATAGGCAGTAAACTTCGAACTCCTTTTCTTCTACATCTGAAAAGGACGTCAGTAGGCTTACTGAAACACACGACCTCTATTGGTTGTTTCCTTCACCTTTCTTTTCATCTCTCCAAGAAGCACATTTTCTGAGACATAAATTAATCTGTGTCTATAAGAAGGTAGATTTGTTTATAAATACCTAAGACTGTTGTTATTCTCTGTTACACATCCAAAAGACCAGAGCAGCATATAGCTGTTGTCTCCTTATCAGACATTGTAATACAATGAATTTTTGAAGACATAAACTTTAAATGAATCAAGGTTAGACTTCATACTCCTTAAAATTAATTTGGAAATCATGACTAACAAAGATGTATTGATGCTCTTGAAATAATAGGAAAAAGAAACATTACCTATGTTGGAAATGGTTGATATATAGAACATATACAGGGGTGTGTCTATGAAAAAACAGGCCTGTACTCGTGTACATACAAATTACAGGAAAAGTACATAACAGACAATTTTTTAATGTTAGAAATTTAATATCTAAAGAATCATTGATCCTTAGTATCACTTACCAGTAAGTTCTAAATGTTTCCTAATCTGGTGGTCATTGTCAAAACTGCTCAAAAATTTGTGTTTGAAATTTATTGTAGTGTTTTCTTGCGAATAATCCCAATGGTGGTAAAACTTTATCATATAAAACAAGCTCTGTCCCTAACCGCGAGTCCAGATATAATCTGAGTGGGTGTGAAATTTGGCAAGATGCCTTTCTTCTTAGTCTTCCTTAAAGAACTTACTTCTGGCAGCAGAAGCACCTCATTACAAAGCGTTTTCAGCTGCAAGATAGGCCCGTGGCATGAATCACTAATGTCTTTTCCAGATAAGCCCTACTTGACACACTGGTGAAAAGTTAAATCACTGTATGCTTCAACTCTGCAATGGGAATACTCTGGAATGTGAGGAAAAGTTCTTTTAGATTTGGTCCATCAACTCATCAATCACTCATTAGATAAATGATGCATTCACTTTAGGAATGTCCACAAAAGGTCTGTTAGCATTATCAAACTTCTCCCTGAAACACAAGTGAATGTTGGCTTCTCCTGGCCCTATTCTGAAACCAGTGTTTGCACTGTATTCATCTAATCAAAATACCCACTCCATAGCTGAGTAGATGGCTCATGCAAAATGCTTTCTGTGCAAGGATGAAGACCTAAGTTCAATCTTCAGGATTCAAATTAATGAACTGAATATAGTGGAGCAGGCTTGCAACTTCAGAATTAGAAAAAGACAGGCCAATCCTATGTGCAAAATAGTAACCATGCCTGAAATACTCAGATAATTCCAGTGAGAGATTATTTCCACAAAAGAAGTTGGATAATATCATGAGGCTTGACAAGTGACACCGATCTTTGGCCTCTACACTAATTCACTCACATGTACGTACACCTAAAGACTCTATATCCTACTATAATGCTGACTGCTCATACATATTCATTGCTGGTGAAGTCACAAGAGTAGTTAGGCACAGTCTTGATGCCCATTAGCTGATTAATAAATAAAGAAAATGTGGTACAAATAAGCAATGGAATATTATTCAGTGACTAAGAGAAATGAAATTATGAAAATTTCTACTAAGAAGATGGAGCTAGATACAATTATTCTACTGAGTTCATTGTGTTAATTGAATCAGAAAAGGACAAATGTCATAGGTTTTCTCTCATACACGATGGTTAGGTTTGAATCTTCAGATATGAGTGTTCTGTTTGAAATATCCATAGTCTTCAAGTGATGGAAAACAGAACAAAATGGTATAAAGGATTAAAAAGGAATGATTCAATGTGAAGTATTATAATGGGGTAGTAAAATAGGTGGACAGAGTAGAATGGATATGAAGGAACATTCTAAAACACATTTTGAAATATCCAAATTGAAGCCTACTACAATACGGGACTACAATAGGGGTCTACAATGGTGTTTTTTTTTTTTTTTTTTAACTCAGGTGCTCTATTAATCAATATCTCAATGGCCACTATTAGATACCACAGGATAAAAACAGGAAAGCTCAATGCTATTCATGTGTTATCTCTTTTAGCGTTGTAGGCAGATGTGAAGGCTAATCTTTATTTTCAACTTGGCAGCATATAAAATCAATTGAAACCCAAGACTATGGACCCACCAGTGAGGGATTCTCTTGACTGGATCATTTGAAATTGGAAGACCTACCCTCAGTCTGGGCCATCACATTCGGAAAAGGGAGGAGGGAACAAAACTCACCTTGAGCTCCTTAACTCAGGAGCTTTTGGTAATTTATAGCTGCTGGGGGAATAAGAGTCAGGTTGCACTAAAGGTATGGCTCCTGGTGGGCTGAACCACTTCATGTGAGGACCATATATTCAAGATAATATGTACATCTTAAAGTTTGCTTGACAAGTTTAAGAAAGCCACACAAAATTGGAGATGTAGAGAAGCAGGGATGGATCTGGAAGGAATACGAGGAGGAGGGTGAATATTATCAAGAAAATTGTAGAGAATTGTCAAAGAACTAATCAAAATAGAGTGCAAGAGTGAGAACCAACATCAGGAGAGTTGGGAGGGAAGATCTAACAGGGTGGTTAATGTTTTATTTTCTAAAATAAGTATAATACAGACCATGACTTATCTTGAAATCAAAGTACACTAAATGAGATAGTATCCAATAGGAATTTATGAGTTTTTAGACATGTTATAACAAGAAAGTTTTAATAAGCTGCAAAAGAACAAATGCCAATTCTTCAAGTTAGTGCTTTCCAATTTGTGTTATGTGCTACTGACGAGGAAAACCAATGTCTTTCTTGTCTTTGGAAATCACTATTTTGTTGATAAATTATCTATTATTCATACTATTTTTGGTATTGTAAAACTTAAAAGAGTATTATTTAATGTTTTTTTTAAGTAGGAAGTTAATTGAGGACCACTCTACTCAATAGCTCCTCTTTGCCAGCTGAAAACACACATTCTTCCTTCAACTGCTACTGAATACCACTCACCAAAGTTTTTCTGGAAAGTTTTCAGTAACAATACAGTTGTCTATCATACTTTTTTTTACTTAAGCCACTGACAAAATAGATTGGACAGGAAACCAATATTTCATAACAGCCTCAAAAATTTCAATAACTTCAACCAAACTATTTTGAGGGTTTAAAACAAAAGGGTTGGTCATCATTCTATGGTAGGACACCTTGAAAGATTGTGGAAACCTTTTACTTAAGCCTGACTCTCTACTTGCAGGAAGCAAGTTACATTCTTTTACTAGGTACAAGATAAAATATAGACAATTTTACACACACACACACACACACACACACACACACACACACACACATAAGTTGTAATCCTTCTCCTGCTGCAAACTATGTTTCAAAAAAGCTGTGGTTTGGGTACACAAAGAGATAAAGAAGAGAAAGATGTCATAATTGGACGATATCAAAATATTTGTTAATAGAGAACTTGAGGAAAGTTAGGCTTAGTGGTACATAAACAGGAACATATAGGAGAGACATTTTCTAGGAAAAACTGCTGTGGTGAGAGGAGAGAATATATACATTTGATGTAACTGAGATTCACGTTGTCTTTACTCGGCATCACATAAAGCATTGAACAACTTCAAGGCCCAAATTGTACACTTGGAGAGACAGAAGCAGGTGGATCTCTCTGAGGCCATCCTGGTCTATGAAACTAGTCTACAACAGCCAAGACTACAAAGAGAAATCCTCCTCCCCAAAAAAAAGTAAAGAAGGAAGAAAGAAAGAAAGGCACAGTGGTCATAGAAGGAACCAAAAGCGAAAAGACTCCTAATATCTAGTTGATGGGTTTACACCTTCAGTGTATAACAACAGTTGTACACTATTATTAGCAATGTTATGAGGACATACTAGTAGTTGATGCCAAACATACTGTGGCTCTCTAGATAAAATTCTGCACCAAAAACCTTATTCAAATTTCTGAAAATCAAAAATTTATCCTTATTCCTTTTATGTATGATGCACATTTCTAGACACACATTTCAGTTTTCAGAGGATTTATACGTTTATATGTGCATTATATGAATAATATACACTCTATGCAATGAAGCAAAAATAAGTGTAATCGATTTCATGTCATTGTTAAGAGATTTACATGGAGATCAAAATAAAGTTTTATCCCTGTCGGATTAAGAATAAGTCAGAATAGAGTAAAACTGGTATACAGCATGTAAACTCTGATTATGTTTAGTATGAATTATTATTCATGTTGCCTCTTATATAAATACAATGAAATGATGCTCACATTATTTCAAGACATGAGGTTAAAACTTGAGAATAAACTAACATATCTTTATGTGAGGTAAGCATCAATGTTTGTTAAAAACGGGAAGAAAAAAAGTGAATAGAAAAATTTCACTTCTATTTATATTAAAAACAAAATATCTGAGTTGTGAGTAGTATTCTATGCCTACATAACCTACATAGCACTCTTTGATGTCTTGATAATTGGGCCATGAAATCACAATTCTTTTTAATTTTCAAATGCATATGTTCTATAAAATATGATAGTCTTGAATCTGTAATATAGTTTAAAATTGAAGTTCAGTTTAAATGGAACACAAAAATAGTTCCTATTTACAGTTTTAGAAACAGCTTGGAAGAGATTTAGTTTTTATCTAAAATGAGTTTTCAGTCCATAGGCAATAAATAAATAAATAAATAAAATAGTCTGTTTCTGTATAGAGGCACTTTATTTGCAGCCTGACCTTCTCTCCAGAGTATGCATTTCTAAGTGTTGCCTCATGATCATGCACCAACATTTTACCAATAATATTCTCCTTCCCTAAATTGAATTTGAACATATTTTCACTGCTTCATATACAAAAGACTGAGTTTTATAATGTAAACACATGTAACTTCAGTGCCCAGAAGAGAATCCTAAGTAAAAAAGACAAGATCAAAAGCAGGAAAACTAAGTAGGTATATGAGAACACATCAAATTTATGTTCACAATTATAGGATTAATGGATTTCATATTGGAAAGGTATGAGAATATGACAAAATAAACATTTCAAATCATAAAATATGTTCAAGAAACATGATCAAAGAAATAATAGTATAATTCCACATGAAAGAGATCGTATCAATACGGATGTTCTTGTTACGCTAACCTCATAAATATGTCCTGGAGAAATAAATCAGTGTCTACATGACTAAACTCAGAGACACATAATAGCAATATAAACCCAACTGAGTATTTACATTCCAGCAAGGCTCTTCACAGTTACCTACGCTTACCTAAGGGCAAAACATGTTTCAGAGTACCAAATAAAACCCCCACTAATAACCGTTTCAGGATGGAATGTGGAGGACTGTGAATGAGGAGTACAGAGGCAATATTTTGTCTTTATCTGTTTTGCACAATAAGTCAATGTTCTTTGCTTTCCTTTTGACCATTTGATATGATAAGCCTATGGGAATTATTTAGGAAAAATTTGGGAAAGTCCTTCTGGATAGACTCATGATACATGTATCGTCAGGAGAAGTAGGGCTTTACCTTCATCAGTCTAAGGGTGGGAAAGGTAAAACTATTGAGATTTTTCCAGGTGGAATTTTAAAAATAGAATGAATCAGTCTGCCAATAATGGTCATTGTGTGCTGCTCTGTAAATAGTATCCAGCCCTGAGGACAATAATGCATTAGGATAATTGAGATACCAAATGTGTTAGTCAGAGTTGGAATTAATTGTAGATAGGATAAAAGACATATCATAGGGAGCAGAGCTTTTAACAATACTCTTCTGCTAATTTTAAAGTGATCCATAAAAAAGAAATAATTTTGTACCATCTCAAAATACTTTCTATTGGAACAAATTTGAAAAGACACAAAACATCCCATCCTTCTCACATGAAGTGTCATAGTTGGAAAAGAAGAGAGTCTATTAAAAACAAGGAAATCCTGAAAATTTCAGACAAATGGATGGAACTAGAAATGATCATCCTGAGTGAGTTAATGCAAACCCAGAAAGATACACATGGCATATGATCACTTACAATTGGACAGTAGCCCAAAAGAAATGTCCCTTGAAAGTCTTCACTTAGCTGGAGATTGGGATAGATACTGGGAATTCCTACTGGGATTCTAGGTGTGAGAGGTAAGAAGTAATGGGGAAATAGAAACATCCAGAGGGTTCTAGAATCCAAAGACCATTAAGGCTGGCACATCTGGACCCAAGCAGGTTAGCTTAAACTGCTATACCAACCAAGGACAATTCATGCAGTTAACCTAGAAGCCCTATCCAGATCTAGGCAATGAACACTACATTTTCCATAATTGTGTACAGAGCAGGGACAGATTTGGAGATGAACTCTGGTGACCCCTATTTGACCACATCCCCTTGCTGGAAGAAGAGTAAGCAGGCTACCAGGAAGAGACCTGATAGGCTGTGATCTTACAGTGGGGCATGAGTTCTCCTTCTGTCACAGACCTAGGGGTAGGGAATATTATTAAGGAGGGAGGGAAGGGGAACAGGAAGGTGCAAGTGAAGGGGTAACAATTAAGGTGTAATATGAATAAATTACTTAAATAAAAATTTTTTAAAAGAAAGAATTTTTTACAATCTCAAAATACTTTGTATTGGAACAAATTTGAAAAGACACAAAACATCCAGTCCTTCTCACCTGAAATGTCATCGTTGATAAAGCAGAAAGGTGATAAAAATATTGATCTAAAATGTGTAAGAAAACTACCAATAAACGGACAAACAGAATTGTGCAAGTAACACTAACTTTAAGAGAAGAACTGGTATGTCTATAATGAAGAAAAAAGGAGTGCATTACTTATGGTTTAAGTGAGTTTAAATGCTATCAGCATCTGACACTAAATATAATATCTCAACAGCATTTTATCTGTCAGTACTACCGTCTGCCTCCTCTCAAAGGAGTCCTCCATTTCATAGTTGAAAACAAAAATAGAACCATAACAAGTTTTCCTGCATAGTGGTTGCCCAAGCCTTGCCTCTGAAAATGAACAAAATATATAGTTGTAACACTCCCTCAGTGTATGGTTTCAACCTCATCTAAGACTTGTTGAATTGGGAAGCCTGGGAATGGGTCCCTGCAGATGGTGCTGTGGACAATTCTGTGGCTGAATGTCCTATTCACTATGGAAATTAATATGATGGCTTTTATTTAAAAGGCCTGAACATTCAATACTGACCCATTAATGTCTGGTATATCAGCGGGTGAGATTTAAACATAAAGTAGGTTAATTTTCTTGGACTAAAGATTTAGAAAGAACACTACAATTGAAAGAAAGCAGACTCAAGATTTTACTGTCAAAAGAAGCAATGTTTTCATAAATCTTTGAGGTACACACCGTGGTGTGAAGACGAGACTCTGGATTACTTTGCCATCCTTAGATACAATCAAATGGAAAATTTTGGAAATCTGTATGGTTTGTACTAGATGTTCTTCAAAGTCCTGTTTGTTATAGATCATAGAATTTTATATTCTGGAGAAAGGAATTGTTTGAATGCCCAGGCTTGAAGGAAAAAGTGTGTAAAGGATGTACTGCCCTGCAGCTTGAGGACTGAGTTCAGTGGTAGAGGTTTTGCACAGCAAGCCTAAGGTCCTGGCTGTCATACTCAGTATTAAAAAACAAATATTGACCACTCAGAGGAGGGTATGGGCATAGAGTAAGCATATCCAAATAACTCTATGAAGTATGCATCATATTGTATGTTCTGCTGAGGAAAATACTTTTAGAAACCTCAGACGTCATCCAAAAAGAAAAACAGGGGTGCATATTTCTTTTGCTTGTTGCTTTTTTTTTTTTTTTTTTTTTTTTACAATTTCTGTTATGACTTTCAGGGTAGTGCTTTCATCGGATTCATAAGTGTGCAAACGAGTAGGTCTCTGAATCTTGGGCTTCCTCTTGCATTCTTTTCCTTTTAACATTTTTTCCTTTTCAATTTCAAAGTGGTAGTTTGTTGTTTATCGAATTACATTGTGTTTTATTGTTAACTCTGAGAAGCATGCTTGTTTTTAGATGAATAACAGAAAGATAACAGGAAAGGCAAAGGAGAACCTAGAAAGAGCAGAGGGAGTGGAGATGGTAATTGGGACATATTATGTGGGAAATAAATATATTTTCAATATAATTTAAAAGATTAATTTAGCCTCCAGACTATTAGGTTTCAGTAAGACATTAGCATACATATGTTTTTCTTGTTCTCCTCCTTCACTTCCTTCCACATCCATCTGATCACCTGCTGCAGGTCTTCATTCTCCCCTTTTCCTTCCATGTCTCATGGATTGTTAGGTTCCTCTTCCCTTCATTTTACCACTGAATGTTGACTTAAAAGTCCTTCTCCCTATCTCATTGTCCGCTTTCTAGTTTTATGACCAAATCATGCATATTTAAAAATATGAGAATAAACCGGGTGTGGTGGCACACGCCTTTAATCCCAGCACTCGGGAGGCAGAGGCAGGCGGATCGCTGTGAGTTCGAGGTAGCCTGGTCTACAAAGTGAGTCCAGGATGGCGAAGGCTACACAGAGAAACCCTGTCTCGAAAAACCAAAAAAAAAAAAAAAAAAAAAAAAAGAAATGAGAATAATTAAAATCTTGCAATCACATTTAGGATGATATTTAGCATTTGTTCTTTTGAGTCTGGGATAATCCTCAATATAATGATTTCTAGTCTCATTTATTTTACCATAAGTGACATGTTGCCATGTCTCATTATGCTTCAGTAGAACTATGTTGGGCATTTGTTACATAAGTTTCTTGTGTTCCCATTGGTCTACGGACAACCAGCTTCGGACAGTCCTTACTTGTTGAGAACAGTGTAGCAGGAAATGTAGATGAGCAGGGGTTTCTGTCATGTGCTTTAGAACCTTTGTGTATATAAATAGGAGAGCTATAGTTGTGTTACATGGTAATCATCATTTTAGAGGCAGTATAGGACATAATGCAAGGTGAACAGTGGAACAGTCTGAGGTAACGTGACCACGAGAGCCTGGAAGGAAGCACCAAATAGTTCCAATTGTCACCTTTTGCTATTAACGTTATAAGAAAGTTCTAGGCCCTGCCTGTATCATCAAGCACTTTCCTCTAGCAGTTTTACAATTTCATGGTTCATGTTAAGATCTGTGAACCATTTTAACTCGGTGTTTTATAGTTTGGGAATTATAAATATAATTTTAGTCTTCTAATTGTGGGTATCCTAATTTCTCCACACCACAAGTCAAAGAGTTTTAAATTCTGTTTTATGTTACAATACCTTTGTCAAATATTAGTTCGCTATGTCTATAAATGTTTAGTTTGTGTTATATGTTCTATCCCATGTGAATGAATGTTTGTTTTATGCCTAAATTCTGATAATGTTTTCACTGTGGCATGGTAGTATATACTCAGATCTTTTAAGATTGCTTTGTCTTTTTATGTTTTCTTCTTTATTGTTGTAGTGTAGATTTTGGATTCGCTTTTTCTACTCCTTCATAGAACACCATTGGAGATAGAGACTGCTCTGAATCTTTGGACCAGTTTAAGTACTGTATTTTCTAGCATATAAGATGACTGAACATATAAGATGACCCCTAACTTTTCCAGATAAAATACAGAGTTTAGAATATACTCACCATATAAGACTATCCCTTTTCCAACACACACCCTGTACAGCCGACTTGGGCATGTGTCTATTTGGAGGCAGGGCACAGACCTCCAGGTGCTTTATTAAATGCTGGCAGAAAACCAGTGTCAGCCTATACTACACCTTAAAAGCACAGTCCACACTCAGTCCTAGGAGTTGAGCGGGTGGGTTCTGGTGAAGTGCCAATACATGCTCAAGTTCTCTCGGTACTGGAAGATGTGTGCAGCTTGGTCCTCCCTGCTTCATAATCCCTGCACAGAGAGGGGAATTGACAGTGGTGCCCTCCACTAAAGCAAGGCGAAGCAAGCTGCAGTTAATTACCCGGCCTTTATGACAGCAAAGATTTGGGCACAAATTTTTAGGATTGGGCAGGCATAAAAAGTCATCTTATATGACAAAAAATACAAGCTTTTCATGGTCCACCATCTAGTGTCTTCCATTTTGTTCTACAGTGTAATAAAGTTTTTTATTGTGTATACTATTTTGCTTCACTGGTTACAACTTTTCTGGGTATTTTATGCTATTGTGAATGGAGTGCTGTTCTTAGGTCCTCACCCAATGATTTAATTAGTGGTATTTTTAAAAATAGGAATATTTGAATGTTGATTTTTATCCTGTAGCTCTGCTGAAAGTATTTCAGATCTCATGGTTTTCTATTATAATCCTTGTGGTTTATAAATATACAATTAAGTCATCTGCAATAAGAATAATTGATATTTTGCTTTCTGTTTCTATCTGTTCTATTTCTTTCCTTTTCCCCTTATTGTTTTTGAGAAGATTGTGGCATAAAGTGGTTTCATTTTATTATCAGGTTGACATGATCTAGAAACCTCTGAAAGACAAACCACTAAGCACTTGTGAGGGATAGTCTTCAGTAGGTTAGCCTTTGGCTATTCCTGTGAAAGACTATCAAGAGGAGATCAATTGAGATGACAAAACTCACAGTAACCCTGAGAAGCCACTGGTCTCAGTTCCTAACTTGAATTCAAAAGAGAAAGCTCAGAGTTCCAGTACTCTTCCCTCTCTGCTTCCTGACTGCCGACAAAATGTGAGCAGCTCCCTCATATCTCACTGTTTTTATTTCTCCATCATGATGGACTATACCCTACAATTCTGGCATAAACTAAGACCTTCCTTAGTTAAGTTGATTTGGGCCTTCATTTTTTTTTCATATTTTTGAGAAACTGTTCTCAGTAATTCCACAGTTAGTTTAAGTTTAAAAATATATTTGTTGTGTGTATTCTTTATGGAATCGATATACCTTCCTTTTACTTCTGGTTTCTTCACAAATATATATATATATATATATATATATATATATATATATATATATATGTCAAATTATTTATTTATTTTTCTATATATTAAGAGGATCACATGAGAAGCCTGTGGAGGGATTGCAGGCTTTGTCCCAGGTAAAAGCAGTCTTGGAGGGTTTTGCCCCAGGCTTTGCCCCTTGGAAATACCATGGATACTCCACTGAGATGGACATTGTTATAGACTGGGAAGAACCATCCTGGGTCAGGAATTCAGGGAGCAGACTTGGAACTGGAGACTCTAGCCCAGCTATTATGTTTTTAATCAAACATCAATGGAAGGAGCGATCCGAAAGAGAGACTAGCATTGTGCCCTAGAGAGACACGTGTGGAGAAGAGAGGAGATGACTGCAGGTTTGTACCACAAGAGCCTGGATCAGGGAGAGGACCAACTTGCTGGCTAGGCGTCACCTAGGAATACATCCTGTGGAACTGATACCCAGAAGGTTTATTCTAGTTTCCCCTTTAATCTTTTTTCCCCTCCTGTATAGGATTTTTGGGTTGTATAATAAAAGTCTAATTGTTAAGAAACAGAGCCAACAGAGTCCTGTATTAAGTATTTTAAAACTTTTTTATCAGCTTATTTATTTGTTTATGTTTAAAAAACTATGAATGCCTTGGGTAAAACAAATGGAATATTCTAAAAACATACTTAGAGTTGATTTGCTAGTATTTTGTTTAGAATTTTTATAGCCATTTACATAATATCAATTGGCCTCTAGTTTTCCTTCCTGGTGTGAGCATATTTAATGTTAATGCCAATTTGTAGAATAAGTATGGCAGTATAATTTCTGTTCACATTATATGGAACATTTGAAAAGTGTTATTGTCACAACTTGAAAGATGCAGAGGAATTTTAATACAGCAACATGGCTACTTTGGCAAAAATCATATCCAAAGACCTACATCTATGTGATTCATCTTGAATACAGATATGCCATTAGTATACACATTTAATCCCTCTGGCTGGAATATAGACATCACACATCCTTAATTCCTCAGGCTGGAATATAGACAGTCACTTAGTATATACCTTTAATTCCAAATAATGACATCTAGTTGTGGGGTAGACAAAGTGAAGAATCAGAGAAAAAAATTTCAGAGTAAGCCAGAGATAGGATACACCCAACTCTCATGAGAACAGATACAAAAGAGAAGCTACTTAAGAGCAGCACAGAGGAGGAGAGTACAGTACATGAATACAGTAGAGATCAGAAATCCAGAGATAAGACAGTCTAGTTTCAGGCAGTTTACTGAATTTGGTGCAGTGAAGACAGTTCAATGCAGGTCCTGGAGTTCAGGAGCAGTTTTCTTTCTTTTCTTTTGATTCTTTCTTTCTTCTTTTTTTATCTCTTTCCTTCATTTTTTTTTTTCATTTCTAAACCAGGGTTTCTCTGTATAGCTGTAGCCTTGGTTGTCCTGTACTCAGTTTGTACACCAGGCTGGCCATGATATCACTGCTTCACTGAATGCTGGAATTTGAGACAGTTTTTTTCAAGCAATGAAATTCAGTGAGAAGCTGAGAGAAGCCAATTTGAATCAGTCATCTTGGAGAGGAGTTTTTAGCCAGAACATTTAAGTTGAACCCTCTAGCCAGTGTTCAGAAAGAACTGAAAATGATGAGGTTATTCATTAGTAAGTCTCAGAAGCTGAAACATTCTATGCCTAGATTAGTGAACAGTCTGGAAGCTGAAGACCTCAAGATCCAGGTTTACAGAAGATTAGATTGTTTAGAGGCTAGAAGCTTTCAGGCCTAAGCCTAGGGCTATTACATACTAGATAGAAACACTCTGTGCCCAACCGAACCATATATTAGGAAAACTTAAGTATGTTTTCCATCTTATCCCATCACTTGATAAAATAAAAACAATTTTACCGGTACTGAACACTGAACCACTCTTGCCGTTGACCTACATGAAGGTAGGGATTTTAGTCTCTGCTTCTTTCTTAGCCTATTAAAAATTCTTGGCTGTTTGTATAGACAGTAGTTACTTTTGGTAAGTCATTTATGTTTTCATCACTTATCAATTTATTTCTAGATTTTCCATATCTGGTGAGTAAAAGTTTTCAGATTTACTAATAATGCTGTGGTTTCATAGGAATCTGTTGTAACAGCACCCTTTCATCTCTAATTTTATTTATTTATGTCTTATTTATCTTGCTAATTTGTCTAAGAATTTGTCACCACTGTCTACAATTACAAGGTAATGACTCTTTGATTGATCTATATATTGTTTCTTTTGGTTCCATTTCATTAATTTCTGTCTTAATATTATTTATATATTTATTTTGTTTTAGTCTGTTTTTTATTATTCTTATAGAACCTTGACATGTATGATTAAATTGTTTTATTTGTGATATTTTAATTTTTAACATAAGCACTTGTAGCTATAACCATCCTGTGAGAAATGGCTTTGCTGTGCTCCACAATGACTGCCTACGTTGTTCTAGTCAAGGGCATTTATGTTGCGGAATTGTATTATAGAGTTAATTGACAGTCCTCCATGGTAAAAACTATTCTCTAGACAGGGATATGGTGATTAGTAAAATAATGAATAAATTAAACAAACAAATGAATACATTTATTTCTCTCTATTTTTGTTTTAGGATATAATGTATAAGCTGCTTCAAGTAATCAATAATGAATCATAACCTTATGTCAAGAGCTGCAATAAACACTGTCCTTCTTATTTGGTATTTGTCAGAATATTTTATTGCACCAACAGATATTAATCTAGAATATTGGCCAATAATGCAGTTAATTTTGGAGACCAATCCATAAGCTCTGGAGAAAAAGCTTGTCTATTCGTTCATATAATATTCTATGAATACCTGTTATATCTGATTGATTTATAATATGACCTAATCCTGAATAAAGTTTTAGTATGCAGGACATACCTAAATATTACAGTGAGATATCTAATTCTCACACTATTTTGTCTGTTCGAATTTTAAAAGTATGCACTATAGTGTTTGTTTCATATGAATTGAGAAGTCCAATTATTCACATGATATAATTTTACAATTGTTATATTGATACCTTTATCAACATATACAGTTCTTTGCTTTCTAAGAGTATTATTGGCTGCAAGTCTACTTAATCAGATATCAAAATAGCTAAGACAGCTTATTGGCAGCTTCCTTTGACTAAAAGTACTGGAATCCTTCACCTGTATTTATGGATGTGATTTTACAAGTCAGTTGTGCTTCTTGGAGAGAACAGCTAGTTGGATCTTGGTTTTTATTCAGATCAATTACCCTGCTTGCTTGTTTTATTAATTATGATGTGATTCCATTTGTAATAAGGATGCTATTGAGAAGGTATGCTATTTGTTAGAATTTTGATAGAAGAATTTTAATCCAGCAGCATGGCTGCTCTGGCATGTGACCACATCTAAAAACCTTCTAGGTCGAGGTGATTTGGCAGGAATGAAGACATGCTCTGGATTGCAATATGATCTGACAATATAAATTCTCCCATAGTACATACCTTTAATACCAAACAATGAAGATAAGGTTAGTTTGTACAAGGAAGCAACCATGTTTGAAAGGGAGGTCTAATTGAATGGCAGAAAAAGTGATGAACCAGAGAAAGATTTTTGTCAGAGATAGGATATGCCCAACTTTCACAAGAAGGGGAGGGGAGCTATAGAGTTGATTGTTGACTACCAGGATAGTTTTACAGAGACAGTTTGTAGATAGAACAAGATAGACACGAGTAAAGACAGAATGACCCAGAGAAGGAAAAAGACCTAGAAGAATAAAACATATTGCCAGAATTTGTTTGAGGCCAGCAGAACAGTTTAGCCAGAATCTAAACTAAGCTAGTTTGAGTGAGTCAGCTTTGAAAAATTAGGCCAGAATAGTTGAATTGAACCTGCTGGTGAGAGTTCAGAAACAGCTAAAAAGGCTTGGGAATGGCTCTCATTTCATCCCATCATCTTAGGAAACAAAAACAACATTTACAAGTTTCTTCATTTTTTATTCTTTTTTGTTTGATTTGAATACTTATAGTTACTTCTTTCTTCCATGAATACTCAGGATTTGGTTGGTACTTTACTGTTTTAAAATACAGAGTTTATGAGCTCTACTATATTCATATATTATTCCCATAAATATGTTATTTTCCAGATTCTTGTTGATAAGACTCTTTTCCCTTTCTCACTCTCTATAGTATATTTTATACTGTAGTCTCAAGTTGGTTGTATATATTGACTTAATTTGTACTTATATTGATGTTATTTGTCAGTCAGTTTTAAGAGTTACATTGCTGTGTGTAGCAATATTGTTTGTCAGTTTTTTATTTTCCAGCTTGAAATTTATTATTTTATAATCTTTTGGCATTTCATTATCTGAAAATAGAAATCTGATGATATTCTTATGTTTCTACCTTTGTATGCCATTTCCTCATGCATCTTTTTTTTTTACTATCCTCACTTCTTTTTCTTTTTAAACATTAAAAAAAAATAATTTATTCAGATTACATTCCTATTGTTTTCCCCTTACTTGTATCTTCCTATTCTGCTCCACCTCACTCTTTGCTCTACTCCCCTCCCCTATACCAATGAGAAAAGAGGACTTCCCCCCCACACATGATCAAAGCCTATCAGGTCTCATGTGGAAGATTCTGAGTGCTGCCAGGCCTCCCCACCAAGAAGAAGTGATCAAATTTGCGGTACCAGAGTACATGTCAGAGGCAGTTCCCACTCTCCTCACAACCGTGAAGAATGAGCTGTCTATTGGCTAGATCTGAACAGTGGGTCTAGGTTTACTGCAAGTAATGACCTTGATTGGTACAGCAGTCTGTGCAGGCCTCCATGGGGTCTAGATCTGCCAGCCTTGATGGTCTTCATGCGAAGCTGGAGCTTCAGGTCACTCTGTGTCCTTCAGTCTTCTTATTCTTCCATACCACTCTCATCTGGAGTCGAGTTGTGAGCCCCAGTGTCTTTTCTGATCACCTGCTGAGTAAAGAGTCATGGAGGACATCTATGTTGGGCTAATATCCACTTATAAGTGAGTGTATACCAACGATGTCTGGGTTATCTCACTCAGAATGATCATTTCTAGTTCCACCCATTTGCCTGGAAATTTCAAGATGTCTTAGTTTTTAATAGCTGAGTAGTATTCCATGGTGTAAATGTACCACAGTTTCTTTATCCATTATTCAACTGAGGGACATCTAGGTTGTTTACAGATTCTGGCTATTATGAATACGGCTCCTATGAAATCAGTTGAGCCAATGTCCTTGTTGTGTGGGATAGCATCTTTCAGGTATATGCTGAGGAATGGAATAGCACTCCCACCAGCAATCAGGAGTGTTCCCCTTTCCCTACATTCTTGCCAGCACGTGCTGTTCCTTGAGGTTTTTATCTTGGCCATTCTGATGGTATACGATGGAATCTCAGGACCATTTTGATTTGCATTTCTCTGATGACTGAGGATGTTGAGCATTTCTTTGTTTCTTGGCCATTTGATATTCCACTATTGAGCACTCTCTGTTTAGCTCTGTACATCATTCCACTTCTTAATTGGGTTATTTGGTTTGGTGGTGTTTAATTTCTTCTGTTCTTTATATATTTTGGATATTAACCCTTTGTCAGATGTAAGGTTGGTGAAGATATTTTTCCCGTTGTTCAGTGGGTTGTTTGTTCTGCTGAGAGAGTCCTTTACCTTACAGAAGCTTTTCAGTTTCATCAGGTCCCATTTACTAATTGTAGATCTTGGAGCATGAGCTGTTAGTGTTCTGTTAAGGAGGTTGTCTCCTGTACCAATGAGTTCAAGGCTCCTCCCCACGTTTTCTTCTAACACATTTAGTGTACCTGGTTTTATGTTGAGGCTTTTAATCCACTTGAATCTTCCATCTTTTAATAGTCTGTCTTTGTTTTTGGTTTTTTACATCTTGGCAATGATGTGGTAACATTCTCTCACCCTATTAATTTGGGATTCTAAATTCTTCTTATGCTCAGATGGCTATTTCTTTTTCTTGGCCTCAGGGTTTGTTTTTCTGTCTTAATAACTTTCACTGAATTGTTGATGACATTAGACTTTCTTAGATCTTCTATTTCATGAATTTTTTAAGTTTGGTCTCTTAAAGATAACTGGAGACCTTGGAAATTTTGATATTGATTACATTTTTGTTTCTATATGATAGATTGTATTATTGCATTGGCTTTGTTATCTACCTGTGAAGTTTATCTCTTTGCTTGTCAGTAAACTATACTTTCTATTGTTATTTTAATTGATTGTTTTCCAGACCTTTTGTTTGTGTCTTTCATTGAGTCTTAATTTCTGTAATTTCTCTTATTTATTTCATCTTTCCAAGTTACTAAACATTGAATTATTCTGGCAACTTTCTTTCCTAAGGTATAACTTCATTCTCTTATTTAAATCTTTAAAATGGTTACTAATCCTTTTAAAATTATTATTCTAAAATATTTTTCTGCTATCTTAGTTAATAAGTTATCTTTGAGATGATATGTGTCTGTGGGGTATCAGAGAAGGTTGGAAGACAGAATAGGAAAAATAGAGAGTATATAAGAATGAGAAGGACAATACTTGTTTCAGAGGTTTGAGAAGCAGAAAATGAACTACTATGAAGTAGATACTATGAGAAAAAATCCAGTGTGACATACTTAAAATACTGCTAAGCAAATAAAGCACAGAAGTATAAATATGATAAAAATAAAAAGAAAATGAAATAAAAAATAGAATTAAGTACAAGTCATTAACCTTTCCCCATGGCATCCCAACTGAGAAGATATGAATCTCACTGAATTTTATCTTTTTTTTTTTTTTTTTTTTTTTTTTTTTTTTTTTTTTTTTTTTTTTTTTAAAGATTTATTTATTTATTTATTATGTATACAGTGCTCTACCTGCATGTACATCTGCAGGCCAGAGGAGGACACAAGATCTCATTATGAGCCACCATGTGGTTGCTGGGAATTGAACTCATGACCTCTGGAAGAGCAGTCGGTGCTCTTAACCACTGAGCCATCTCTCCAGCCACCCTTTTTTTTTTTTTTTTTTTTTTTAGCTTCCTTTTTTTTTTTTTTTATTTTATTAATTAATTTATTCTTGTTACATCTCAATGTTTATCCCATCCCTTGACCCTCAAAACTCCACCAGAGAATTTTATCTTTTATCTGTCTTCACAAGAGTGGTGGAGAGATGCTACTCTCAGTAGTTCAATCAAGTGAAGTCAATGAGATCCAAGTAAGAAAAACTTATGAAGTTTTTGAAGACCCTACTTAACTATAGCTATAGAATCATATCTATGTATTAGACCTAGAGTATATATTCTTGTAATAAAATTAGACTAGTTCTTGACATAAGCATGATTTTCATCAATATACAAATTTCAATACCATTGAATTAAAAAAATAATCTTATATGTGAGTAACAATTAGGGCCTTGAGATAAAGAATAGATTCAACAATCTACCTTTTGTTCTACCCTCCCTCTATATTTTTATATCCCCCTTTCCTTCTATTCAGCTCCTATCTCCTCATCTACAAATGAAAGATAAAAGAAAAGAGATGCATCCAGAATATGGCATATAGAGATGTTTTTATTATTCTAAAGATTCTCTGACAGCAAGATAAGTTAACTCCTGGCAACACCCAGACTGCAACAAAGAAGATGAGCATCAAAGAACCTCCTTACAGAGTTTGCCCCTGGGCAAAATGTCCTCATTTCTGCCACAGACAGAATTCTGCCTAAAACTGGGCAAGTTTAAATGCAGGCAGAGTTGACAACCAAACTCTACCAAGACAGGGTAAGGAAGTCTTCAATAGTTCCTGCCTCGCAAATCTGTCTGTCAGATATATTGGGCCAGAAGGCTGAAGATGATGCTCCAACCTTATAGAGAGTATAAACTGTCTCACTCATTTTTTCATTTTGGAAGCTGCTAACCTGCACTCTGGGTTCACTCAGGTATTTAAATTTTATCCCTTCTCAAGTCTCTGATGAGTTTGAAGACCAGATAGTATAGTCTTTCAACTAAGCTTACTAGGTTAAGGGTTAAGATGTTTTTAAATCAAGATAGATGTTTTAAGTTAAGAGAGATGAGATATGATAGATACCATTCAGAAATTTAGATTCAACAAGATAGGAAAGATTTTTGCCAAATTCAAGTTGCCAAATCACTATGAATGTAACATTTATACAATTCCTAATTGTCTTGTGGTTCTACTTGCTGTGTGTGTTTTTTTAAACTCATATGTAATGATATAAATGTATATGTCAAAAAAGAAACATAATTTTTTTTCAAAAAAAAGAAAGAAAAAGAAAAATTTGTGTGATCCAAATACATCCTTTGTCACAAATCCCCACTGAATATATATGCAAATTAAAATCGTGTTTCAGGAGCTTGGAGAATCAGCCTTTCTTTTTCAAGCTGAGTTATTTGATTAAGTTACTCATGTTAAATTATTATCTATAATTTATTGTATAAGATTATTGTTTATTGTATTGTTAATAATTTACTTATTATTTATTATTGTATTTGTTTATATGTGTGCATCTCTCTCTCTCTCACTGTCTGTGTGTATATGTACATTTAAGTATGTGTGTGTGTGTGTGTGTGTAACTTGCATGCATGTGGCAAAACGTGTGTATGGAGTTCAGAAGTCAATCCACAGGAATTGGCTCTCTCCTTGAACTTAGGCCAATAGCTTATATAGAAAGTATATTTATTCTGCAATCACTTTATCCACCCTGGGATCAATCTTTTTATCCAGAACATGTTGTGACTAAGGATGTGGGGGCATGTGAAAAACCTCCTGACTATATTTATTTTATCTTTTGTCCATCAAGATATGACTCTAAGTTCTGCTGTCAGCCTATGTGGTTTGTTAGAGCCATGGACACTAATGCCACATTTTTATTGTTCTTTCTACATACTCCTGTGCTCCTGTTGTCTCTACAAACATTCTGCCACAACACTCTTATTCGATGTTTCTTTCTCTCTGGATTTTGCACTGCTAATCACCTATAATTGTTCTTCTTGGCAGCTAAAGTTGGACCAGGAAAATACACTACTGTGTTTTTGTTGATGTCATTCTGTACTGTATAGCCAACCAAAGGGGGTTTCAAGTGAACTTTGAAACAAATATCAAAATGCAGTGGAGTGGATTTATTGCCAAACTTGTCTATGCCTTGGACTCAGATGGTTCAGTATTTTCAGATAAAAGTAATGTTAGAGCCAATTGTTTTATTCATCATTCTTGGCAAGTGTGTCATGGTGAAAGGCAGCTTCTCAGGGTAGCAACAGGTGGTAAGAATTTCAGTGGGTGTCTCACTGTTTTAGACAGTTGTAATCTAACTTGAAAGCTAGCAATTAATTGATGGACATCTGCATAGTAATCTGCTAGTTACCTTGGTTTTTTTTTTTTTTTTTCTTTCTGGAGGAACTAAGTATGAAGAATTATATGTGGTGGACTTGTCATCCAATTATTAGAAAAAAAAGAATAAAGCAAGTGAAATAAAATGCTGGAAGGACAGAAATGGTCTAATGTTGAATAATTTTTCCATTTAGAGAGTGAGGAAAAGGTTCAGATATTGTTAGGCATGATGATGAAAGTCTACCCAGGAAACAGTTAATTAACAGAGATGTGCTTATTTTCTATTTCTGCAATGACCTACTGCTATAAGTTTAGAAGCTTAAAAATCATAAACATATAGTCTTAAAGACCTGGAGGGTAGAGCTGAAATCTTGTTCTCTTTGGCCTGAAATCAAGAGGTTGACAGGACAGTATTCCTTTTTGGAAGTTTTAGAAGAAAATATGCTTTACAACAGGGATTTGTCCATAGTCATTGACTCTTGGTCCTTTTCTAACACTAAGCCAAAAATCTTCAGGCTATTCTAAGCATTTTCATTAAATTGTGTGTCCCTCTTCTTACTCCTTTCTGCTTCCATTGATATTATACTGGCTATATCTGAGCCATGCTGCATTACCTCAGCACCACATGGTCCCTCTCTTTATTTTGGTCTTAACATATATTTTGTCATCCATAAGTAGATTGGCACATACAAAGAATTCAAGCATGGACTCTGTGAAAGAATCTTATTGTCAGAGTAACTAAGCATCCTTGCTCAGATTGTCTGAACATTAAATTTGCTTTATCTTTTTGAGTAATATATTTCTAAAGGTGGCATCATGATTCTTTATTTCAATCAGAAAGATGATAGTGCCCTTCATGCTCTTTAAGTCTCAATCAAGGCTATTTTCTGTCTCAAAAAATATAAAAATGAAATGGAATCATTTATTAGAATAGCATATAGATTCACATGAATTTATCTTAATTTATTTTCTGATATTAAATATATTAGTATGAATTCCTTACCTTAAGTTCAGTAACAAGCAACAGAGTTGTCAGTGCTATAGAAATCACAGTTTCCACCCTGAGTCCACAGGCTGTAAAATACACTTTAACAATAGGCAAGTCCCTCAGGATATTGTTTTGGAAATCACAGTTCTAAGTGACATTTTTTTTTCGACTGGAACCCAGGTCTCTGATTCTTAATAATTTGCCCTCTGTACTCCTTGGTAAATCCTCTTTCAACATCAGCTATGTGTCTGTCAAAGTGTATGCTACCTAAACATTTCAGATTGTAGAAAGAAGAAATTTTGTGCTGCATCTCATTTATTCCACCTTCTCAGCAAGTTATCATGTTTGTATGTGGGAGGGACAGTCAAGTTCTCCACCAATATTACTCAAGATTTGCCCAGTGAAGTAAGTCCATCTTTATAGAGCCAACAGGACCACACTGGGGCTTTCTGCCTTCATTTGCTGTGGCCATGGGAGTACAGTGAAGATTTCTAAAAGTTACAAGACTTTTGAGAGTCACTAGGAGATGGATAAATAACTTGAAAATAGAAAAAATTTAAAAATTCTGAAAGATTGAGGAGCAGAACACTGTTGGTTTGTATAGGCAATCACTTCATAGTTGTTAGAAACAGGTAAACAGTTAAGGCTGGAGAATAGAGCTCATTGTATGGAGAAGTCGAAAGCTCAGATATTGTGACTGTGCTGAGACATGAATGGGAAGATGTAACCATTTATCAAAGGAAATCAAAATATGGCGAAGAGGGAGATGAGGGGTTAGACAGCAAAATGTAGGCATAGATTTTTTCAAAACCTACTTTATTTAGGGTTCCTAAACACTTCAACCTCATTTTTAATCCACCAACCTGAGGAAGGAGAGAAAGAATGTTAAAGGAAAAGGGTCCTCAGATCTCTTTAGATGTAGTTACTCTGCGATGTCAAGATACCATCAGTCCAATCCAAGAACCAACACTTAACAGCACAAGAATCTATAGAGATGACAAGTTTCCAGAGAAGCAAGAAGGCTCTAGCAAATTGGCATGAGGCTGTAGAAGTAACTAGAAACAGCCAGAATACCAGAACACTGGAGAAAGGCCAGCGAAGACTAGGGGTTTGTTGCAAAGCATAGAAATGTCAAAAGCCTAGTCTCACTGTCCATGGTTTCTTTTATACTTCTTCATGCCTTCACAAACTGTTTCAGGTGTCTGCTCCCAGCAAAATATGACATGCCCTCTCTTCCAGGGAAAAAATCCCATTACCTCTCAGAAGACAGTTTTCAGCAAAACACCAGGTGACATAATTGAGTCTTCAAAAAAACCAGAAACTTACACTTCAGCAAAAAGATGTTATAGTTTGGTACTAATGTACTTAAGAACGGACACAGTGTATCATTTTTTGGCTTTATTGTTAAAGTTCACTTTCTTAATGTTATGTAACCTTTCATTATTAATTTCTCTTTCCAAAGCTTCCATAATATATATATTTTGTTGGTGTAATTTTGATTTGTTATTCTATATGTACTATACTATGTAGATATATGATGTTTATTATATAAAATGTGTGTATACTAATATATATATATATATATACATATATATTACAAATTTACAATTACCCCAAACTGAAAGCATAAATAAGAGAATAAGTAGCATGCCAAACCATTTGTGGTTAAAGATTCTTATAAATTGTCAACTCATAAATACTGAGGGAATTCAGAATACAGTGTCATGAAATTGTCCTTTAATTAGAAAAAAAATGCATATACTGTATCCCAAACGATGCTACAAATTATCACTATCTGTCTTAATGACAATCCATTTTACCTACTTGGTCTCATGTCATATAGGAATAATAATTTCAGCTATTTCATGCAATTGAATAATAATAAACACAATCGTGGTTAACATATTAAAGGTTTTAAAGTTATATGTAATTATTTATGATGTATTGAACATTATGGGTTATAAATGTTAGTAGTATGGTTTAGATAATACAAATCAGTTTCAGTAAATTTGCTGAAGGACTGAGTCTAAAATAAACACAAAATAATCTGCTCTGAGTGGCATTGCACTGATGGTAATTGATACCGTAGAAAATTGCAAAGAGAAAACATAAGGCTCATTACAGCATGTTGTTTTTCAGTACTGAACATTGAAAATGCTGATCTCTCTAATCTGGAATAAAGACAATTTGACCTCCAATTTTTATTGCTATCTTCGTTACAGCTGCTCAAAATCTCTCCTTCATAACAGCCATACAAAGCCATATTAATGTTTCCCTGTTCCCAGTTAAGCTAGATTAGACAATGTTGTTTAACCGATACCAATTTTCATGTTTAGTAAGTAGTCTCCAAATGTATTCAGATCTAGGGCCTCAAATTGGGAAGCGGGGAAATGAGTTTATATGCAGAAGAAAAGTGTCACCTTCTTCCTATTACATTTTTTATATCTTTGTTTTGTTTTGTTTTGTTTGAATTTCACAGCCCTATTTAATGTGAAACAAATCTAATGTTGATATTTTTAAAAACCTGCAAAAGCATTTGAATATAATAACCTTTGAACTCAAAATATGAATTTCAAAGTATGACTGTTAAAAATCCTTGTGACAGATGTGATCATCTTGGAAGTAATTATAGTGTGTGTTTTTTTCCTAAGAAATTCCTTCATCTTGAAATGTTTTGGATGTCAAGACCTTTAGTGACCCTTTGCCTTTATATGGGAAACATCTAAAGATAGCTGAATTTTGGTTGGGCCAACATCTCCTCTGCAATATTGTTTCATAAAGCCCCTAGGGAATGGAGTGTGTGAAGGAGAACCTGGGGTCATAAACTTATAGAGTACTTAATCCACAATCTCTTTTCCAAATTACTTTCAAATTCTACGGATTATCTTTGGATGTTTCAGGTTAAGAACTTATGGGATTTATAGATATTTTTCTTCCTAGAGAAAATCAATAACAGGAAATAACATATTCTTTGGTTTTATAAATCAAAATGAGAGAAAGGAGCTTTATTCTGTAATATATCATGATAATTCTGTAGTATATCATGAAAGTGTAAAATTCATCTCACATCAATTTATTGGGAAATTTTGCTCAGGAGGTTTCTCTGAAGGTAACATTATGTTTCTAGAAATTATGCTAATAAAATATTCTTATATTGCTTTCATTTTGCAAAGAACACATCTAATGAAAAGCAAAGCATATATTTCTTGGAAATTAATAAAGACTTTTGCAAAAAACATAAGAAGATTTCTATTGTTTTCTTACACATAATTTAATAAGAATTTACAATGTAATTCACCTCTAAAATTGTTAATTGATTTCAATCTTTTATTGAATATTATTTACAAACTAAACAAAGCAAAGAAAGGAGTATTTTGATCATAACTGATGAATGGAATAAAAAGACTGTGGACTGTGATTTCTTACACATCTGAGCTTTGCCTTTAAAGAAAAAAAAAACCTATTGTACTTTATCTTCAGCATTGGTAAACAAATAATAATATATTTGTGTTCTTTAAAAGAAATGTGCAATTTAAGTATTTTATACAATATGACTTCAATGAACATCATTGAAAACATAATCTTCCCTTCAAGAATGGAAATCTTTTTAAGAACACCTATCAGCACTTCTCAAATAGTCTGAACACATTAAAATGTTTCAGATATTTCTGACGCAGCAGACCTATAATTCCTTTCTGCTGCGATTTCAGCATTCCAAAATTATGCTTATTAATTGGTTTTTCATGTACGTAGGATACCAGCCCCCTCTGACTGACAGCTCGGTGCTAGAAAGAACTCAGCACTTAATATACACAAAGGTTTTAATGAAGGAATGGCTCTGTATGCAAATCATTATTCACTGACCCTTTAAGGATGCAGATGGTTGCACAATTTGAAAACACCCTTAAACTTTACTCCTATCAATATTTTTTTAATTAATAAATTTTTATTGTTCCAGCATATTTTATACCACGTATAAAATCCTGTACAAAAGGACTTGATACAAGTAACATAAGGAAGAACAGCCTTATTGTTGACAATACAAGATTAGCTAGTCTATGAAGGAAAGAAGGAAGACAGCAGGAGCATTGCTGTTCTTCTGTTCCTACAGTTACTAGAGAGAGAGATGAGTGCAGGTGATGTCTATCTCTTTGGCAGGACTGGAGCTCAGCCCATGGAATGGTATTATCCCAATTCAGAGTATGTCATCACTCAATGCAGCCTTTCAAGAAAATGCCCTCATACCTATTCTGAGGCATGTTTTCTAGGTAATTCTAAATTTTGTCAAGGTAAAAACTAAGATTATTGGTTCACTGGCATTGTATTTTCAAATATTAAAATTCAATAATTGTATTATTCTACATTGTGTTGCATTTGAATAAATATTTGATAAAGTTTTATGTCCAATAGAGAATATAGATGAAAGAATGATTACATGCTTGAATGGCGACTTTATTCATTTTTCAGGTGTGTCATTTACATTTTAAATCTTTGGTTATATCACGTGGAGGAAGACTACAAGGCATATAGTGTACGCTACAGAAATGCTAGCCCCGCACTTTCTTGCATGGAATGTAATAATGACATTGTGTTAAGCTATAAACTGAAGAAGATTGTTACTTATAAACAAAACAAACATTAATTGGATCATATATGGAATCACAGGCAGTGGTATTGGAATAACAAGGTGCAACATGAAAATGCAGTCACCAAGAGGTACATCACCTCCTTTTTTCCTCTCATCAAAATCAAAGAAAGGGTGTGGAGTACACTTTTATCTTTCTCATAAAGGTTCTCTAGCCTGCTAAAGGTCTCTAGAAGACCACTGGTAAGACTTTTCTTTCTTGTTTTTTTCCAAGAGATTTTATTTGGGGAAGATGCAGTGGAAGCCAATGAACAAACACTATTTCATTGATTCATATATTTATGCAATGAATATTAAGTATCTGCTCTTGTGGTTTCTCAACGTGTGAGCAAGAGACATAACCATTCAGATCACAGATACTGATTTTTCTAATATGTCTGGCAATGAAAAAGAAACCAGAAATGAGTGACTAAAGTAACAGAAATAAAGAATGGCTATTGAGTGTTGTTCTAAAAGCACTAAAAGACTGGACCTCTTTTCATCTGAGAAGAAAACATGGCATTCTGACACAAGTAATATCCTAGGAATAAACCAATTCAACGAGGAAAGGATATTTGAATGACAAAATATGAGTCTTCAGCATTTTCCTAGAAACATTAAGAAAATTCCAATTTCTAGAGTATACATTCCAATATGATATAAAGGAGAGGTTAAGTGTTAATCAGGGATGAGACATGACAAGGCTACAGAAACCTTGTTAGACATTTACAAATGGTTTGGAAATAAATGTCTAGAGAGAGAAAGATACACAGTGCACAGACAAATTATGTGCTGTTTTGAGAAAATGTAAGCACTTTGGTAGAAATCTTTTGTTTGTCCAAGAGTGAGAGGTTTGCATGTGTTTATGGGACGAGGTGCTTGGTCAATATATATCTTCTATAATGTGAATATATATTTTTTCATGTGAATATATATTCATATAAAAGACAATAGACAAGCATATATTCATCTATATATGAATATATATATGTAAACAAATCTCTATCCTCTTATTCTCACAATGGTCTTAAAGCCTAAATATGTACAAATAAATTTTCTCTAAACTTGAACATAAAAATCATTAATATTGAGCCAGGGAAATTTCTCTTTTTGTAAGAATGTTCACTGAATAAAAATGAGGACTTAAATCAGGATCTCCAGGAACCACTTAAACATCAAAATACTGATTATCAGCTAACTCAATGCTGGTGGCCTGTCAATGGGGCAAACACATGAAGGTTGCTGGGGCTTGAAATCTAGGTCATCTACAGAGTCACTGTGAGATTATATCTCAACAGCATAAGGCAAAGAGTGACAAAAAAGGCACAGTTTCCTATCTAGCCTCCATAAATGGAGTTGTACATAAACATATACATATACACACATGTATATAATCCACATGCATACAACATGCATGCACACACACACACATACACACATGGAATTTAAAATCTCAATATATTAGTGCTAGTTTATCTTTGTCAGTGATCTTCACTTGGTTAAGTGGTTATAGTATCATTAGCAATAGGAAAAATTCTAATATGTAAGTATTTATTTTTGCATGAAATAATGTGCATTGCATTCCATATATGCATGGAAGAAATTGTGACATAAAAACTTTTTTATTTCAATTTTATTAATTTATTCAGATTACAACTCAATTGTTATCCCATCACTTGTATCCTCCCGTTACTCCCTCCCTCCCGCTTTCACCCTATTCCCTTCCCCTAGGTCTGTGACTGAGGGGGCCTCTTCCTCTGTTATATAGTCGTAGGCTCTCAAGTCTCCTCTTGGTAGTCTGTTTATTCTTTCTTTGAGTGTCATCAGGCCTCTCCACAAAGGGGAGGTGGTCAAATATGGGGCACCAGAGTTCATGTCAGAGTCAGTTCCCACTCTCCACATAACTGTGGAGAATATCCTGTTCATTGGGTAGATCAGAGTAGGGTTTCTATGTTTACTATTGTATTGTCTTTGGTTAGTTAAGATTATATGTGTGTGTCCAATTTTAAGTGAAAATTCAAAGCAGCATCCAGAAGATTGTAAATACATAATGATCGTTAAGTAAATGAAAATAAACAAATGTATTTGTTCTTAGTAAATGAAATGAAAAGATAAGTATAAGCTGCAGAGTTAGAGAAAGTACCAGAAAGAACTAGAACCTCTGATGCATAATAAAATTTCAGAAATTTAACATGACAAAAGTCAATGTGTAAATTTGTCTAAGGATCAGACAGATATTTACTTACTGACCTCATTTATGAAAATATATCCAATATCATGACTACCAGGAAAATGAAATCAACAAATGATGTATCACTACACATCTTAGGGATGGCTAAATTTAAATTTATAAAGATATATTATGACAAGATCAAATGCTGGTAAGGATAGGGGGATACACTTTGTTTATATCTTCCTAGTAAAAGGTATAGAGTCATATAGTGAATCTGGAATCTGACAATTTTTATATTTACACAAAAATCTGTAGAGCCTTGTTCATAGAGCCTTTATTTGTATTGATCAAAATCCAGATGCAACCCTGATCATCTTCAACCTAATTGTTGTTATTTAAATGCTGTTATAGTCTTATTGCAAGTTTTTTTTAACAATACACATAGGAAAGCACTCAATACATCTCCTTGTAGTAAGCTCAAGAAAAGAACACTGAGGGAAACGATGCAACTGTTTGAAGAATGCAAAATCATACTTTTATTTTTTGTACCATTTTATAAAATAGATAGTCTTTAAAATGGAGACAATATTAGGGAGTGCCATAAACTTTTGGTAGTAGGTCAACAGCAAGGAGGTTGATTTGAGATGGGAGTGAAAGTGCAATGAAAATTGCTTATTGATGGAAACTTGAAGATTCAAATGCACATTAAACAAAAATAAATAAAAAATGAAGGAAGCTCCATGGATATTGAGGTTAGAGAAATGTCAAGCAGCCTTATTCATAATAGCCAGAGCCTGGAAACAGCCCAAGTGTCCCTCAGTAGAAGAATGGATAAAGAAACTGTGGTACATTTATACTATGGTATACTACTTAGCTATTAAAAACAAGGAATTCCCAAAATTTGTTGACAAATGGATTGAACTAGAAATGATCATAATGAGTGAGTTAACCCAGAAGCAGAAAGAGTCAAATGATATATACTCACTTATATCTGGACACTAGCCCAAGGGGCATTTCCCATGAATGTCTTCATTTATCAGGAAAGTGGGACAGAGGGGAGGACATCCTATTGGGAGTCTAGGTGAGAGAAGCATGGGAGGATGGAGAAATAGAAGGATCCAGAGGGTCCTAGAAACCTACAAGAAGAACATTATGACAGGCAGATCTGGGCCCAGTGGTCCCACTCAAACTAAGGCACCAGCCAAGGACAATAAATGCAGTAAACTTCGAACCCCTACCCAGATCTACCCAATGGACAGAACATTCTTCACAGTTCAGTGGAGAGTGGGGTCTGACTTTCACATGAACTCTGATGCCCCATATTTGACCATGTCCCCAGGATGGGGAGGCCTGGTGGCACTCAGAAGAAGGATAGCAGGCTACCAAGAAGAGACATGATACCCTATGAGCTTATATAGGATGAAGAGGTCCACTCAGTCACAGTCATAGGGGAGGGGAGTAAGGGGAAAATAGGAGAGAGGGGGGAATGGGAGGATACAAGGGATGGGATAACATTGAGATGTAATATAAATAAATTAATAAAATATATTAAAAAATAATTTCGCTGGGTGGCTAGTCACTGGGAAGATCCTGCACGTTTTCATCTAACTACCTGTAGTTCTTTAACATGTCTTAGGAAACAATTAAAATTAATCCTTATTATTTCTCAAGTATGTTAAATCTTCTTAAGCATTCCATGAAAATTATTTCAACTTCTTATTTTTTGACCTGTAGCTCTCTATCAACTTACTAAGTTTTTCTTCATGGTTTTTCATGGCTCTATGGAAATTCCCATTCCCTATGTTATCACATAACAATGAATATTTATAAAATTCTGTTAGATAAGTAAATGATCTACCATGTTTTGACATTAGATAGCTATTGTGATCAAGGTGGGGCTATAGATCTTTGCGTATTACACCATTAAGTACACGAGGCATGCTCCACTTTTTGTCATTAAATCAAAATGATGAGAATTCTATGTTATAGAAGAATGAAGATGCTTAGTGTAATGAAGAATTAACTTATATTTTCTATTATAGTATTCAATTTTACTTTCTTTTCAATGCATCCTTATAGAATGAAATCTGACAACATCGAATAAATCCTTTTAAAAAATATTAACTGAAATAGCTGTTATGTGAAACCTCCATTTGAATTATCAGGATAGTTCAAGTGACTCCCCGAACAGTATATGCTATTGTTACTGTCCTTGGTTGCCTGTCAGAGGTTTGATGGCTAAGTCTCTATTGATGAAGATACCACATATTTCAGACATAGGTCTAGGAATAGTGCTGCTGTAACTAACCTGAAAGCTTCAATCATGACTAGGTTTCATGGGGCCTGAGGGATGTATGTAAAGCCACTAACGGAAGGAGGAAATAAACAGGCCAATCCAGCACTGATATTTATGAGCCACAATGACCATCATGACAAGATATCTCTAAAGATGCATAGTGGTGCCCATATCTAAGTGGCAACCAAGAGCTGTCCAATTTTTCTCTTCAAAAGGACGGAAGCTAAGCCTGGTACTAGAAAGCTAGTCAAGTGCCTAGGTTCAGTAATATCATCGATACTATAGGAGAATCTATTATTACCATTTTATTCCACAAGCATAATCTCAACGTAACTGCATATAACATGCTTTCCTTATACCCATAGGTAAGTATAGTTTTCCTTTCACCGAAGAAAAATTTGCAGGAAATGCAACTATTCGTAACACAGAGGTGATCTGATCATCGGGAGGACAGCTCCAACACCTAGATCCACAACACAGTTACTAAACCTGAGCTTCAGAGAACAACAGAGAAGATAGGACAGGAATATGGTAATAGCCAGAAGACTACAAAGTTGACTGTGAGAGTGTAACTTTTAGAAATATCATAGAAGCTGCACCATGATAACTCAATGTTATGATTGACTAAACATGATTCAAACAGTGACAATAATAATAGATGTGCTAACCAGGAAGGGTGAGAACTTACCACGTCAAACCCATAGATCAACAATGACAGGTAACTAATAGTTGTGAGAGAGAAAATTAATCTCTCTGAGGTATGAAAACTCTAATTGCTTATCCAATACAAAGTTGTCGCACTGAAATCATACATACATAAGCAATACTAAATAGATTCAACAGTTTATGTTTGTATAATTTTTCTTTTTTATTAAATATTTTACATATACATTTATATTATTATGCATATATACAATAAGCTACCTACAGCAAGAAGAGCCATGACAGAATCAGAAATTATATAAATGTTACATTATTAGTGTTTTGGTTATTTGTATTTGGCTGCCTTGAAGAAAACATCTTTTCTATCTTGGTGTGTCTAAAATTCTGAATTCTGCCTAAAAAAGAGCAAGCTTGGATGCAGGCAGAGTCGACTGGCAAACTCTGCCAAGACAGGGTAAGCAAGCCCTCAATAGTTCCTGCTTCACAAATATGTCTGTCTGATATATAGGACCAGAAGGATGAAGATGATGCTCCAACATTATAGAGAGTTTGGGTGACTACTCAGCTAGCAAACTGTCTTTGTCTCCTTCCCATTTGGAAATCTACTAAACTGCATTCTCAGTATACTCAGATAATCAATTTTATACTTATATATTTTAAGTATGTAAGTAGCAATAATAATCAAAGAAAGAAAGAATCAATTTGAGGAGAATGAGTAGCATGGGATAAGTTTGAGGAAAGGGACATAGAAAGTGTTGGAGGGACAGAAGAAAAAGTGGTGATTTAACTAAAATTTAAGAATTAAGTGGGACATATGACTTCATAAAATCATTATCGAAAAAAAGGGATTTGCTGCTGATTTTAATTTGAGTGATTCAAAAAAAAAAAAAAAAAAAAAAAAAAAAAAAAAAGAAAAGAAAGAAAGAAAAAAAGAGAAAAAAGAAAACAGGGACTTCACAAGTAAAAGATGGCTTATTTTTCTAGGTGATAAAAGTTGCAAAACAAAACTAAACACTTTTTCAAATATAAGAATAAAATATCAAGACATATTTTTGTCCTCTTATACATTTTATACTTCTTTTTCCAAATGCAAAAGTGTTTCAAATTAAAGTGACAGATTCTTTTTATTCACCAAATCTTGCTAAAGTGAAATGTTACATTTACTCTGAACTTTTAAAAAGCAGTGGAAGATTTAAGTCTAAGAAAGACATGTTGCAATAGCCATGGTAGTAGGTAAAAAGGCTTAGAAATGTTCAGTCACATGGACCGAGTCAATGTTATACAGATATCTAATTCAGTCTTTAGCTTAACCTATAAAATCCAATTAATTTCTTTTATCTTCTGGCCACTATTAATTATAATTTGAATGTTACCTACAGTTTTGACTTTAATTTTTTTTTCCTTTTTTTTTACATTTTTTTTATTAATTTATTCTTGTTACATCTCAATGTTTATCCCATCCCTTGTATCCTCCCATTCCTCCCCCCCCCCATTTTCCCATTATTCCCCTCCCCTATGACTGTTCCTGAGGGGGATTACGTCCCCCTATATATTCTCATAGGGTATCAAGTCTCTTCTTGGCTACTTGCTGTCCTTCCTCAGAGTGCCACCAGGTCTCCCCCTCCAGGGGACATGGTCAAATGTGAGGCACCAGAGTACTTTAAAATAAATTTATCCCACTTTCGAATCAAATTCTGGAGTCACAAA
The DNA here is from genome assembly GCF_903995435.1 of Acomys russatus. Lineage (NCBI taxonomy): Eukaryota > Metazoa > Chordata > Mammalia > Rodentia > Muridae > Acomys > Acomys russatus. The sequence goes on along the minus strand of NC_067137.1, from coordinate 103,607,430 downwards.
AGCCATAGACACTGTAATATGATAAAAGAAAGATCAAAGCTGTTATGTTTTCATTCAGAAAAGATCCCCTCCTGATATGAAAGTGCTTATTCTTTGGAAGATAATTTTTTTTCAAAGACTGAATACTTTTCCAAAACATCCAATTACTTAACCTTTGGAATTTTCTATGGGCCATTTGAGAAGATGCAATAGTAGTGTATTGAACATTTTGGTTTCTGGGAAAACTCAGTTATGTTTTGTAAACAGGTTTTTGTTTTAATCCCACGTGTGGGATATGGAGAGGCTTTTAGCTTGTCCACAGCTGATAATAGCATCTGGTGGCTCAGAGAGGAGCTTGGTCTTTGCCAGCTGCAGATAGTTTAATTCTGAAGACTCTGAGAGGATATAAATATCAGAGTCTAGAAAGAAAAAAATGTAATTTTCAAAAAATGGATGCTTTTAGGAATACTCAGAGAGAGGGGACGGAGCTTTGAAGAACCAGTCAGCTTAGGCAGGGCAGCTGCTGAGTAGGAGGCAGAGGTGGATGAAGCCAGGGGAGAGCCAAGAAATAATTTCAATAATGAAGATTTATGAATGGAAGAGAGATCTTGATATCCTATACTATCTTTAAGGACACTGCCTTTGGTATATATAAAAAAATCTATTCCCACTGAGAGATTGAAACTGAGTGTAGCTTACTTCTTTTAAAAACATGAACCATAGAAAAAACAACCACATAGACCATGCCAAGAATGAACTGGGTGAGGTGGAAAATAATAGTAAAATGGGTACTTCCTTCAAATGCCAGCTAAGTACTCAATCCCCATGTATTTTACATCTTACCATACAGTTATACTTTAATTAAATGTATAGGGTAACAACACTTATAATTTAAACACATCAGAGAAACCTTGTCCTAGTTCCAGACTTTTGCTAAAACAAATGTGGAGACCCCATGATACAGACAATAGTCTTCTAATGGCCAATGAATCAAAAGGTCAGAAGCTTAGATATTATATTTGCATGAGCAGAAAAAAAAGTATTAATATGAACTGAACTTTATCATATTGAAGTTAGTGCTTGCACTGATCACCTCTACTCTGAGTCTAGGCCAAGGTTCTTATTATATTCAGAACTGATGTGTCTTCCCAACTATATCAATGTCCATTTCACACTAGCCTTAGGGTAGAGTTGTTTCCATTTTGACATTAGTTCTTATGTATACTCTCAGAGATAAGGACTATTTCAGAGGCCAGGATTTAAGTAACTAGGTCATACTATTATATGTAACAGTAACTCTTTTTAAAAGCCATGCTTCCCAAAGACATTGGAGATAGTTTCTTGGGGACTGCTTTCCTCTTATTCAAAATGTATCCCTATTATAGGATGGCTACTGCCTCTGCCTTTGGTTACTTTTCAGAAAAGATGTGTTAGAATTTTTAAGTCACTTGGCCCAAGGACAAAACCAGCATAGATTCAGCAGGATCTCAGGAGTTAAGAGAAACACAAAAGGAAAAAAAAAAATGGATAGACAGATGCATGCTCCTGCGCACGCGCGCGCGCACACACACACACACACACACACACACAAACGAAGTTACAAACTCATATGGTTTTTTCCATTTAAAATTTACCATGCTAATCACCTTGTATCTTCATATCACATTCTTCTTCCATTGATTTTTATACCCATTTCTGCTTGACTGTCATATGATCTTGGCTCATTGGCTCCTTTTTGTTTTATCTGTTTGTTTATTTTTCTTTCATATATTCATCTTCTTTCTATCACAGCAACATTTGCATGAGAATAGTGCTCAAAGCTCATGTACAGGAAACTAACAGAAATAATATCCTGTAGCATTTCACAACTCTGTTACTCTTGTGTGAATCACCTCTACTCACAGCCAAGTTCTAAGTGCCTTACTTCTATAAAAATTTTTAGAGCTGATAAGCCCCATGAACTAACTGGTAGGATCTGAAATTAACACAGGAAGCCTTCATATAAAGCAAAGACAAACATCCAAATATTCCAAAATAGAAGTCAAGTAAACATTCCTGTCTGCAACACACACACACACACACACACACACACACAAACGCACACACAAACACACACACATACACACACATGACCAGAATAAACTAACGATGGGAAAGAAATAATTGAATGATGAAATCTTTAAGATATTGAAGAAAGAAGTGAAGGGGAAATAGAGTATGGAAAAATCTTGCTGCTCTTGAGTCAGAAGCACTGTTTTGAGAAAAGGGCACCTTGCCACAAACAATGTATATATTCGATGCTAATCGCAATCAAAATGATCTCCCCAAATAAACTCAAGATGTATATTGAGAAACAAATAAGTAAAAAAGCCAAGACAATTCTAAACAGAAATAATATTTGGTAGGCTATCACCATACATGATTTCAAGCCATATTACACAGCCACAAAAATAAAAAAATGAATGATACTGCACTAAAAGAGACATCTGGATCACAGAGCTCCAATAGCAGCTACAGTTACCCAAGTATTTTTTTAATAACAACAAAAATATACACTAAGGGAAGCTATAACATAAAAGTCCATGGGAGACAAAGGAAAAACATGAAAGCCATTTCGTCTTCTTTATTAGTAAAAGAAAAAAATCTCTTAGTAAGTGTTGCTGTATTGTTTACCTAAGAAGGGGAGCCCATTATTACCTTGGAGCTGAACATTTCCCACAACCTATGTTATTTAAACTTGCTGTACATTTAATCAAGTTTGAATAACTCCATAACAAAAGAGGGATTCCAGATAGTATTAACCCTCATTCTTTTATTCCCTTGGCAGAAAGAGAGTGAAGAGGTAAAGACATGAGCCTGCGGCATGAAGATTTTCAGCATAATGCACTGACCTCCAGAGCAAACTCAATCCACGTGAAAGTGTTCATGCTAATACAAAGGTTAGGATCCTTAATTTCATGATCTCTTGTTTTGACAGCCAAGAAGAGCTTGTCTGTTTTCTTAAACATTCTATCCTCTTTCCTGGACAGGGTTCACTTTCACAGCGATGGCAGTGAGTCAATTTATACAGTTCTTGAAAGGAATTATGTCATCATGACCAACAGACTGCTCAAGACAGCATTTGAGGCATTAATAATAACCTAAGACTTTATAATGATTTCACAACTGTCTTAAAACGTTCCCTCTAGGTCTTTCTTTTATACAGTTTGCTCATTGTCAAGTCCCTGTGAAATGAATCGATACTATAACTAACCTATATTATCTAAACGCAGCTATTTGGAAAAGGAGTGGCATTGTCTTCATGGTAAAGGCTAAACATACAAATTCCATTCGAATTGATTGTAACCTGGAATCAGTGCATTTTAGTTCTAGAGCCCATAGATTTGAAGAGTTAGTGGATGTACAGCCTAATAGCTACCAAAAATCAGAATCATCACTAATAAATTTCTAAATTACTATTTTGAGGAAAATAAGCCAGCACCTAATGCACAGGACTAGACGGTAGAGAGAGGTGGTTTTGAATACCTCCTTTCTTTTACTGGTGTGTCACATTCTGGTTCATAGGCTAAGGATCATGAAAACTTATAGTAAGTGTGAAAATGCATAATGTAAAATTTTCTTAGAAGGAATGGCCTAAATAGCCATAAAGAGAAGCAAAGAAGTTATGGAATGCTTAGAAAGAAACAGTACACATTTTCTAATTTAGCATTACGTCAAACTTCATGAACAGACTTCTTTCCATTGTGAAACAAATTCTGACTACATGGGAATGTTGTAATTTCAACTTCATGTTATCAGCCATGAGTTCAATTAGTGAAAATCTGGTTTTCTTTTGCTTTCTATGTCTGTACCTCTTCAACCATTTCTACATTCTCCTTACCATGTTTATGTTAAAGGGACTGTGTAATTATTTTTTTTCTTGGGGAGATGTTAACAACCATCTATTAGTTTCAAATAGGACACAGATGACAGAAAAAAAAAAGATAGAATACCAAGCAAGGACCAATGAGATCATGGAACATATGTTACACAAACATTTGTATCTCCAAAAGTCCCATCCTAGAGTGAAAACTCAGGAGAACTGCCTCACTTTGTTTACTTCCTCAACCTTCAAGAAGCCGCAACAAAGTCTCCTATTCCTATAAAATTTACCATATGTGCAACCTGGTAATAGATCTCTTGAATTTAATACTTTCTGAGGTTCTTAGTATACTCAGCTTTCTGAATCATAGGAACTTTCCACTTCCTTCCAGATCAGAATATGTCAATGGAAAGGCAATGGAAAGGCCACTGCCTTGAGATAGTTTCTGTTGTAGTAGAGACTTAAATGAAGTACAAGCCTCTGTCTTAGAAGAATGCAGAATTCTGATAGGAAGCAAGGTTTTCTTTCTTTTTTAATATTTTCCTAAAGATAAGAGGCATACCAATTTCCTTGATGTAAACATTATTTTTGCCCATAGGAGCTCAAAGCATCACAAAGAAACAGATTAGTAGAATATATCCACTAAAACTAAGGTATCAAAGTCGAAAGGAGTATATCTCTCTAATTTATCACTTGGTCAATATGTACCACAAACACCCCTTGCATGTTAGTTGTGGACACAATTTAGTTACTGAATATTTATGAAATGCTAACTTGGATGACTGAATTTTGTTGCTTAAAATATGTGTGTGTGATTGATAGTATTTTCCATATAAGTATCTCCATATTTTATACATTATAACATATTTTATTTTATTAACACAGAACTGTAGAACTGAGACTTGACTTTGACAGGTTTGTGAAAGTGATCACTTAAAGAAATGAAGCTTATGACAATTTAAACTCTACATAAATATGTTATGAAAAAATATTGCATTTACAGGCACTGTCTCAAAAAACATTGGTAGAATTTTACTTTGTATCTTTAGTGTCTCACTTATCCCCAGTTCTCTCAACTGGGCTGCATCACTGTGTGAGTCTGTCTGCTTTCTCATGATTCCCTGTACCAATAATAAAGGGATTATTTGTGTTTCAGAAATTGTGCCACTGGAAAAGAAATGTAGAATATAAAGCAAGTGATCCTATCTTGCCATGCAGTAAATCAATTTAATACTTATGTATTTCTGGCTCAGTGCTTGATCGAGATCTACAATTACAGAGTATCAACACAGATGGCCAACTTCACTTGACTGAACAGTCCTCTGTATAAGGAAGACAATGCAAGGGTGGGACGCTTGAGTTTTAAACATTTAGTGTTTACTATTTGACTCAAATAATTGTATCGTTCCCTGCTTAATTCCCATCTTCTCTGCAATGCTGTTGTTATGCAGTTAGAGAAGAATCATGAAAATAATTCAGTAGAGAACTTGGTGCCTAAAAGACATCTACTATGAGTCAATAACTTTCCTTCCTTCCACAGAATGTACATTTGTTTCAGTTGTTAATATGAAGTAATTTCTAATTACTTTTATTACATAGATACCTAAGGTGAAATACACAGCTAACTTAGTCCTGGCAGAAGAAAAGCCCAACTAGTTCCACATACCTAGTAAAAATCACAAATCATAACAAAACTCGTGGCATTTCGAGATTATATAGTAATAACTACAATTTGAGTACTAACCATGTATTTAGCTTTCTGCTAGGTCCATAAATGAAATATTGTATTTAAATAACCCCAAATTCCTTTGGGCTAGCCGACTCTTTGATCTCATCCATTTTACCAATGAAAACCTAGATCTCCAATTTTATAGATCTGCCAATTTTAATAGTTCATCGGAGATTGGAGCTATGTATGAAATCACAGACTCTGATACCTGCTTGGAAATCTATAAAATATTGAGAGAATGTGATAGCACAGAATTGGTCAAATGACCAAAATTAGAGGGAAAGGTCACAAAAAAATATTTTCACCTGAAATTATTTATTGTCATATTCTTCTTGTCTGTTATTCCTTAAAATTAAGGGACTTTTCAAGTGGGAATCTAATTATGTTCATCCAGTGTTTGATCTAACTGAGTTAAAGATCATGCTGCAATCTTAACATGTGCCTTTTTGTTTGTTTGTCTGTTATTTACATATTAGATTGCATTTCTCTGTGTAGCCTTGATTGTACTGGACTTGCTTTGCAGACCAGGCTGGCCTCGAACTCACAGCTATCGGCCTGCCTTTGCCTCACAGAGTGCAAGAGAACACCTGGCTAAAATGTACATATATTGATTTTTAAAAAAATATTTAATTTAATTTTAATTTATGTGCATCGGTGTAGGGTGTCAGATCTTGGAGTTACGGACAGTTGTAAGCTGCAATGTGGGTGCTGGGAATTGCACCCAGGTCCTTTGGAAGAGCAGGCAGTGCTCTCAACCACTGAGCCATCTCACCAGCCCCATATATTGATTTTTAATATATATATATATATATATATATATATATATATATATATATATATATATATATATATACATACACACACACACATATATCCCACATACTCACAGTGCATGTATATACTTATTTGTATGTGTATTATGGGTGTATAGTGTCCACAGGGACTAGAATAGGACTGTGGATGCCTTGAAACTGGAGCTACAGGCAGCTGTAACCTCCTCAGTGTAGGTGCTGGGATTTGAACTGGGATTTGCTCTTAGCCACTGTGCCATGTCTTCAGACCTAGTCGCTCACTGTTTTGGTTGAAAGGAAACCCCAGTTGGATTAATTAATTAATACAATGCCTCTTATGAGTTGTCAGCACTTAGGCTCGTAAGAACTATCTAGATGTTGGCCATAAAACAAAACAAAACAAAACAAAACAAATCTATACATAGCTGACTTCAAATGAATATTTGATAGCCTACAATTGAGGACTTTTATGTGACAAACTGTAAAAAAAAAAAAAAAAACAAGAAGGAAATATAAAATGCTTGGTTTAATTTACTCATATCCCCAGCAGGTGATACAACTATATGTAAAGTATTTCTTAACTTGCAATGCATTTTTTATGAAAATTTGAGTTGCAAATGTGATAAAGGGAGTGAGCCTTATAAATCACCTGAGCTGTTACACTATTGGCATGTCTCCCAGTCATTATGTATAATTGGTTAATGGCGTATTTATTCGCACACTATTGAATCAGCTTCAGGGATAATCGCTGATGAGTTTCAAAACTCCAGGGGGATTTCAATGCAGAGGTAAATGAATTAAAACATAAGATAAAACTAATTACTTTTATTTAAATTCAATTTGGGGGTAATCATTCTGTCTTGGGGGGGTCTTCCAGCAGTTTTCAGAAGTGATAGATTTGCTTTACTTTCCTATCTTGCATTTCCCTGGAGCTGAGAGATTAAGTTATTGGGATGAAAATCAGAAAAGAAGATTCTCAAACTAAATTTTGTGGTGGTGTACTTCCTGACCTTTGCTCCTAATGCTCTCTACTGTTTGATCTTCTTTTTATTTAATGTGGCCTCTGCAAACTTGAAGTAACCCTATTGAGATTCAAAGTCACATGAACATTGTCTGACAGTATTAAAATGTCCAGAAATTGAATACCATTGTAGGAACAAGCACACCTTTATTTTTAAATATATTGATGACATCCCTAGGACTCTGAAGGAATTGAGGGTTATAGCTCATACCATACCTTTGATGTAACTTAACTATGGACAAGAAACGATAACATAGTTATTCTTCAAAACTTCAGTGTTTATATCCATAGCCTCGAAATGTACTATTTTGCCTAATATCTGATGTGATATCATTGCAGCCTATTTCCTTTGACAAAATATTGTATTTTAATATATATATGAATGTTTCCAGGATATTTATAATTTAGTATTTTACCCTTATGTTTGGTTTAGACACATCTTTCCTAATATGTAATTTGGTATTCTAGTTTGCTTCTAATGCTGGGACAAACATCTTGACCAAAAGCTTGATTGTTGATCAATGCTTTGATCTCAGTGTATACTTCTAATTCACATTGTGTCAATGAGGAAAGTCAAGACGAAATCATGCGGAGTAAAAACATAAAGTAGAACTGGAGAGGAACATGACTCATCCCAGGCTAACTCATTGGCCCACCATTCACCAGCTGTTTTATAATCCCACGATAACTTCTGTAGGGTTGACAATGGCAACATTGACTAGGCCATGGCACATCAATTAGCTATAAAGAGAAATACTCAAAGACTTGTCTACAGGCCAGTCACAGCTAGAAAACCACACAATGGGATTCCATTTTGCTTGGTTTCTATAAGTTGTTTCAAGTTGACAATAATAAATAACTAAACAAAAAGCATACATGTGTTGAGGAAATGGATGCAGCATGAAATGAGCTGCATGAATCTTTGTTTAGGACATCAGTTAAAATTAACTTTAGTGGCATATATACCTAGTGGAACAAGAGTTGATTCCTGCAATAAATGAAGAGAACAAGAAGGTATTACAAGTTGTTGTGATCATGCTGCCACTGCCAAATATCAGAGGTGACATTTATTCACATTTTTACTGATGTTCCCCTTTCATCCTTCACTTTCCCTGGTTAAGGAATAGGCCACTGAATTAGCAATATAAAAGTCTCACTGTTCAACAGATTGCCTGTAAAGGAATATATTAAAAACCAGTTATATTTATATTTCTGGAATTTTTGGCCCAAGTCATTGTAACTTACCTCTGGGGAGCTAAAGGGTAATCTTTATGAGATTATCTCTCTGTAGGTACCTGTGCTTCCCACCAATGGAACTCAGCTTAACTTTGAAACTCCCCCTTCTCTAGCTTCATAAGATAAAGCTAAGGTGTAACTGGCAACTCTATCTATGAGTTACCTAGTGGCCATGTTTTGATGTGCAAAACAGGCTGATTTTCTGAAAGGAAATTACACCTACACTCTATCTCAGTTTTAAATAGATGCCCCTCTTCCCAAGACAGACCACTGCTGTGTTCAGGAAATGAAAGACATTTCATTTTTATTCCTTCCTGTTAAAAAGACTTAAACCCAAAGGAATGTATACTATTAAATGTGTGTACCATATGAGGATGACTTATCATCAAATCATCTTTCAAAAGGCCAAAAATGTAAATGTTAGCTAGCGCACAAGATGACAAGTGCAAGGAGAGAGTTGCTCTATGAAGCGCAAAGCAATTTTTTTTTGTCTCTTTATTATTCTAGTCCAAGACCAAAAAGGCACAACTGTATGAATGCTTGCCAATCTTAGAGCTTCAGTCTTGTTTCATTAGTGTTTTTTATTTTTCCTTATTTACTTATATGTGTTTTTAAACTTGGACTTGCTAAGCTATGATGATTAATTTTAAGCTTTAATGTCAGAAGTCATGTATTTGGAGAGTGACAGAGAGAGAATTCAGACTGCCTGTTGCAGATGGGCAGCAATCAAAGGCCAAGGCCAATTCAAATACACAACAAACTTATTATTTACTGAAATTCCTCCTAAAAGCCATCTCAGGAGTCAGGGAAGGATAAAGAGATCTACATCATGCTAACACTATGTTGTTCATCAATAGTTATACTTCCTTAATATTACATTGAAGGATTGGAGAGTGCTTATAAGAGATCAAGGAATACACCTATCCTATTGCAAATAGTTTGGGAAGATTCATGTGTCATAGTATGAATATAAATCATCTGTATACCCTGAAAAGAACACCCATCACAAGTGAGTTTGCTCTAAGGATGTGGAATAAGGGTAGAAAGGTGCATGTTCAACAGTTCTGATCACATTAATATAAATAGTTATTGGATAGCATTAGAAACACAATTAATGGAAAATATAAAAACATGTTCCATGAAATGTACAGAAATCATTGTGCTTGCATTTTAATAAGTATTTTTAAAATGATATCTAAAGATTTGCTTAGATTTTAATGATAAGTATAATGATTAAAGTTCTTAACATCCCTAATGTTCCCTAGCCCTTTAATAAGTTTCTTATTTGGTTTTTTTTTTCCCTTTTTTTTGTTTTTTTTAATTAATTTTTTATTAATTTATTCTTATTACATCTCAATGTTTATCCCATCCCTTGTATCCTCCCATTCTTCCCTCCCTCCCATTTTCCAATTATTCCCCTCCCCTATGACTGTTCCTGAGGGGGATTACCTCCCCCTGTATATGCTCATAGGGGTAAAGTCTCTTCTTGATAACCTGCTGTCCTTCCTCTGAGTGCCACCAGGTCTCCCCCTCCAGGGGACATGGTCAAATGTGAGGTACCAGAGTACGTGAGAAAGTCATATTCCACTCTCCACTCAACTGTGAAGAATGTTCTGACCATTGGCTAGATCTGGGTAGGGGTTTAAAGTTTACTTCCTGTATTGTCCTTGGCTGGTGCCTTAGTTTGAGCAGGACCGCTGGGCCCAAATCTGCCTATCACAATGTTCTACTTGTAGGTTTCTAGGAACCTCTGGATCCTTCTACTTTGCTATTCTCCCATGCTTCTCTCATTTAGAGTCCCAATAGGATGTCCTCTCCTCTGTCCCAGTTTCCTGGTAAGTGAAGGCTTTCGTGGGACATGCCCCTTGGGCTAGTGTGCAGATATAAGTGAGTATATACCATTTGAGTCTCTCTGCTTCTGGGTTAACTCACTCATTATGATCATTTCTAGCTCAATTCATTTATCTACAAATTTCGGGAATTCCTTGTTTTTAATAGCTGAGTAGTATTCCATAGTGTATATGTACCACAGTTTCATTATCCATTCTTCTACTGATGGACACTTAGGCTGTTTCCATGTTCTGCTATTATGAATAAGGCTGCTATGAACATGGTTGAGCAAATTTTCTTGTTGTGTGCTGGAGCATCTTCTGGGTATATTCCAAGGAGTGGAATAGCTGGGTCTTGAGGAAGCCCTATTCCCATTTTTCTGAGACAGCACCAGATAGATTTCCAAAGTGGCTGTACTAGTTTGCATTCCCACCAGCAATGAAGGAGTGTTCCTCTCTCCCCACATCCTCGCCAGCATGTGGTGTCGCTTGAGTTTTTGATCTTAGCCATTCTGATGGGTGTAAGATGGAATCTCAGAGTTGTTTTGATTTGCATTTCCCTGATGACTAAGGAGGTTGAGCATTTCTTTAAGTGTTTCTCAGCCATTTGATACTCCTCTGTTGAGAATTCTCTATTTAGTTCCAAGCCCCATTTCTCAATTGGGTTATTCGGTTTGGTGGTGTTTAATTTCTTGAGTTCTTTATATTATTTTGTAGTGATCCATCTAAGCATAAAATTATATCCATTGCAACTTCATAAGTATAGTTCTCCTACTGTCGAAGCATTGTAATGTAAATATCTGTTTTTGGATGGACTTAGGAGATCCCTGTGAAAGAGTGTCCATTTTGTTCCACCCTCAATGATGGTGACCCACAGATTGAGAACAAGTGGAAGAGATATTTTTCATCTAGTTTCCAACAACCACATATGTACTAACTAGAAGAAATTAAATAACTTGTTTAGTATCTAATATGGCTTGTTAGAAATCCATTCTTTAAATGTATTTGTAATCCATTTCCAAAAAGATTTCAGCCATTGACTATTCTGGCCTGGGAATGTGAAAGAATTTTCTTTTAAATTGCTCCTAGCTAGGATTCCTGGTGTTTATTTAAGTGTATTAAAATAAATAAATGGCTTTGGGAATATCTGAAAACATACACTTGGCATTAAATTTTTAATAAACAATAATGAAGCATCTTTTTTTATGTTAATCTGCATTTGAACCTTTGTTTGCAGTATTTAAAAGCATCAGCAATATAGTTGACATTCCCTCTCTTCAGAAGATGTAGAACCCAAAGTTTGTTGCAAAATTATTACTACAACAGTAGATTAAATTACGACAGGGAGCCATTCTAAAGTCACGTGTCCCATGAGAAGTGACAGAGTCCTCTGGTTCCTAAATTCTTCTTTTGGTGACAAGAACAAGATTCAGGCCTTTTTTTCCCCACCATGGTTTCACATAGGCAAAGCTCCCAAAACAACATATGCTTATAGCTTTAAAACGCTCTCTTAGTGTCTTTTCTGTGGCTGTGACTAGTTACTCTGAGAATCTAATGGAGAAAGGGTTTATTTCAACTCACAGTTCAAAGTTATATTCTATCATTGTGTCCTGTCCACCACTGCCTAATCCTGGAAACCTGACTAGCAGTGACTATAGAAAGAAGAAAGGACAGGTATAGGTTCAGAAGCTCCAGGATTGGGTGAGTGAGTAGGTCGGTTCTGATGGAACCAACAGCAGCCCACTGGAAACGCAGTGCCCTTTATTTCATACATTGAATCAAAGAGGCATGGTTTATGGTATACAGTGGAAAAAGAAGGCCTATTTAGCTAGTCTCAGAAAGAGGTCTCCAGAGAGAAGAAGTCTAAGGGCTTCAAAATCTGGGAGGAGAAAGCTGCAATAGATCATGTCTCTACACATGGCCAACATTTGCACACAGATCAGGGGGAAGCTTTGTGCTTTCCTTGAACCTCACCCAAGGAAAGCTTTTCTGAAGTCTATGGGTATGTGACATTGTGGTTCTAGCCAACAACACACATTCCATTTTTACTACCCAGGATACCCAAGTCCACAACTGGGCCATCTATTGACTCATCCAACCAGGGCCCAGGGACAATCTCCTCAGAGGATGTTTTATGATAATCTTATCTATCTAGAGGCTTCTAGAGATGAAGTCTCTAGAACACCTGCTTAAAACATTCTGCTAACATGTGTTTTGAAATGTTTATAGTCCATTTAAAATTAGCAAGCATTAGGGTGATTTGCAGCTCTCTGAATCCTTCATTTGTCAAGCGCATTAAATGAAACACGTTTCATGGGTCTGCCACACCTACCCACAGTGGCTGAGACTCATGTCCTGTTTGTTTTATTCCTTTTGGTTTATTTTAATGGAATGCTTATGAGTGGTTAGAAAATAAAACAGCTTGTGACAGAAGAATAAATTACATCTTCAATACCAGACCATTTTTTCACTTATGTTGTCCCATTATACTATAAACTCAACAGCTATTTAGCATTCTCAGCAGGGAACATCAATTTACAAATTCACAAATCACATATGTCACACTTTTGTTTTGGAAGATGTTAATTTGTTTGAATAAAACCACCAATCTCAAATGTGGATGCTACCATCCAAGAACAATACTGTAAACTCTTTTTGAGAAAAAAAAAAATAATAAAATATTGAGGTCGCAGTTCCTATTTTAAAGAAGTCAGGTTTTATGTATTATATATATATTATATTTTTACAGGGATGAATGATGGGAAGTGTTTGTAGCAATTGAAAGACTTCAGCATCTATATCTGGTATTGTTTTTCCTTGCCACTCATCCTGAAATTCCACTGAAAAATCTATTATTCATCCTTTTTGTTATTCATGGGTGATGTGACACCTTCTATTTCTGTTTCAATAGAATGTCAGCTAAAGAAAAATCATCTAAATATTGACAGAGAATTCTTTATAAATTCATGTTTTTATTTTCTTTATGTTTTGAGTTTCTCATGCTTCTCTGTTTATATGTGAATGTGTATTCATCACACAACACTTGTGTGAGAGTTAGAGGACAGCTTGAAGGAATCCTTCCAGTCCCACCACTTGGTGTCAGGGATGGAAATCAGGCCATCAGCCTTGACACCAAGTACCTTTCCTCACTAAGCTGTCATGTCAGCATATCATAGTTCACACTTTTCATTGGAATACTTACTTCTACTAAAGTTGTCTAACCTATAAAATAGCTCTCATTTTTTCAGGTGCATGAAAAGACTATCACACAGAGAAAATTCTAATTTTATTTTTAAAAGGTTTGACATTTACCCTCAAGCAAGTCATTTGCATTCAACACATCTGCCTTCATAACAAGAGTTGGAATCTAATTTGATTTTCTTACCTGTGAGTCAAATGAAACAACAAACGTGAAAATACTGCATTAATTATAAGGTTCAGGAAAAGACCTGAAAAAGAAATAGCAAAGCAAAGCCTTAAAAGTAATTAGTTTGAAAATGTAAGCTTGTTTACATAATCTTCTGTTTCTGGATGTAAAAGTCTTGTAGTGATAACTAGATGATCAATAACTGAAAAGTATGCTGCAGCTAGGTAGCAGTGGCATTTGAGGTATATTCCCACAGTTTTACAATAATAAAATTCCCCCAAGTTCTCCTACTTCCTTGAGTTAAAAGAAGCATTATTTTAATGTATTCACTCTTTATGGATCATTTTTTCCCAAGGATGGATACATATGGCAATATCTAAGAAGCAGTTTTGACTGCCACAGTTTGGAAGTAAATAGGTACTATCACCTGGTGGACTATGCAGAAATGTTACTAAAATATAACCCTTCTACTCTGTCACCTGGTTTGTCCAGCCTGTTATGGGCAAGTTGGAGGGATCACCCTCTAACTGGATATATTACAATGCTGTTTTACTGTGAAAGAGATTCCTGAAAGAATGGTGAAGGCTGTAGCCTAAAGGAAGAGTAAAACGCCCCCATCACTCCCATCTAGGTGTACCTTTTATGTACTTTATTTGGTTTCATATGACTCTACCTCTTCTAGCCATCCAACATTAGGTTAGAGAGAAAAAAGTTAAAGGAAAGAGGTTGTAGTCTTTCTTGAATGTATTTCCATGGGGCAATTCCAATCTTCGTAGTCAGTGTATTCAGCAGTCCAGCTAACCTGAAAACCAGCAAACAGCAAATACAGCAGCAGAAAGAACCAGCAGCAGCCTTCTTCCTCCTAGTACCATTTTCTTCTCAGTCTCTGGCATTTCTACCCTCTCTGAGTGTTCAGAATTAAACTATCTGAAGCTGGCAAAGACCGTGACCCCCTTGAGCCCATAGGAGACAATCATAGTTAACAGCTGTTGAAAACCTAAAAGCAGCCCCAACTCCCACACTTGGGATTAAAACAAAAACATAATTACACAATATAACTGAATTTTTATAGAAACCAAAGCTTCTACTAGACCCCATTTTTCAGAACTCATCAGAGGTGAGATCTATTTTATTTCTGTGCCCTGTGAGGGCTCTTTGCCTTCTGACTTTTCCCAGAGCTCTCTGGCCACCCTACGTGTCTTCTCTCCTAGCATTATGCTTGCATTTCCATACTGTACTCTCAACTGACAATCATCTAAGCTTACTGACTAGACCCTTCAATTTAATGAGTAGCACTCGCCATTTCTGTGGTTATCCAGGATATCAGGACCAGGAAGGGAACTGCCTTTAGCACATGCTCCAGAAGTGTTTCTTTTGACTATCTCATGGCTATAGAGCAGGTTGAGGGAGTCACACGTGTCTCTAGTTCGTAGTGGTATAATATTCCTGCTTCTCCAAATCATGCTCACTGTTAATCTTCTCTCATGCCTCGAAACTTTCAAAGTAGAAGCAATAGGCAATTCCATGGAGCTGCGATAAAAAGTTCCCAAGTCCTCATCGGTCTTTGGAAGGACAGAGAAAACTGTTACCATGTAGATGGCCTTTTTCATTATTGAGAACGTAGAACAGCTCAATTTCGCCAGCGTTAATTGATTTTCACAGCTCGTGTGGGGAACTCTAAGAATGATGTGCAACTTGAAAAGTTCTTTGGTCCAGACCCCAAAGCTCATAGGGTCTTACAGAAACTTCAGAAATGGACTTAGATAAGAAACGCTGAAATCCTTTGAAGTAACTTTGGGCAGCAGCTGGAAAGGGATGGTTGTTTGTAAAGAACACTAGTAATGAGGTTATGGCCTGCCATTTGCATTCCCAAATATTCATTATTTCCCCCTTCACATTAATCAGCATTATGTTACATAACGCTTTCACCCCTGATACCAAATACCTTTTCTGAAACAAGATGTGCCATGAGAGGTCCAGTTTCCTGTTTGACACAGATCCTTATGACTGACTTTAATCAATCTGTTTGCCAACTTTTCATGATTTTTTTTCTTAATAAAGGTGAAAGTATATGAATATCTGAAGCAGAGATTCCGTGAATGAGCACAGTCACTGGAAGTGGCCAATGGGGAACAGGGCTGTTTTATTACTGGCAACAGTCAGATCTGTCTAAAACCCTCATGCAGTCTGACACAGAATAATCCCAAAAAGCACTAGACTTGAAGAAGATAATTGTACTTTCAACCCAAACTTACTACAAAAGGGCTAAAGGGTAATAGGTGAGTTCCCTTTTTACCAAATCTAGTGGTGTAAAAATGAATCTGCTTCTCTCAAGTGTTGGGGATGTCATGACATCCTGGCTTCTTCATCTTCTTGCCTTGCAAAACAAAGTCAGGGTCCTGTTAAACGAATGGTATTTGATGTTTAGTCTTAGGTACTGTGCAGACCTTATGCCTTCTACAGAGGAGTTCCTATATTTGGGATGTCCACATATCTGGAGAATGTCTATAAAACACAAAATGTAGCAGTAAAATATATCACTAAGACTAACAAAGACTACTATAAGAAACAGTAGCCAGAAAACAGTTGAACAGTGTCTATAAGCAGAGGACAAGGAGATATTTTTATAAGAAAACACTTTGACAGTAAAACGTAATAATACAAAAGTGAACACAATCTATCAAGTTAGTAAAATTATTTACAAATCACAGTTTTTATAAGATATTCTTGATAATATATAAACCAGTAGAGAAAACTTGGCTATGAGGTATTATTTAAGGACTTAGACATAAAAATGTATTAGGAGCAAAAGATGGGACTGATCACATTGTGCTTTGAGTGCCAAAATATTATTCTCCAGTAGTGGTGACTCATATAATTATCACTACATGATTTATCATTTTCTATACACATGAAATAAGCTATGCTCATAATTGGAGAATTAAAGGAAGACTGTGTTCAAGGATAAAGGCAAAGTACTACATTGTATCCTAAGTGTTGTGAAGTGTCTTCACTGGATGGCAGGATGTGGAATATGATGGCCTTTAACCTGTATTAATAGGCTGCTGGAGTTTCCTTGGTAAGGTGCATTCAAAATATTTTATTACTTTCAAACTTTTCTAAGTATGTGTACCATTCATTAATTTTACTTTGTGTTGTTTTTTCATTTAAGAAAAAATTACAAAAGTCAAATATATATGTTTTTCTGTTAATACATTCTGTAATAAGCTGCAAAGTGACAAGTTTTAAGATATTGTAGCATCTTCAGAATTTATAGCCAATACATTTCTCTCTACATAATGAAGTTTCAGATATTGTGGATGTAATTTTCTAGATCAACTGTTACTTTTCTAGCTCTTTTCAAATGATTTCATGGGCTCCTGATGGAGAGTTCAAGTTAACATTCATAAAATTTGTCTAAGGATTTCAAAAGCCAAACAGATTAATTTGCATGCTATTTTTTTTTTTGTCTATCTGCCTATGTTCTTGCCCCTAGCTATGCAATTTACAAAATTTTAGTTTAAGAATTTTTAACATGTTAATACCTATATTTAAAATATAATAACAATGTACTTAAACCACTAACTTGTCCTTTCTAAGGTACCTTACATCAAGTAGGCTTTAGAAAATAATAGTTTGTATCTATAAATAGCTAGCCATCTTATGTTATTAGATTCTATAATCAATATACTCAACAAGTTTATTAACATTTATATAATTAGTGATAGAATAATTGTTGAACTACAGAAAGTTATCTTTTAGTTGCTATTACTTGAAGTCATTTCAAAATGAAAATGTATCTGATCATTTCATTTCATATTTTTGTTAACTTCATTTTTGTATAGTTTCATATTTTAAGTAGAAAATATTTGGAGATAACACATGTTCTTACTTCATTTTTATTAAATAAACCTCCAACCAGCAGTAAATGCCTTTCGTTCAAACTGAAATAGTCTTCCTTTTCTGTTTGCTTCTTTACTATAAGACATGGTCTCTCATCTGTATGCAATGATGATGTCAAAATTATGTTCTTCATATGTACTGGAATTAGAGACACATGACACAGAACAATGTCACTGTATGAGTTCTTACATTAGATTATGTTATTTGGTTCTATGGTGGTTTAAGGCTAATATTTTGTGAACATAAACAGCATTGTTTCCTTTCTGGTTGAG
The DNA here is from genome assembly GCF_903995435.1 of Acomys russatus. Lineage (NCBI taxonomy): Eukaryota > Metazoa > Chordata > Mammalia > Rodentia > Muridae > Acomys > Acomys russatus. The sequence continues at coordinate 103,589,441 of NC_067137.1, read as the reverse complement.
GCCATGTCTTGAATACCAGTTTTCATTGTGAAGGGTAGTTTTGATTTTCAGTGGCTGTCCTACTAATGAACCCAATGTCTCTTAAAAATTAAACATATTCTCCACAGTTGAGTGGAGAGTGTGATACGACTTTCTCACGTACTCTGGTGCCTCACATTTGACCATGTCCCCTGGAGGGGGAGACCTAGTGGCACTCAGAGGAAGGACAGCAAGTAGCCAAGAAGAGACTTGATACCCTATGAGAATATATAGGGGGACATAATCCCCCTCAGGAACAGTCATAGGGGAGGGGAATAATGGGAAAATGGGGGAGGGGGGATGAATGGGAGGATACAAGGGATGGGATAAACATTGAGATGTAACAAGAATAAATTAATAAAAAAATGAAAAAAAAATTAAACACAGATCTTTTCAAATGATTTCATGGGCTCCTGATGGAGAATCCTTCAAGTTAACAATCATAAAATTTGCCTAAGGATTTGAAAAACCAAACAGATTAATTTGCATGTTTTTTTTTTTTTGTTGTTGTTGTTGTTTGTTTTGTTTTGTTTTGGTATACCAGCCTACATTCTTTCTCCTAGCTATGGAATTTACAAAATACATTTTTTACTGTAATCTGTTCATATCTTGAGGTCTGACTTGAATTTAAAGAAACTGTTAAAAGCAATATCATGTTCATTTGATTATTTTTGGCTTTATTAAATAACCCTCTTGATTTATTTTTTTATTTGAACAAAGTTGTAAAAAATAGTACCAAAAGAATATTTGTACAAGCCTATTATTATTTTTATGCCTACTGATGTTTGATTTCTTTTAAAGTTATTTCTTTAGTAAATTATGTTGAGTGTCTAGTATGATCTAGACACTTTAGATTCATTAATGATTAAGTAGTGCTCCCCTTTGCTAAACAGTTCTCTTTGTTTATTGTTCAATTGCTATATGTACATTAAGATTTACCTGAGAATAGCTAATTTATAAAGTAACATGCAATTTTAATTGAAAATCCTTGATAGTTCTATTTTACCAATAAAGACTCAGCAGCCAGATGCCAGGTTGAAAAACCTGCTAGCTCAGAGGCAGAGAAATCACCTAGCTGACCTTCCTACTCAGCTCACAACTTAATGGAACAAACCCAAAATCTCACTACCTCAGATGGCAGCCCAGGAGGAAGAGACCAAAAATCCCACAGCCAAAGGCTTCCTATCTCAAAGCCCGGAAGCCAAAAGCGAAGGAGCTGAGGATCTAGAGAGCTAGAGAGCTAAAGAACAGAGAGATAAAAACTGAAGAGCCAAAGAACCCTTCTACCTCTCTACTCTGTCTTAAATACCCCTCAACTCAAAGTGCCTCTTGCTCATTAATTCCTGTCAGATGACCTAGGGCTAGCTTTATTAAATCCTGTGTACAGCTAGCTCTTGGATTAAAGGTGTGTATGTTAGGGCTTAACTAATGCCACACAAAAGACATGTTTTTATAGTTCATAATCTCAGGAATCACAATGGGATAAAATATCCTTGTATTTATAATAATAAAGAGTGAGTAGTGGAAGAGTACATGACTGGCAGGTGTCTCCTACTGTCTTCTCTCATAGCCAATAGAAAAAAAAAAGGTCAGCAGGCATATGAAAAAGACAGTTGAGTTTCAAAGAAGACAAACTTGCATTGTAATTTCTTGTTTTTGCAGTATCTAATGCAGTTAGTCAACAATCGAAATCTCTTGTTATAAATCCTTCTGTAAATCCTGATTGCTTTATAAAGGCCTCACCTATAAATACTGAGAATCAATATCCCAACACATAAACTTTACTTTCTGGGATAGCATTTAGGCCACAGAAAGCGGCATACTGGGCAAAAATTATGAAGTATCTTATAACCATATGTTATTTCATCATAAGTTAATATAAAAATGTAACACAGGATAAAGGATATTTAGAGTACTGAGCAAATGAAGAAAAATAATCTTATATATAAGAAGGCCAGAGCAGAGGTTTTAAGAAAGCAATGGAAAGTCATACCCCACTCTCCACTCAACTGTGGAGAATGTTCTGTCCATTGGCTAGATCTGGGTAGGGGTTTAAAGTTTACCACCTGTACTGTCCTTGGCTGATGTCTTAGTTTGAGCGGGACCCATGGGCCCAAATCTGCCTATCATAATGTTCTACTTGTAGGTTTCTAGGACCCTCTGGATCCTTCTACTTTGCTATTCTCCCATGCTTCTGGTGCCCCATATTTGACCACCTCCCCTGGAGGGGGAGACCTGGTAGCACTCAGAGGAAGAATAGCAGGTTACCAAGAAGAGACTTGATACCCTATGAGCATATACAGGGGGAGGAAATCCGTCTCAGGACAGTCATAGGGGAGGGGAGTAAGGGGAAAATGGGAGGGAGGAAAGAATGGAAGGATACAAGGGATGGGATAACCACTGAGATGTAACAAGAATAAATTAATAAAAATTAAAAAAAAAAAGAAAGCAATGGAACAATGAGGAAATTTACCAGCCATGACCTAGTAGAATTGAGACCCATGATAAAGCAGTATAAGGTCAAATATGTTTCCATTTACCTTTATGCTCTTTAGCACACTCCAGATACAAGCTTATCACATGAGAAAAACCGTCCCCCATGAAGAGAGAATCCTGTAGAAAGAGATGGTTTGACAGTTTATTCCACTAAGAACAGGAATCCAGATAGGATTGCAAAGGGATCTTTATATTTAAATAAGATCCAACTTTATTTTTTATTTAATTATTTTATTTATTCACTCAACAATTAGATCATAGCCTTCTCCCTCCTCTCCTCTGGGTTCCATTCTCCCTTCCTCCTCCCCCATACCCCTATCTTATATTTCAGAGAAGGCAAGCCCACTCTTACTAAAGGTACCACATGAAGCTTGAGCTTCCTGTCAACTATATCTGTGTAGGGGGCCCAGGTCCAGTCTATGCATAGTCCTTGGTTGGTGCTTCAGTCTCTGCAAACATCTCTGAGTCATGATAGTTGGCTCTGTTGGTCTTCTTCTGGCTCTGTTGTTCTTGCAGTGCTCTTATTACCTCTGAGTCCTTCTATCCTTCCCCCCACTTTTCCACAAGACTCCCTATGCTTCACCTAATGTCTGAAACTCCTTGTAGCATTGGTTATAGAGACAGGAGGACATTCTCTAGCTAGACAAGAATTTAGTGGAAGAAGAGGAACACCAACTCACCTACAACAACTTTCATCCAAAATTTATTCTGCCTACAAGATATGCAGAGAAAAACATGGAGCAGAGATTGAGGGAATGTCCAACCACTGCCTCACCTAACCTGAGACCCACACCACAGAAGAGAACTAACCCCTGACGCTATTAACAATGCTCTGTTACACTTGTAGATGGGAGCCTAGCATAGCTATCTCCTGAGATGCTCTACACAGCAGTGGATTGGAACAGATGTTGAGACTCACAGCCAAAAATCCAACTGTATAATGACGCAACCAAATAGAAAGCTCCTTCCTAGTAAATATACAAGTCTCCATAGGCAATGAACTCTCATATCAAAAAATAAAAGTTCAGGCAAAGTCCTCTTCATAATATGACTCTAATCACTGTCATGTCCTCCAGTTCTAAAGAAAATTTATGAAATCAAATGTCCAGTGGTCTGTTATGCAAAACATTTTATTATTAGATGAAATCCGATTTCATTCCTTCTGTCAAACACACTAAGTGCTCATAATATGTCCACAATTTCATCCTTATGTTTCTCCTTGAGCAATACATAAAATCCATACCTGCTATTTCTCTTCTGTAAGATAGAAATGGTTTTACTGATATTGCTTACCTCAAAGGGTTCTCATAAGATTTAAATTATGTGCTACAGTTAAGGTTCTTTAAAATGCTCCTAGCTATACATTTTCACTTTCAATATTCTTTCTCTTTCTAAATCTTCAAGGCCAGTAATTAAGCAAGTGTTATATAGTTGTATCTATATCTCTTCTTCTGAGTGGCTGTTTATAATTTCATGGCAAACTTTCAAACATATTTTCAATGACATGTTCAATAAAAATCACCAATATATCAAGAATTCACTATGTTAATGAGACAAATCACAAGGATGCAGTGTTCAGAAGACTCGCATGACAGACATGTAAATACAGACAGTTTGAGTCACATAATGTCCATTCATTGTGTTTCCATCCAACACTAGTAAAACTTGTGGGAGTCACCAAGGTCCTGATTAGAGTATAAGTTGATATAAAAACATATATAAACCATATGTCTTGTTACATTCAGGATAACTATTTCAAAATATATCTGTCCCAAATATTAAGAAAACCTCTGATATTCATAGATTTCTTTTTTCTTTTCTTTTTTTTTACTTTTTAATTGGTTCTTTGTAAATTTCACATCATGAGCCCCAATCCTTATAATCTTCACCTCCCCTTGTATCAACCATCCACTCTTGCAACCTCCCCACCAACAGAGAAAAAAATTTGTGGAAGCTCTAATATTGTCACATGTGTCCCACAGTATACATTTGTGTCTACACTTGTTTGTTTGCAAATGTTCATTGCAAATCACTTGTTGGTCTGATACAAGGGCCTCTGGTTTCTGCTACTCTCGGGCATCCCATTTTTCCCTTGTGTCCTGGAGATCCTGTAGCTTTGGATCTGTAGTACTGATCCATGTGGGTAATCCAGCAGTTCACTGATAGGGTAGATGTTGAGGTGAGCCAATTCAAAGTCCTGGGTCTGGGACTGAGAGTTTTCTGAGCTGGTCAGCCTACCAGCACTTCTGTTCTAATGCCAGAAGCCAGCTCACCAGCCACCCCGGCCAGAAGGGCCAGCTCTACCCTGCTGCCCAGGCTAGGTACAGACCCTGATCTACCACAACTTGCAGCCAGTGAGGGACAAGTCCATTTCTCCAATTTTCCTGACTCTAGCAGCTCTCCACCCTGACATAGGTAGAAAGGGACTAGGGAGGGAAGGAAGGCATCTCTTGGCAGTGCCATCACCTACAGACAGGAAACAAGGCCAGCTCTTCCATCCTCACTCTGCTCACCTGCAACCCTCACATTCAGCACCAGGTCTACTATGCTACCTAGGAAGGTGCAGGGTCTGCTATTCCTAGTGCTGCAGTAGGTGAAAGACAGGGACAGCTTCCCTGCTCTGGTGACCTCAGGACAAGCCTTCCTACCTATAGTAGGTTACTAGGAGTGAGGGAGGGGGGCATCTCTTGCCCATGTCACCACATAGCATCAAGTAGTGGGGTCAGCACTCCAAAACTCACATCCTCAGGGCAGAATTGTCCATGTCCCACTACTATGATGCCCAGGTAAGGTGCAGTGCCCACTTTCCCAAGTGCTGTGGTTGGTGAGGTGTGGGGACAACTCTTCTGCTCTCATGACTCCAGAGTCAGGTATCCCACCTACTACCAGTAATGGGGGGACAAAACGGGGAAGAGGGTCTCCTTTGTCCATGTCACTGCTTAGGAAATTAGTGGTCAACCCTTAGACATCACCATGTTCCCTGCCAGTATCACAGACCAGGGACATCTCCTGGCCTTTGGTAGTAGCAGGCCCATGCTGCTGCAGGGCCGTAGACCTAGATATGACCCTCTATGGCAGCACAGGCCAAGACCTCACCATGGTCCTAGGTGGCACCACAGGCTACTCACATTAAGTTATACTGCATTAAGTCTCCAGTTCTGCCTCTCTTCATTGTAATCACAGTCTTAACTTTCTCATTCTTTTTCATTTCTCCACCACTTACTAGCTCATCTTAGAGGCAGCTGGGGTCTGTGAGTGTCTGGGGTCATTTCAGGAGTGTTATGCAACATTCAGGCATTATGACACTAGTTAAGGGTCATCTCAGCCATGGTCTGCTTGCCCCGCCCCCACTAAGCCTATGTAGAGCTGGACTGGGGGTCACTTGAGGCTAGTGCCCTTTCCGTGCTCTATGGTACAGGTCTGGTGGTTGTCAGTAGCTGGTTTCTCACCTGGAACTGACCAAGTGGCTCCATGCTAGGCTTGTCTTTCAGACTCCTTCCCAGGCCCCATGATCCCAAGTGAGGTTCTTCTAGACTCCTGCCCTCTCCCCACTCTTGGTACCCATTCATGTATTTGTTGAATAACATGTATTTGTTGAAAAAAATCACTGTATCCCCAGACATGTAGAAGCTCATTGGGAAAGAAAAATGTCAGATATTTACTGATAGCAGAGCTAATTATATATGGGCACATTTTCACAAGAAAAGTTATTAAGTGCATGAGGAAGTGAAAATAAAAATAAGTCAAATGCAGTGTGTAAGAATAATTATATTGGATGGGACACAAATAGTTGTCTAAATCCGCTTAGTGATACACTATTGCTTTGATATTCTAGCAGCTGAGACAAAAAAGGGAAGGCTAAACAACTGAAGAATATAAAATTTGCAGTTTCATAAATGCCATATATTTAAGTAAAAACTGAAAATTTGACCTTTTTTTCACACACGTCCACCCCATGGAAACAAGTTTTATTTATTACAGCTGCTTCTGTCCCCATTATCACATTTATCAAATACCAGCTTACACTGAATACATGCACATTATATTAATATACATTAAATATATTATACATATTTTATTTGCAGAATTTGACATTAGTTTCCATTTTAAAGTGAAAATCAATAAGAAGAAATGGAACACCATGAGGTCAACCCATCCTCAAACACTCCATGGCACCCTGTCTCTTGTGTCACTTCTTTCAACAAACTCATATTTAGATAAATGAGACAAGGTAACGAAGAACATTCAATGTATTTTGGAACCTTGACATATTGCTTATAATATTTTATAAAATAGCTCATCTCAAACACCACATACTGTTTTTGGATAATGTAAGTTGTAGAGATAAATACATTTATTTTTAACTTTAACAGATGAATTTTGCTTCTCTTTACTTTTAAGACCCATCACACTCAATTTACTTGAGTGTTAATGAGTCTAGCAATAAATCTAATTAAATTTATGCCAGTGTAGCATTCTAATAATTGCTGCTAATTTGATAGAAGAAATCGTCTCCAGAAACTCACCCTCTGATGAAGTAAACACTAGCAAAGTAACATAGCATCAAACAATCAGCATGAAGGTGTCTATTGTTTTTTTCAAGACTCTAGTTCCACCTTTGATTTATACTAGAAATGGCTGCATTGATATTCTCCAGTTTAATAAGACATAGTACATCTCTTAAAATGATCTAGAAATAGTTGACATTCAACTACCATCACATAGGTTAGACTATAAAAATTCAAACTCAAAATTCCTTGACAACAGACCCTGACAAGGGATCTTGTGTTCTAATTAGGGTTAAATGGGCATTCTGTGGTTTTTAAAAACATTCTCTCCTCAATGAAGAAAGGAATGTTGCCACCTGGCTTACATTATAAAGGTTAAGGCAGTGGGCATACAGACAGGGGAAGAGGCCTTCTGCTTCACCTCTTTTGCTAGTTTCTCTGACCCAATAGCAGAGAATGTTGATTTTCTGACGAGGAAAAAAAAATCTGATCAAAACCTATTCACTTAAATTGATAAAATGCTCCATTACCTCAAGATCAAAGAGAAGTCAAGAAAAAAATTATACCTAAGGGGACCAGGAAAGCCCATTGAAGCCCTTCAACAGACAGGCAAGTGACAGACCAGGAAGCAATTGTAGAGCCATCAACCTAACTGCCTGTGAAATCTACTGAGGACCCAGGAGCTGCCACCCGGATAATATTATCTCTAGACCAAAGCACCTGGGACCTGTCAGTCATCTGAGCCCAGGGAATTAAGAGTTATATTATAATTGTCTCCATTTCATAGCCTTGGTTTTCAATGAAATGGAAAAGTATGAGACTCAAAACAATTTGCTTTTTAAAAGACTGCAGGAAATAAAAGAAATGATATGATTTCTTATGGTTGTTAAAATAGGAATACAGAAAAAGTCTATTGAAGTTTCCTAGCAATAATATATTTTATTTTTTATAATCATTTCAAAGATACTATTCAAATCATGACTGTCAATATAACTGGATAATATTACCCAGGGGAAGTGTTATATATATAAAATTATTTTTACAAAATTTTCTCATTTAACAGCACTTTTATTTAAGTCAAAAGTGACAAATCAATGTCATTTGAATGAGTCTTGAAAATAGAAATTACTTGATGTGTTATTGTAAGTTCAAATCCATTAAAAACAATATGAAGCAGTTCCTGTTATTTTTACTGTTATCTTTACTAAATTTTTTTTCAATTTGTTGTAAATTTTGCCTTCGCCTGGGGTCTTTAGTCTAATAGTGATTCAACACTAATTTCAATGTCTGGCTTTCAAAGCAAGAGAATATTCTATTAATCTAGCTATATTAGATTAACAAATTCACCATTTAATATACATGCATGTCTATTACCACTGGAACACTGGGCAGCCTAAGCAACTGAGGTTTGAGTGTAATTAAATGTAGTCATGTAGTGCACATAGCATAATGTTGCCATTCATAGTTGAAGCAACAGTACGAATTCTCAGGCAGTAGAAAGGAGGCTGGTCAGTGCTAAACCATGTCTTTTAATACCTTAACAATTACGTTACATACAATTGTTATACACATGCTCCCTTATCAGACACTCAGAACACTGTGTAAGATGTATAACTGTGGTTATGGTTTTCATATATAACCTGTGCTATATATGTGTGAAAATTCTAGTTATGAGTATCAGAGGCATTAATATCACATGAAGACTATCAAACAGAAGGTCAAAATATATGCTTCACCTTTACAATTTAGCATCCACAAGGATTGCCTTCATCTCCATTTTCGACACAACTACAACCATTGCAGTAACGATAATAACCACACCTCTGTTAGCAGGCATTGAGGAGAGATAATGGAGCCTACTGATCTTCCAATGGTTACCATATCTTGATTCTTCCTGGATTAAGCCAAATAGAATTTTCTAACCCCAACTATAACCAGATAATTTTAGCTCTGCTCTATTTTAATCATTAAATCCTATAGGGTTCACATGATTATCATTCAATCTGTAGAATTTCTAGTGTGGCAACCCTTGTGCTTGATTTTCTAAGTCATTCTTTTTTTCAATAATTCATATTTACCACACATTCAGATTTATGACATGAGACAATTTAGTAGTATGCTATTGGCAATGGAGCAACATAATACAGAAAAAATTGCTTGCCATATTTGCTCAGTTTTCAATTATCTTTTAATGAAGTGTCTGAGGGTAATAACTTTACAAAGAAAAAAAGCTGTGTGTTGAAGAGATGTCTCTGTAAGCATTTGTCATGCAAGTAAGAAGACTGAATGTGAATCTGTAAAGGCCACACAAGGCTAGAGAAAGTAACCAGCATGTGTTTGTAATCTTAGTGTCCTCATAAAGAGATGGGAGGTAGGCATAAGAGAATTCCTCAAAGCTTAGAGGGTAACTGTGTAGTACATAGAGCAATGAACAGGAGATCTTGTCTCAAGCCAGGTGGAAAGATAAAGAATGACATCCAAGGTTGTCTTCTGACCTCAACACATGTTACATTGTAAGACCGTGTTTCTGAATTCACAAGAAAAGAAACACACACACACACAAACAGAAACACACAAACACACACAGGAGGGAGAGAGAGAGAGAGAGAGAGAGAGAGAGAGAGAGAGAGAGAGAGAGAGAGAGAGAGAGAAGAAGAGAAGAAGAAAGAGAAGAGAAGAGAAGAGAAGAGAAGAGAAGAGAAGAGAAGAGAAGAGGAGAGGAGAGGAGAGGAGAGGGACAGAGACAGACAGACATGCAGACAGAGACGGAGAACAACAGAGAGAAAGAGACAAAGACACAGGTTCAGAGACAAAAAGTCAGAGACAGACACAAATAAAGAGAGAGAGACAGGAAGAGAAAGTATTAAAGACTAAAATATATTTACTTAACTGTTTAGGAGGCTCAAAGACATGACATAGCTTGGTTCTGGGGAAGAATTCATCATTTTATGTAGGACCAAGGAAAGGAAGAAACCAAGCCATCAGGGGATTTGAGTACCTGGGTAGGGGTGCTGGGTGCATAGCATGCCTGGAGATCTCACTGAAAATTTTGAGCATTTGTATGTTTTGTCCTACCAGTCCGGATTAACACAGAAACAGCTTTCATCCCTAGTATAACACATGCCCTTCCCTCTTCAGTAAGTCCAGAGCTCTCTGGTTTCGTAGAAGCATCCCCACTAGAAAAATGGTCTATACCTGGAAGGGGGGACTGGCTGTGGTGGAAACCATGACCTGATCAAGCTTGCCTTGGAAGATGTAGCCAGGTGTTGTGTCTGGTGCTTTTGCTCTGATACACATAAACTTTTTTTTTATTATTAATTTATTCTTGTTACATCTCAATGTTTATCCCATCCCTTGTATCCTCCCATTCCTCCCCCCCCATTTTCCCATTATTCCCCTCCCCTATGACTGTTACTGAGGGGGATTACGTCCCCCTATATATTCTCATAGGGTATCAAGTCTCTTCTTGGCTACTTGCTGTCCTTCCTCTGAGTGCCACCAGGTCTCCCCCTCCAGGGGACATGGTCAAATGTGAGGCACCAGAGTATGTGAGAAAGTCGTATCACACTCTCCACTAAACCCCTTCCCAGATCTAGCCAATGGTCAGATACACATAAACTTAAAGGCAATGTTGTAGGTACATTTCTGCATTAACAATTTCTGCATTCTCTGGCCTTTGTAATGGATTCCTGGGGAGTATAGGATTGTTGGTTGTAGGGGAGTGGGGATGCCATAGAGGCTTGCTTTTTGCTGAGTTTTATGAGGTCCCTTATATTTTCCTAATTTGCAGTTTCTTTTGATGTGATGAGGTATTTTTCATAACAGGAAAAAGGAAAAGAACTGCCAGAGCCAGAGAACTTTCTTGGGTGTTGTGCAGCTCCACAGAGGACTCCCCAATGTCCCAAAATTTCAGAAAATCCAGCAATCTCCCTAAATGGCTTTGCTGAGTAATTAATTTTATTGTTTGCTTGTTTAGAAAAAAGATAGGAATTTAGTTATTGCCATCAATATATGGGGTTCAGACAGGGAGTTCTGGGCCTTCTACCAATGCCAAGGAGTGCTCTTAATAGAAAGCGTCAGTTACTTTGTCAATGTGCCTGCACTAATCAAGAACAAAGGAGAAAATAGATTGGCATCCCTCCTTGTAGAGAGGATTAAGGCCTTGTGGTTAATGCCAGAATGCTGGGGCACTCACCTGTCATCTTCTCTTACCCAAGGTCCTATGACCCCCACATTGGGGGCCTGCTGGTGTCCCACGTCCACTTTCCCCTCAGGGTAGCCTGGTCGGTTGAGCACCTAAGTGGTCCTGAGAGTGGACAACTTAGCTGGATACAGGTCATCTCAGTGGTGGCGAGTATGTGGGTAAAGAACACACCCATGAAGAGCTTTGGAGAAATGGTTTTATTTACTGAGGAGAGAAGGTGTGTTTATGGCCCTGGGGAGGTGGCTAGGGTCACTAGGGGCAAGGTTGGTGTGGTCATGTAGCCATGGCCAGGGCAGTGAAGTTGGAAGATGCTTCATCTGTGTACTTGAGGCTGTAGGATCCAGGGCAAAAAACTATAAGGTCAAAGAAGGAGTGAAGCCTGATAATTGTCAAGGTAATAAATTCTTACTAGGGTTGATGGTGGGGGAGGTTTTCAGGGTTGAAGCTCCCTTAGCCGTTTCCCTATAACCCCAGACCATTATGGTCGTACACTTAATTAGTTTAGTACTGCTTTTTGGAGCATTGCATCTGACACTGAATAAGTTTATTGACTTTTCCAGTGTTGTTTTTCAGTTTCCAAGTGATGGTGCTAGCTTCATCAGAGTTAAAGTCACAGTATGCACTTCTATAGAACAATGGCATCAAGGTCATATATTTAATAAAGAAAAGGTTTATAATAAAACCCATAGAAAGTTCTCTGCCAAAGCCATAACATTTTGAAAAGTAGTTTTTTTTTTATAATACAGCCAGTCTTTATTGAAAAGCTGCTATTTCATAAAAGTAATATCTGATAAGAATAAAAATGATATTGACAGATTAGTTCCTAGGATTGGTAGGACCCCTGGATATAAACTATTTCTACCACATCCCTTAAACAATATTACATGTTTTAAGTGGTATCCAGATTGTTTCGTTTCAATCAGAGACACTGCTAATTTGCTGAAAAACTCTTCTTGTTAATTCTTCTTGGATCTCTGTGAAATATCTCAACCCTTTAATCTTATCTTTGCAAAATGGAATCACATATAATTAGCTAATTTCTCAGTGCAAGAAACAAGACGTATCAGCTCAAAAGACATCCAGCCCTGTTCTCTTTACCCCATGTTATGTTTGTCCACACAGGCTCATACACTCATGCATTCAAACCTAGTCCTCAATTGACAGGAGTGTTCCTGAGGTGACTTAGGAGACTAACAGAGGATGTAGGCTCCCCAGAGCTCCTTTTCTCAATATTGCAGCTCTCTAGTCTGCCCCTCTGCTAGGACCTTTCATCCAATCTTCTTACCAAAGGTGGACAGAAGAAAGACTGAAACCCTCTGGTACTGTGAGCCAAATTAATCTTTCCTTTCATAAGTTGCTCCTGTCATGTGTTCTGTCCTAGAAAGAAAAAAAAAAAAAACAACAACAACAAACAAACAACTAAAGCATTAACACCCTGCTTTACTTTTCATTTTGTCAATAATTTTTAAAATTATAATATAATCACATTGTTTATTCCTTCACTTTTCTTCTTTCAAACCTTCCCAAGTGCTCATTGCTTGCTCTCAAACTCATGGTCTCTTTTAAAAAATTATTATCAATTATTTGAATTATATAACTATATTATATATTATTATAAACATATACATATTTATTAATTATTAATATATAAAAAGTATATATCAACAAAACCTGTTCTATCCATATAATATTTCTTTTATGCATATGGTTTCAGGGCTTACCACTTGCTATTAGATAAGTAGCTGGGGAGTTCTTCTTTGAGTAAGACTATTTCTCTCACTCTCAACATTCTTAGTTGCCTACAGTTATTTGTCTAGAATTGGGACTCTGTCAGGTTCCCCCCTTTCATGGCTGCATGTCTATTTGTGTTCTTCTTGTTTAAGTAAATATTTTATTGAGATATCAGGGGTATAGGTTCCCTAACATTTCTAGGAGATGCATTCTCACATAAGAATTTCTATTAATCTGGTTTTTTTTACACTCTTTGGAAACTCCAATAAGCATTAAGTGCATGAATTCTGCTTTAAATGTATCAGCTGAAGTTTGTTGCCACACATTCACTTTTTCTTTGCATTTTTACCAATAATTCTACCAAGATATGATACCTATGAAGTACAGCTATGGCCAAATGACATGGTAATCCTATCGAGGCAGTAGTGGCACACAAATAACAATCATTTTCTTTTCAATTAAATACAGAGATGTGTTTCCCCAAGGAACACTAGTTTAAAATTCATTATTTAAAAATGAGAAGGAATTTAGAGGAAACAATAATGAACTTTCTAGAAAATGGCTAAAGATATGATAACCACATTTTTGGCAGAACAGACTGCCTTGCTCTTTAAGTATTGAGTGACATCTTCATCAGGCTTACTTTCCATGGCTTCCCCATGATGGCTTGTATGATCAGGTATTTTTCATCAAACCTATTTCAATAAAAAGTATAATTGTATGTTTTTTGTCTCCAAGTGACAGCGTTAGCTGTATAAAAGAATAACTTTAAAAATACACTGGCTCTGGAGAATTATGTAAATACACAAGGACTGTGGGTGGGAAGGTGAAGGGAGGAGTGATTGATAACACAGACATTCAACTGCTTTAAGTAGTAAATGAAAGACTTCCTTCCTTACACAAAGAGATGGTTTTCCAGGATGCCCCATTCTTTGAAGCTAGTAAAACCTAATAAGCTACAATGCCTTTGTGTGCTTGTATTACACTGCTGACCTTTCTCATGTCCACTCTCCAGGGACAAATTTTTCTTTCATTATATAATCCTACTTCTTACTCCCCCAATTTCTTTTTATCATTCTTTATTATACTTGTGAGAACACTTTCTCTTTCTACATAACTCCGCCCCCCAATATTCATTGATAAATAAAGCAGAATACAGGATTGCAGAGATGGCTTAGAGGTTCCTTAAGTAGATAACTCTTCTAGAGGACTGGAGTTCACTTTAGAGCTTCCATGTCAGATGGCTCACAATTTCCTGAAACTCCATCCCTAGGCTTTGTCACACCTCCGTTTGGCTTCAACAAACATTTGTGTGTTTGTGGTACATACAGACACACACATAGACATAGACTCAGACAGACACACACACATTCTCTCTCTCTCTCTCTCTCTCTCTCTCTCTCTCTCTCTCTCTCTCTCTCTCTCTCTCTCTCTCCTCTCTCTCCTCTCTCTCTCTCTCTCTCTCTCTCTCTCTCTCTCTCTCTCTCTCTCTCTCTCTCTCTCTCTCAAACACACAGGCACACAAAAAACGTTCTTTAATCTTTATAAAACAATGTATTTGCCTTCTTTTATAAGCTCTCAAGAAAACATAACCCCACATTAATGCACGAAAATAAAAAGAATAAAATGCTGTTTGGGTTTGAAATGTCATTCTACCAAGTTAAGCTCAGGGGAAATACATACTCAATATGTTCTAGTAATGAATTCCAATGAAGTGGATTCTTTTTTCCTCCTTCTTTCTTCCTGATTTTTTTTTTATTCTTTTGCTTCGTTATTTATTTTCCTCCAAAATTAGTCAGTATTATTTCTTTTTTTTTTTATTTTTTAATTAATTTATTCTTGTTACATTTCAATGTTTATCCCATCCCTTGTATCCTCCCATTCCTCCCCACCCCCATTTTCCCATTATTCCCCTCCCCTATGACTGTTCCTGAGGGGGATTACCTCCCCCTCTATATTCTCATAGGGTATCAAGTCTCTTCTTTGCTACCTGTTGTCCTTCCTCTGAGTGCCACCAGGTCTCCCCCTCCAGGGGACATGGTCAAATGTGAGGCACCAGAGTACGTGAGAAAGTCATATCACACTCTCCACACAACTGTGGAGAATATTCTGACCATTGGCTAGATCTGGGAAAGCTATTAAAAACAAGGAATTCCCGAAATTTGTGGATAAATGGATTGAGCTAGAAATGATCATAATGAGTGAGTTAACCCAGAAGCAGAAAGACTCAAATGGTATATACTCACTTATATCTGCATACTAGCCCAAGGGGCATGTCCCACAAAAGCCTTCACTTACCAGGAAACTGGGACAGAGGGGAAGGCATCCTATTGGGACTCTAAATGAGAGACGCATGGGAGAACAGCAAAATAAAAGGATACAGAGGGTCCTAGAAATCTACAAGTAGAACAATATGATAGGCAGATTTGGGCCCAGGGGTCCTGCTCAAACTAAGGCACCAGCCAAGGACAATACAGGAGGTAAACTTTAAACCCCTTCCCAGATCTAGCCAATGGTCAGTATTATTTCTTTTAAATATAGAAATGTCCTCTCGAAGGTATTTAATTTGAAGGACCATAATAATGTTTCATATATTATAAGTTTACTTCTTGGTGGCTGACTTCTGGGAGCTCTTTAAAATAACAAAATTAGATGATGATGATGATGATGATGATGATGATGATGATGATGATGGTGATAAAAGGGAAGAACAGGAAATGTCATTAACCCAAAATGAGGCAATAAGTTCAAGTCTCTCCTTTGGAATTCTTCTTGAAGAACAACAAACTCATCAAGTGAAATTATTATTAATCTTTAATTCAAAAAATTTTTTTACTGTTAGTTTTTAAAAAGGTGAAATTTTATTGTAATATTATTTTTAAAACCTGTGATTTCATTTTCTTTATTTTACAAATTTAATGCATCTGTTAACAACAGCTATGTACTTGTACTCATCAAAATTTTGCTTGCTGAGGTATCGTGGGTACAGCAGGACTTCAGACTTCAAAGCCACCTTATATTCATAAATTAAAATTTTATGTGCTGAAAATAAAAACCCTACACTAGCTATTTCCTTCTTTTGCTGCAGGCTAGAGATTTGAAAGATATCATAGTGATCTGCTCAGGGCTCTCTTCTGAAATGCTTCGCAGCATTGTTTACGAAGATAGAAAACATTTACTGTCTTCAAATAACTTTCAAACCCAAACACATAATATGCAGTTTCATTCCTCTTAATATTTTGAAGATAAAATTAAATCTGGCCACTGTTAGTGGCTAGAATGTGTCTCTTCCCCACTTTCTTCAAAGAAAACATTTGACAAGAATGAATGTACTGAAGAGACAATAAGATACAGATATTAAATACTACAGAATGTGAAATAAATGCTTAGAAGATAATTTACAGAACTTGCTGACAAGATGTTCACATGGCAGTAGAAAATTTCAGGAGGATTAAATGGTGGCATGAAGGAGGTATTCTGAGAAAGTGAAACTGGAGGCGTGGAGACGCTGTTTTCCTCGTCTCAAAGACATGTTCGAATTCCAGTCTTTATGGAATGGCTCAATGGCTCCATCAGTGTAGGAGCTCATGGCCACAGAATTTCATATTTTTTTTCCTATTTCTGCAATACCTAGCCATGATGCAACTATAGAGCATAGCTGTTTCAAGAAGAATGCAATTCAAGAATGAAAAAAAGATCTATATTAAAACATACATTATTATTATGAGAGGGTTTATGATAAATTTAGAACACTTCCATATATTGATTTGAGAACAAGATATACACTTCATAAATTTGTTTTCCATGCAATGAGATTACCAAGCAAGTAAGGTACTTGATGTGCACATGTAATGACAAAAGTTATACCCACAGAACCCACAGTGGAAAGAAAGAGCCCACTCCTCATGTTGTCCTTTTTCCTTAACATGTGTACCTTCTCATATGGGTACCCTCAAACATCCATACATAATCAATCAATACATTAACAATAATAGTTGTAATAGTAGTAGTGGTAAAGGAGAATTTGTTTTTAATCTCCAGTCAGTACTAAAAAGGTGGCAACAGCCTTTTCTATCCCATGAGTGATTAAAGTCATAAGAATGTATGAGACATGAGCCACTTCAAAACTTGGTTAATAAATGAAAACTCTTTGTCTCTACTATCTTTCTTAGAAACTGCAGTGATGTGTGCAGTGTGTTGTCAAGAACTCAGTTTACTTGCAATCAGTATCTTCATTCACCTGCTCTACATAACTAGCCCCCTAAATTCAAAGATGTTGTGCTGTCAGCACTGGATTTCATACACCCAAAACCTCTATAAGAACCAGGGGAACACATTTCTATTGACACCTGCTTTAGTAAAATGTAATTCACATATCACAAAAGGCACTGTTAAAGGTTATAATAGCTCAGTGTCACTTGGCATCATTAACTAAACTTGCAGCAATTGCCATTATGAGATTTTAGAATTGCCATCTCTTCCAAGGGAAATTCATTTCTCTTACCCACCACTTCTCTTTTGCCCCTCAGTCAATCTCTGAAGATGACAACTCTACTCTCTGTGAACTTGCCAATTCAAAATTTTCACATATAGACTATACAATATGATTTCCTTTATAATTGTCTTTTTCTTTTTGGCATAATTTTTAAAGATCTTCTGTGTGGTAGCTTGAAGCAATACATCCACATGCTCCTGAAATACAATATAGTCCATGGAAATAAAATGTGCTTGTCCACTCCTTCGATGGATATTTTCCCCACGTTTTGATGGCGTGAATAATTCTGTTATGAACTTTCTCATGAGAGTTGTTTAGTGGGATTTTGGATTTGATTTTTAGGTTTTTCTTTAGAACTAAACTGGCTGGGTAATATACACTCCATGTTTCATATTTTGAGCTGCTGCAAGACTATATCCCAAAGAAAATGTATTATTTTACATTTCCCCAAGCAATATAATCCCGAAGGCTCTCACCTTCCACAGCCACACAGCACTAGGTAGTGAGTCATAAGTTAATAACCTTCATGAGTGCAAAGCTGTATCTACTGAAAGTTGTTTGATTTGCTTTCTCTACTGAATAATGGCTTCTGGCATCTCCGCAGCTGCTTACTGTCAATTGCAGACGTTTCTTGGAAGATATCTATTCAAATCATTGTGTTTTAAAAAATAATGTGATGGCATAATTTTAAAATTATTGAGTTATCTTACATATTGTTAAATGGTCGTTTTTTCTTATTATGTTGATGGTTTACAAACATGTTCTTACCTGGCTTGTATTGGTTTTTCATTTGGATTGCATCAAGTGTAGCTCAAATATTTTAAAAATATGAAAAGATAAACTTTGTCTTACTCTTTCTTTTCTATTTTTTTCGTTTGTTTTTCTTTTGTGAATCTGATCCTAACAAAGAAATTATTGCCCTTTAGGCTGTGGCAGTCATCTTCCATAACTCACCAAAATGACAAATACAAAGACAAAGCAGAGGGGCACTCACCTTAGGTTCTCTAGACCTTTTAGGAAACATGGAGTTGTTCCTTTGGTTACATACATGTGAGTCTACAAGAAGAGTGATATTGTAGACATCAAGGGAATGTTAGTTGTTAGCTGTATGCTTAAGCATTTTTTTATTTTGATGATATTGCAAATGGAGTTTTAATAGTAACATTTAAACTGTTCAAAAGGAATGCCTCATGAGTGTTACCACACCAAACCCGGAAGAGTCTACAACGTCACCCAGCACGCTGTGGCATCATTGTGAACAAGCAGGTTAAGGGCAAGATTCTCGACAAGAGAATCAAGGTGCGCATTGAGCACATCAAGCTCTCTAAGAGCAGGGACAGCTTCCTGAAGCATGTGAAGGAGAACGGCCCGAAGAAGAAGCCAAGGAGACGGGCACCTGGGTTCAGATGAAGCGCCAGCCTGCGCCACCCAGAGAAGCACACTTTGTGAGGACTAAGGGGGAGGAGCCTGGGCTGCTGGAGCCCATTCCATACGAATTCATGGCTTATTGTATAAAAAGAAATAAAGGATCTGGATTGTAAAGTGTTTTTCTTAAGTTGAAGTGTGGTGTCTTAAAATGTTAAAGCAAATTTTAATTGTGCTAGCTCATTGTATTTCCTCTTCAGAGTTACTATTACATCCTTCTAAATGATATACTCTTAATTAGAAAATGAACAAATATTTATCGAAAAAGTACACTAGTTTTTAAAAAAATGAAATTATTGTTCAAGTTATGATCACTTATTTCATGTGGTAAAAATTTCAATATATATAATTTTAGTTCTTATAATTAAAAGTATTTGCTTCAATTTAAATTAATTTTTATGCTATTAGAAAAGGGCATAATCATTCTTGCTCATCTATATATTCAGTTACTTAAAGCTACATTTGTTTGTGAATTCTTGCCAAACTATATAAGTTTTAGTTTTGACATTTATTTATGTAAAAATGGCAGCACATGTGTCCAGAAATTTATGTCTGTACTGAGATTTTTTAGACATTTTTAATATTACTGAATTTTATAGTTAATGGATACAGAATACCTATTCATTTATGTGGGATTGTCTTAGAGATTCGTTTACTAACGTTTTTATATTTTAATGTATGACAGTTGATTTTGTTAGTTATATGCTTAAACATTTTTTTTATTTTGATGATATTGCAAATGGAGTTTTAATAGTAACATTTAAATTATTGTTAGTAATGTAGAGAAATAAAATAGATCCTTGCATATTAAACTTACATAATATGCATGCCTTGACAAGATTGGTAGGGCTAATCAGTTCCTGTGAATTCTCTAGGTTTCTGTACACAACATGTTTTCTGCGGCAGACACATGTTGGCTTGTTTCCATCATATACAGCTTTCATCTCTGCTTAATGGCTGAAGCTCCAACACAGTTTTAAACAGGAGAACAAATATTTATCTTTGTTTTCTTGCTGATATTACAAAGAAAGCTGCCAATCTTTCAGAAATGATTTAAGAAGTGTTATAATCTGTTTTTAGACTGAAAGTATTCTTCTCTACTTTTCTAAATGTCTCCCAGTAGATTGGTTCATCAAACCTCATGCTCTCTTTGTTTTGTTGTAGTTGTTAGCTTTGACTCAGAAACTCAGTACATTAGCCTAATCTGGCCTTAAACTCAATATGCAGGTAAATCTGGTTTATTACTTTTGGTGAATTCTTTTCTTGATCTCTCTGTTGCTGGAATTATGCAAGCACACTCAGCTTTTAGATTTTGTTAGTTATTATTGTTAGTTATTATTAATTATTATTATTATTATTATTATTTGTGTGTTTGTATGTGTGTGTGTACAGTGATTTGAAACTTAAGCTTGGTAAATGATGAGCTATTATCCTGAACTGTGTCCCAGGACAATATTAATTTTCAATTAACTGTTTCATTTTTTGCTATAATATATTAATTTAAAATATAATTTGGGTACATTAAATATTTTAAAATTCTAGAATCAATTGTATCAATCAAATGGGTTGCTTTGAAGATTGGTGAAAAACTAAATGAATTAGTGAATAAAAATAAACATACATTGTTGCAGTGTATTTGATCCCTGAGATTGTGTACTGAAAAAAAATAACCATTTCTAGGTATGGCATGGCTCATCCTTAGGACAGACCTTTAATCCAAGAGCTTTCTGTAAACAGGGTTCATAAAGTCAATGATAGATTAAGAGGCAGAGCAAGCAACCAGTTGACAGTGAGTGAACACAGAAAAAACGTGAGAAGTCCAATGGACTGATAGAAAGACCACAAGAATTAGAAAGAAGGTTAACTCACTCATGAAACTGGGACAGAGGGGAGGACATCCTATTGGGACTCTAGATGAGAGAAGCATGGGAGAGTAGCAAAGTAGAAGGTTCCAGAGGGTCCTAGAAACCTACAAGTAGAACATTATGATAGGCAGATTTGGGCCCAGGGGTCCTGCTCAAACTAAGGCACCAGCCAAGGACAATACAGGCGGGTAAACATTAAACCCCTACCCAGATCTAGCCAATGGTCAGAACATTCTCCACAGTTGAGTGGAGAGTGGGATATGACTTTCTCACGTACTCTGGTGTCTCACATTTGACCATGTCCCCTGGAGGGGGAGACCTGGTGGCACTCAGAGGAAGGATAGCAGGTTACCAAGAAGAGACTTGATACCCTATGAGCATATGTGGGGGAGGAAGTCCCCCTCAGGAACAGTCATAGGGGAGGGGAAAGAGGGGAAAATGGGAGGATACAAGGGAATGGATAACCATTGAGATGTAACAAGAATAAATTAATTTAAAAAATTTAAAAAAAAGAATTAGAAAGAAGGGACGTTAAGTCTGAAGGTTTTTTTTGTTTTGTTTTGTTTTTTTGTTTTTTTTTTTTTGTTTGTTTGTTTTTTTGTTTTTTTTTTTATGACAGCATGGAGAAAGAGAAGTATTTCTTTCCTTCTGAAAGGTCAGCTGAGTAGGAAGGTCAGGTGGGTGCTTTCTCTGCCTCTCTGAGCTAATAGGCTTTCACTCCATCATCTGGCTCATAAGTTTTTATTGGTAAAATGGAACATTTGAGATTTTTTAAAAATCAACAATGCATCTTATTACTAAAGCTATTCACACTCATTACTCTTACAGCATAAGCAAGGAAGAAGAATTAATTACACCAGAAACAGCAACTGAAACTGAGGAAGATAAAGTTCAAACAATTTTACAGCTAAAATGTTAGGAGTTTATCAGTCTGCACAGTCTCAAAGAGTTGTTTTCATTCAGTTGGTTGCTTTGGGGTTTGGTACAATTTGCGGCTATGTTTTGGAGTCAGGCTTATACTGTTTCTCATTGATTTTCTTGGAACACACTTTGTAAGCCAGGCTAGCCTTGAGCTCATAGAAATCCACCTGTTGCGGCTATCTCCAGAGCGCTAGAATTAAAGGACTAAAAGACTATGTTGTCACTCCATACATTAGAGTACCCATTAAATTAAATTAAACGGGAATTCTGGAAACAACTATATATTTTGAATACCTTAATGTAAGCAACTTATTATCCGTACTGCTTCCAAACCTCCCTGTACTCTTATCACAGCCAGGCACAATGGCTGCTCCTTTAAGTAAAGAGTTACTTTGCTTTCCTGAAGGTCAATTATACTCTGATTATTTAATTTTTCCTTAATTTATTAGTTCTCTGAAAACTTTGTGTACTTCCCTTTTTATCATATTCACCTTTCCTTTCTCAACTCCACCTGGATATATCTCTCTTCTCCACCTTCCCTATGTCATGTCTTCATTTTTCCTTATGCATCAAGTCCAATATGTACTGTCTGCATGCTTTATGGTAAGTGGCCTTCCACTGGAGCGTGGGCCTTACAACTGCCACAGCCTTACAGAAAACTGATCAGCACTTTAGCAGTTTTCAGTTGTCAATAGTTTCTTACTCAGGGCTACTATTGTGTTCACCACCACTCCTTCCCTGCCTCCATGTTGCCATTTATTTTTTTATATTGAGCTTGTGCAGGTCTTGATCATGCTATCACAATGGCTGTGAGATGATGTGTGCAACTTCCCTACTATTTCCACAACCAGGTTTTTTGTAGTTATCTAATGCCTACGGCTATTCCAAACTACCATCCCTTCTTCCACGAAGATGCCAGAACTGCAGGAAGGGGTTCTGTAATAGAGCTATTTGGTTGAAGGGTTATCATTTCACATTTTTTTATTCTCTCCATTTTAGTTAGTTGTGGATCTTTTGTTATCACCACCTACTGCAAATAGATTCTTCTCTCATGATGGCTGAGATGTGGACCTTACAAATCAGTTTAATACTATATCCATTAGACAGAATAATAGTTGCACCTTAAGAATTAACCAAGAAACATTGGAGAATGCTTTCCACAATTAATGGCTTGCAGAGTTCCTGAATAACCATTTGATTGAGGGATAAATAAAACAGAAAGGGAATGAGATCCTGAGTTCCAAATATTAACCAAATATAAGGCTGAAATTAAATAGTATACTTTTTTTAAATTCACTTTTAGCCATCCAGAAAATCATACACATAGCAAAGCAAATGGCCATTGTATGTCAGGCTAACATGAAAGGAATTAATTAACTAGGATTTAAAGAAGACTTTGTTCAAATAATGCAGCTATTAGTAGGTTTCCTTGTGTGTATGTGTGAGGGGGTAGTTGGAAGATCCTGCTATTAAGTGTGCAGTTCACCATATCAAGAGAGCTTTCCAAGCTCAGTACAAAATGGAGGATTCCTTTTCTCCGTGGGGGGTTCCTTTTTCTCTGCCTGACCTTATCTGGAGAGCTCCTCTAGGCACAAATGCATGACCATAACCAGAGTATGACACTATACAAAGGGCCACATGACTCAAAGCACTAGTCTCACTCTTTTCCCTGCCCATATGATAATTACATACTATGTTTTAACCAACCAGTCTCTTCTGCCCATACAATAATTAGGTACTGTGTTATGACCAATAAGTCCTTCCTACCTGTAACCCTAAGAACTTCTATATACACCACCTCTGAAACAATAAAATGAGGTGTTTGTCTGAAGCTTATCCTGGAAGTCTTATTCATTGTATTCACAGGTTGTCCATCCAAACTCCATTCATTGCTGCTGTTCCCATTGTCCTTGTGGGTCTGTGACAAATGACCTGTGGGGAAAAGGAGGACCAAAGAGGGGAAGAGTGCGTACTGGTTTATTTCATTGTCTATTCATAACTAAAATATGTGAATAGCGAGATTTTAATCACTGTGACACAGTACTTGAACAATATTACGCAATGAGATCTGATTAATTTTGGTTCCTTTTTTTAAAATCCATTTTCTGTTCCTGATTACTTAGTTCACCACAGTGGGTTTGTAATAATTAATAATATTATAGGACGGGTGTATGGTGGAATAAAGCTGTTAATATCATGATCTGAGAAGCAGAGCAACAGAGCAATAAGTGGCCAGGACAAAACTACTTCGAAGGCATGTCATCAATGACCACCTCCTCTGACCAAGTCCTTTGTCCTAAATAATATATTTGTGTATGATCAATCAACTAATGAATGCATCCTCTAATGAGAGTAATACATTCATGACACAATAACATTTCAATAGTGCTACCATCTAAAGCCAAGCTTTTAACACATAAGTTCACAAGTTAATTTCATACTCAAATAACATCACGAAACTTTAAATTGTTCAATTTAAATTATTTAATTGTCTAATTTATCCCCTTTTTATAAGTATTGTGTTTACTTTAAATATAGAATGTACTGTTTAAAATATTATGTTTGCAAATGTTTATTAAATACAGCCATTTTTATACTGACCAAACCCAAGATCTTTCATCTTCATTACTTCTGTAAGCACCAATACCCCAGGCGCAGAATTTTACACATGCTGTTCTCTGAATATGTATTTTTATTATTATTATTTATTCTGTGTTTGTTTTGAACTATATTTCTGAAGAATTAATATAAAATACTCAAGTATTAAATGTTTGCTGATTTAAAATTTCCTCTCCTCATATAGCATTTAGTAATAAATTATTTAAAGCATATTTATACTATGCATAAATCCTTCCTATAAAGTCAGCAAAAGCTGATTGTATATTTCAGACATTAATGTGCACATCCAAAGACACAGGTGTACTTTCGTATCTACAGAAAGATAGATGCATATGGTATAAATTATTATGGCTTGACCAGGTAATTTCATATTCTTTGTCATTGATTAAGCATCTTTAAATCTATCATGTCACACAGGAAAGATGATAGATAAATGGTGTGGAAATAAAATCTAGATACAGATAAGCCTATTGTAACTTTTCCTATTGCAGCTTACTTGTTCTTTTAGCGAGGCTGAGCAAATCTTGTTAATTTAACAATTTCACATAGTGTACATTTGTATTTTTACAATATTAATGGCACCACAAGAAAACTATTTCCATTCTTCCACAGTTCTCCATGCATATACTCTTTAGCTGAGGTAGTGTGTTTACACAAAAATGTGAAGCACTTCCACACATCAAAGATAAGCAACTGCTAATAAAGCTACCTTCATTGTTAGCATCTTAACACCTCCACATTTGCATACTACATACAGAGAGAAATTAAACAGTAATTGATATCACCATGATTTGATCAACTAACAATTAGCTTGCATAACTAACTTATCCTAAACAGCCTACAATAGCACTTTCAAAGTATTGGAAATAAACCTTGTATTATAATTGAGTTGTATAGGTATAATACCACGTATTAGAGTAGAAATACATATAATGTGTGAAAAATTATCTTCAATTTTGAATTCTATACCAATGTATCTAAAACCCATATACAAAATTCTATACCAGTGAATTAAAAATAACCTTGTGATTAATAAGCATTAAGTTGAGGAGTAGATTTACTAGTATACTTTTTGTTCTGTCATTATTTTCTATATTTCTATATTTCCCCTTCTTTCTTTTCAACCCTATCTCCAAACCTAAAAATGAAAGATAAAGGAAAAGAGACCTAGATCATAAGTAGTCTATTTTTATGACAAGAATATGCATCTTAGATATAACAGAAAGATATGATTCTATAGAAATATGAGGTAAAATAGTAGGAGAAGATCTTCATAAACCTCAGAGACATACAGAATATGGCATCTAAAGATGTTTTTATTATTTTAAAGATTCACTGAAAAGAAGGCAGATTAACTCCTGGTAACACCCAGCCTACTTCAAAGATGATGAGCATCAAAGAACTTCCTTATGGAGATGGCTTCAAATGTGACAAACAAGCCACTGGACAAAATGTCTTCATTTCTACCACAGACAGAATTCTGCCTAAATATGGGCAACTTTTAATACAGGCAGAGTTGACAGCCAAACTCTGCCAACATAGAGTAAATAAGTTCTCAATAGTTCCTGCCTCACAAATATGTCTGTCAGATATATTGGACCAAAAGGTTGAAGATGATGCTCCAATGTTATAGAGAGTTTTGGATGATTGTTCATGCAAAAAAAATTCTCAGCCATCTTCTCACTTGGGAAGCTGCTAACCTGTACTCCCTGTATACTCAAGTAATTAATTTTATTCCTTCTCTAGTCTCTGATGGGGTTGAATACCAGATAGTTTAATTTTACAATTAAGCTTAGTTGTTTAGGGTTTAAGATGTTTTTAGTTCTAGATAGATGTTTTAATTTGATAAGGATGAGATATGATAATATTAATTTACATTCAGAATTTTAGATGCACCAAGATAGGAAGGACGTTTTCTCCTAGGCTTCCAAATGGAAATAGACAAAACTCTATGAATGTATCATTTATATAATTCCCGATTTTTTTGTGATTCTTCTTGCTGTAGGTAGATTATTGTATATATGTATAATAATATAAATATATATGTAAAAAGATTTAAGAAACAAAAATGAAAAAAGAACTGTAAACAGAGTAATATAAGAAAAAGGAAAGCTCCAGAGCATAAATATATTAAATTTAAAAAAGTTAAGCAATTCTTGTCCATTGATCAGCATTACAAGCTTAATGCATATGTTTGGATAAAAATTAAATTCGATTGATTAGTGAAATCTCTTTATAGCCACATATGTATGACAAAACATTCATATGCTGCTTAGGTATTATTGTCAGAAGTTCAAGATTGGCAATGGAAAACATTAAAACATTAAAATCATTCACATTTAAGGGAAGAAAGACATACCTAGTAGTAAAATTTATTCCATGACCAGTCAATCAATGTTCATCTGAATCAGTAGACTACTAATTGGCAAACATTTGAAATTTTCACATAAAAGTGAACAAATTTATTACTTGGAGAATGTAATTTTATACAGAAATAAAAACAAAATACATAGACTTT
Source organism: Acomys russatus (assembly GCF_903995435.1). Lineage (NCBI taxonomy): Eukaryota > Metazoa > Chordata > Mammalia > Rodentia > Muridae > Acomys > Acomys russatus. The sequence goes on along the minus strand of NC_067137.1, from coordinate 103,562,641 downwards.
GGAATGTAAACAACAGCACCAACAAAACCACAATCACTCTCCATTGGATATTTTGTGAATATTTTAATGTTATAGCTGCTTAAATTAAAAAAGAAATGAATAAATAAAAATGAAGACATTCTTTTGAGTCTGAGCAAGCAACACAAAGTCTCCTTGAAAGTAAACCAGGTTCCATTTTATTTGAATTATATGTTTCTGGATATCTAGTTTTGAGTTCTTTATATATTATGAATATTATCCTTCCCTCGTACATGTAGTTGACAAAAGTCTTTTTGCATTTTCTATGTGGCCACACTGAACAAAGGTGTCTTTTCCCATGTAGGTGTATTCAGTTTAATGAGGTCTGATTTATTAACTAACGATCTTACTAAATATGCCAACTTCATTCTCTTCAGAAAGTCTTTTTGGTGCCAATGCATTCAAGGTTATTCTCCACCTTCTCCTCTATTAAGCTCATTGTATCTGGCTTTACAGATACACTTGGAGTTGAATTTTGTGCAGGGTACTAAATATGATTATATTTAAATTGTTCTATTCAGCCTTTCGGTTTAACCATGACAATTTGACGAAGATGCTGTCTTTTGTCAGTGTGTATTTCTGACTTCTTTGTTAATATTTTATGTCCACAGATATATAAATTTATGTCTGGATCTTCAAAATCATCCCAAGTAAGGTAAAAGAGACCCATAGAAACAAATGTGATACATCTCATTTATATGTGGTGTCCTTACCTGCTGTTTATAACTGATGACTACAGAGATTAGATATGGAGTAAGAGACTAGGAGAGAACAGATAAATCTCCCTAGGAAAATAAATAGAATAGATATAGCTATAGAATAGTTATAGATGGGTTGTGGGAGGACTTTAAGCTATTTATTGGGTTTTTTTTCTGCCAACCTTCTCCACTCTTTTTCTCTCTTCCAACATAAAACATTAAGAAGAAAAGAAAGGATGACAGACTAGAAAGGGCCATCATTATTAGTACACTATTTCTGTTGATTAGGGGTATCTAGTTCCTTCTGTCAAGGTTGATCTTTGCCAACAAGATTTCTGATTTCTTCTCCTCATTTCTTTGAATATGACCACTCCACAAATTAAAAAAAAAATCACAACCAACAGCAAACAGCAACAACAGCAGCAGTGGCAGTAGTAGCAAAAGAAGAAGGAGAAGCAACTGCAGCCCCTCTCAGGGATCTCACATTTATACCCTCTCTCAAGAGTCCCCAGAATTCCAAATGTCATACAATTATATAAACTTTCTACGGCGGCAGAAATCACACCCCTTCTAGAACACAAGGCAAATCAAAATGAGCTGCTATGAATAACACGGAGCAGCCCCATATCTAACACCTGGGATTAAAACAAAATATATTCCCATAACATTTCTGTGTTATTATGGAAACCCAAAATTCCCACTACAGTGGATGGCTGCATCAGGCTGATCAAGTAGAAATGGGGAGGGGATGGTGATATGAGGAAAAAAATAGAGGGAAAGACACCTAAATTGAAAGCCATTTGAGGATTAACATGGAAATCTAATATAGTAGAAGCATCCTAACATATATACATATAGGAAAAAATACCTTAATGAAATCTCCCAAGAATGAGGGAGATACAGCTCCACATGGCGATTACTTGTCACCAAAGGGTGCTTCCAGTACTGGGATTGGTTTATATCTAACTAAGATGTTGAATAAAAGGGTCCCATAAGAACCTCCCAAACTAAGATGTTGCCAGCATTATGTATTTCTCTCCTCAAACTGATGGGATGGCAATGGGCAACACCTATACAACTCTCTGAATATGGGGAAGTCAAGTGGGCACTTACAGAAAATTGTCACCCCTAAATAGCATCTTTGAAAAAATAATGTATTCTTTATAATACCAAAGGACAAATTAAACACTAATCCAGCCACAAAACCTTTCATCACAATTGTGTCCTGCCTTCAAGATATGCTAGAGAAATGGTGTCAAAGTCTGTCAGAATAACCAAACAATATCTGATTTGACTTAACGCCCATTCCAGTTGATGGAGCCTATACATAAGAATGCTTTCGTGACCAATTACCTGAGACTAGTTATTACAGAGACCTAGGGCAAAGCTATTGTTATAGATAAATAAATAAATGTAGCAAGAAAATAACTCCTAACGACTTTCTACTGGACACATAGATCAGTGCCTTGTTCAGCCATCATCAGAGAAGCTTTCTCCTACAGTATATGAGAACAAATACAAAACCCCACAGACTGACATTGTGCAGAGAGTGAGAGACCCTGGAATACTCCTCCCTAAACAGAAGGTCTCCATCAAATACTTTCCCACAAAGACTTAGGGAACCATGAGAAAGAGGAGGTGAAAACTTTAATAGCCGGAGTAATGGAGGACACCAAGTATGAAAAGTCCTCTACAACAATAGGATCTGTGCAAATATATGAACTCACTTAGACTGAGGTAGCATTCAGAGGGCTTGAACAGGTCTGTACCAATTGGGGATTCTAGAGCTGAAAGGAGAAGTGGACACATGCCTCAATTTTAACAGCAATCTCCAACTTATAACCACTTGCAAATAAAAACTAATAGTTCCCTCCAAGTCTCACTGGAGACTCACTGGGGAAACAAGTTCTCTAATGGGTAGTCTTCATGACAAACAGCAGATGGCCAGCCGAAAATTAACTCAACATCATATTTGCAGGTTCCTTGCTTTTTGTCATGTCTGGGATCCCCTACTCCACTTTATATTTTATATAGATTTAGTTTAAATTTGTTTTAATGGTTTTTCTTTTCTACTTTTACACGCAGGTCTTTTGCATATACAGTATGGCTTCCAATTTAGTGTTTTAATGGAATTCCTGAATGTGTGAACAAGTGTGTCTTTCTTGTGCCTTCCCTTTGGTTCTTTTCCTTATGTTTCTTTGTATCATACAATTATGATATATTGGCTTTTGTTTTATCTTTTTATATTTCATTTTATTTTATTATTGTCACATGGAAGTGTATTGGTTGTCTAAAGAGAGAAATGTGAATATATTTATTTAATTTAACTGTATGTGTGAATGTGTGTGTGTGTTGTGCACCCACACATGCATTTGTGGTGTACACGCATGTGATTTATCATAGAAGGTATCAGATCATCCATAACCAAAAGAGACAAATTATTATGTAATGTCTAATGTAGGTACTGGGAAAAGCAGCAAGCATTTTCATCTACCCAGTAATGTTTTCCACCTTACTTGCTCTCCTAACTCGAGTTAATCTTTTTCATGGTTTATAGAAAAATATATGTATCAAATTTAAATTTTGACACAACAAAGCTATTTTTCCATGTTCTTACTGTTTTTTATTTTTGTTTTTTCCTTTTAATTTAAAAAAATTTTAATTTTCTACACTTTGCATCCTGATTGCAGGCCCCTCCCTTGTCACCATCTGATCGGACCCTTCCTCCCTCATATCCTTTCCTTCTCTCCCCAATTCCTCAGAAACATAGGAAGAGAGTATGTTCCTTAGACCTGTGACCAAACTTGGTTATCACAGTTTTTATTCATTCTGCTGAAGTCAACTGATGTCTTGTCACCAGCCTAGAAGCAAAATGGACACAGATATATTGAAAGCAAAAAAGCAGCAGGAAGAGGAAAGTGTGATTATGACTTCCAATTAGTAGCTAAGATGGACATTATTGACTCTAAATCGTAAAAAAAAAATAGTGTTTTGTGAATGTAATATGTGTTTGTCTAATATGTGTTTCTTCTGCTTTTTCTTTGGCTCTTTTTCTTGTGTTTGATTGGTTTTCTTTTATTTTGTTTTGTCCTCTTCTGGTTCGGTTTTATTTTATTTTATTATTATTATTCTTTAGGTGTCTGTATTCAAAGGAGTAGCAGAGTTAATGTGAATTTAGGTGGAAGGGGAGGTTGGGAGGATTTCAGAGTAGGTGGATTTTGGAAAATGTTAATCAAAATATAATGTATGACAAAAATATTTTCAATAAAAAATAGAAAAAATATTCATTGTAATCACCATGATGATTCTATTTTGAGATAAACTGGGCAGATTTACCTCTTGGTTGCTAAAAAACTAAAATTTCTCTCCTGGCAAACTACAATTTATATCCATCAAATATATTATAACTATTTCTTTTTGTAAAAAGGCTGTTTCATGCAAATATTAACTGTATGTGCCAAGGCCAGGCACAGATTCACAGAGAACCCAAAGCAGAATTTCTTCAAGACACAAGGAGAGAGATATTTTGTGAGCTGTTAAAATAATGAGGAATTTCCGAAGGCTGTTTGAGGATCATAAGTGTGAAAGCGCAGGATCATAGGCAAAATGCAGCCTAGCTCAGGCCCCAGCTAACTGAAACAAAACTTAAGTTTCCACTCCAGAGAGCATAGCATAGGAGGGTAAATGAATGACATGCCAAAGATTATGGTTAAAGAATACGTTGTTTTAAAAGAAACTATGAAATTATAGTTGTCCTGACTGTGCTCACAAACTTTAGGTGACATTTTAGTTAAAGATGATTTAAACATTCATGTTTATAGGACTTGCAAGTTAAAAATTAGTTTATCTTCATTTTTTACCATGTTTAATGATCTCAAATTGGTATGTTGAGAACTTCAAAGTGATTGCAGATATATAACTCCAACAATCACCTGTAATTGTTGATTTAATTCAAAGAGCCATGTTTGAGCTCAGTCCCTGAATTAAAAAAGCAATTATTATTTACTTATGCAATCTTTATGTATTCTAAATATTAATCTCCTGTCAGCTATACAATTTGGAATTATTTTCTCCTCCTTGAATTTACCCTGATGATGTAATGAAGTTTTCTGTATGGAGAGTTCAAGATCTTTTTCATTGTGTTAGTTTTATGTGATGTGTTGTTACATCAAAAACATTACTTTTCATTTCTAATTCAAATTCAATAGATTAATTAATTATTTATTTAAAAAATGAAAAATATTAATGCTTGCTAAAGAAAAATATTCTTTTTTCCCCTTTCTCATAGAAATGGAATTTTAGATATATTCCAATTTTGTCACCAAGGATATGTCCCTCTGCATCTCTTTCAACAATTTATGCTTATATCGATTTTATTGTTAGAAAAGCTTGTCAAGTATCTGTGAAGATATCCCTTGAATCTGGAGGGTTACAGGTCTTAGAGTCTTCAAGCATAGCAGACAATTGTAGTATCCATAGAAATAGGAGTAAAGGACCTCTTTCCATGGATCACTCAGCCATGTCTCCTCCAAACAGCAAAACACTTAAACACAAAGCACAGCTTGGTCACCGCCCTGACACAATGCTCTCTTATGATAAGTGTGTCATATTCTGATGATACCACTCAGAGAAGAAATATCCAGTAAAGGGAGAAATACAGATTTCAGCTACTAAAGACAAAAGGAAAGATTAAGCGTATTTATTTATTTATTTATTTATTTATTTATTTATTTATTTATTTATCTGTCTTTCTTCTTTCTTTCTTTCTTTCTCTCTTTTTCTTTCTTTCATTCTTTCTAAGTTGGAGATAGATGAAGAGAGTACTGGGAGTGGAATGCTACAATCTGAGGTTGCATCCTGGTCTACCAGAGGTCTGAAAATATATAAGTGTGTGCCTCAATTTTCTCACCTTTAAGAAGGAAAAAAAATATAATAAAATGGTAACAAATAATATAGATGTTACCTGTAAAACTGTTACTATTTGAGAACTCCTTAACTGTGTTTGCACAATAAACTGTAACTGTTTTCTAGGTGTGGTTATAGGAATGCGGTGACAAAAATTGTGTAAACTCTATTATTGCAGGACACACTAATGAAGTGATCATTGTTATTCTAGCTGATGAACCTAAACAATATGGGCTTGTTATTCCTTAACCACTAGTATACTCTCAAAAATCTGACTAAATATAACTGATATAAACAAACTAAATGGTAATATTCAAGGACTCGCCATATTATTTTACAATAAGCTACATAACTAAGAAAAAGTTTTTTTTAAAGAGTATAACAAATTAACACAATAAAGTGATATTTTAGATATCTTATTTTAAGACTTTTATGAAAATAATAAATTCTATTTTGAATAATTGTTCCAAAATTGCTTCTATTCATCTGAGTTTATGAGTATTAAAAATACAATAAAAATAGAATATCTCTTTAGATAACAAAAGGAATGGATTTTAAAACAAAGAAAACTAAAAATGTGAATCACTAAAATAAAGAGAAATAATGGCAACTGAAAACTAGTGTGGCCTAGGTTAACATTTAGTTTAAAATGAAATTAATTTTATTTTTAAAAACAGTAATAATTACACTTGAAAGTTTTTCATAATTCAAAAGGATCATTATAACCAGTACATGTACACTAAATAGGTTTGTATCATATTGAGGTTTAAAGGGGACACAGGTTAAAGAAGGCCACATAATTACACTGACATTTTCTGGATATATCCCGAGGTCAATAGGAAACCATTGCAGTGGTTGACATATTCAGATTTATGTACATGGAAAGAGTGGTTTTGAAATTGTAAAGAATGAATTGGTGTTGGTAAGGTTGAAACTATATTTAAAATATATGTGAGGTGCCATATAATGATCAAATTTAGAATCATATGAGTTTGTTTAAACAATTTGAACAGACTTAATAAGTAATTGGAAAGATCTGAATATATTTTGATGTAAATGTAGGTGCATGCATTATCTTAATTCAGCATATTGTTATAAAAACTTTAACAAAAATATTGAACTCACTCTGCTCTTCATTTTTGTGTGCATTGTGTTCATACTTTATAATAAATTAATTCAAATATTATTAAATGTTTTAAGATAGAAAATATCTTTCATGGATCATAATTCGAATTATTGTCTTTTTAAAAAATTGTTTTTATGGATCTGGAAATACAGGTCAGGTCAAGAATATTAGCACAGATTCTCACCCCACTTCTGATTCCTCTTTATCTCTTCTGCAAACTTCACTCATGCACACATACACCAACAGGCATGTATGCATGTGTGTGTGCATACACACACACACACACACACACAGATACATTGATATTTATTTTAGCCAAGTAACCAAGGTAGGTAAGATTATATGAACTCACTATACCTTGTTAATTTATTACTAATTAACAAATTCAGACACTGGAAACAAACAAATGTTTTTGTCTATATTTTATGCTTAGTGCACTGGTAACAAGTGCAACAAAACTGAGTGATTCATTTCCATGCTAAGGTTCTTGTGACCATTCCTGGTCAACCTAATTGCCGCCTTTGCAGAAGAGGCCTCTCAAAACCTGTACGTTAGAGAGACACCCTGAGTGGGAACATGTGCAGTCTGTAACTTTAACTTTTATAGATCCTTTCAAGTTCAAAGATCTGTGATTCCATAAGAACACCGAAAACAAGACCCTGTAAGAGAAGATAAATGATTGTGATTGTAAATGCAGTCCAAAGAACAGGTTTGAAATGTGACAAATTCAAAACATCCCTTACTCTCCTTTTTTTTTTAAATTGACTGCCTCACCTTTAAATTTGCATCAGAACTTGAAACCATATGTGTTAGAGCCCCATGGCTTAAGTGTCTTTAACACTGACCCCTGTGTGGCAACTAAATTTATAATAGATGACAAAAGTAAGTTCTGGATTATACAAATTTTCTCAGTTATTTTTAATAGGGGATTTTCATACAAATATAGCAAAAATAAAGATTTATTATTCGGGAATTCTTAAGAAAAGTGCTATAAAAGTTTACTCAAAAGGAACAAAACAAAGCATCATTTGGGTTTAGAAAGTTAAATACAGAAGAAATGACCAATGATTCCCTTAATGACAACCAAATGTCTGATTGTTCCCAGGGCTTAGAGAAGCCAGTTTTATTGTGAGATTCCTGGATTCTTTAGGATTAAACTTGTTACCTAAAAATGGTATTCATATTCAGATAGAAAAATCAGCCATGAGAGTCCTATGCAGCATGTATGAGCACAGAATAAGTTCACCTGTGCCTATTTAGGACCAGTTATTATGTGGGGCTCATCGAAATGGGAGGATTTGAACAAATTCTACTTTCTTTAGACTAAGCATATGAACGTGTTATGAAGGACTATAAGGGTTAATGAATTAATGCCAGATTCTCAGACTTAGCCAGCATTGAGGTCAACTTAAGTGTCATGATATTGTAGACAGACTTCATCAAAAAGCAGCAGATTTTTAAAATAAAACTTATCTTCAAGTTCTATTTACATGTCAAGGCAAAAAGTAAAATTTAAGCTTTCTAAATTGTCTATAAAATAGTAATTTTTGTGTTTATTTGGATGTCCTTCATGTATTACTGAACTCTTGTCCTTAAAAACAGTCTTTAGGAACCACAGGTCAAATTATATGTAAATTTGAACTATATATCTTCTTAGTGGCTCACCAAAGCATCAGATGATGTGTCTTGACAGGATCATACATATTACTAAAATAGCAAAGAAGTGAAGGTGGTACCTTGACTTGAGTTATATTAGAGTTGGCACATCCGTGTGTCTGCTTTGAGAGCAATTTCTAGAATGTTCTTTTTATTCTGTTGAATAGATGATTACAGAATGAATTTATTATCTTTTCACACAGGACCTTTATCTCATCCTTCCATTATGTATATCCTCATCCCAAGCCTTTCTCCCATGATATCTATTTCTGTGTCAGGATTCTTTCAGTTTCAAATGACCAAAGTCAAATTCTAAAGTTACTTGAAAATGTGAAGATTATGGCTTAATGTGTGAATTAATACTGCATACTGACCTCTCTAACTAAGCCTGATGGGATGCATTGAGGAGGATATTCTTCATATGTAATCATTCTCCACCAAATTTTACAGTCTCTTGCTGGTAGGCTGCCATGAGGCCATGACCCTTTCCTAAACAGTTGCTAGTTACAACAGAAAATCTCAACCAAGTTAGGACTTGGCTTAAGTGTATCATTCTATCACCTATCTCCCTCCTTTGGGCCCTGAAATTTAGTGGAATGATACCAATTTACAATTGACTACTTCGATGGTCCTACCTTGTGACCGAGCTGTAAGATAGTGTGATGTGCATCCTTAATAGAAAAGATACCCCAGTTTGATAAGATGCAAAGTGCTATCAGTCAAGAAGGGAATCTGTGCTAACAGGACAAATATTGCAAAGGGGGACTAAGTCTGACTACCTTCTTATATGTCCTTACCAAGACAATGCCATAAATTTACACAACTAAACTAATTTAGGTGATAGAATCTTATTACAATAGTGCAAAGCATCGCTATTGTCTGAGAGATAACACTATTCTTATAAAAATTATAATAATACAGTTTAACTCATTCATGAATTTGAAGGAGTATATAAAAGAGCCACTCAATAGCTTTGATTCTGAAACATTCTTTAGGATATTTTGCTGTATTGAAATAGAATGAAAATGAGATATGATATATTTTTGATTCTTAACGTGTCCTAATTTTATTGCTGATTATGTAAAAGGATAGTTAAAACATAAAGCAAATAAACCTTTTTCTAATGTCAAATATATAAGAAATTTTATGCAATAAAACATGTTTAATAAAAGTATAAAGTTGTTTTATATAAGATCAACTTTCTAGATGGCATGATAGTAAAATTTTTAAGATATACTACAAAACAATAAAAATTCAACCATTTTCACAATTCATGAATATTTAGGCCAACATAGCTATAAATAAAACATTTAAAGTGTTGGTTACCCATCTCACCAGTCAAATAAATAACTTTACATGAAAATCTATTGGTGCATATACTTAAATTTTTGTAACTTAGAACATACTAATTCCTGAAAATTGGCACATAAAACAAAAATGAATTTAATTAAAAAAGCTATATAGAGAGACTTTGGTCACTATGAAATTAATTTACACAAATACCTTATATGTTCGTTTTTTCATGTGTGCTGCTGGAAAAGTTAAATCTTGAATTTTTTTTTAATAAAGAATGGGTTTTTAATGTCAAAGTAAGAGCCAAGAACATTTTACAAACGTTACCAGGGTAACCTGAAAGGTCACAGACTATGTCACCTAGCTTGCCCCCTGACCTTGTTTATCTACCAGTTATTGGTCCTTTTTTTTTTGTTTGTTTGTTTTTTTCATATTACTTTTCTTTTTTTTTAATTAATTTATTCTTGTTACATCTCAATGTTTATCCCATCCCTTGTATCCTCCCATTCCTCCCCCCCCTATTTTCCCATTATTCCCCTCCCCTATGACTGTTCTTGAGGGGGATTACCTCCCCCTATATATTCTCATAGGGTATCAAGTCTCTTCTTGGCTACCTGCTGTCCTTCCTCTGAGTGCCACCAGGTCTCCCCCTCCAGGAGACATGGTCAAATGTGAGGCACCATAGTACGTGAGAAAGTCATATCACACTCTTCACTCAACTGTGGAGAATATTCTGACCATTGGCTAGATCTGGGAAGGGGTTTAAAGTTTACCTCCTGTATTGTCCTTGGCTGGTGCCTTAGTTTGAGTGGGACCGCTGGGCCCAAATCTGCCTATCATATTGTTCTACTTGTAGATTTCTAGGACCCTCTGTATCCTTTTATTTTGCTATTCTCCCATGCGTCTCTCGTTTAGAGTCCCAATAGGATACCTTCTCCTCTGTCCCAGTTTCCAGGTAAGTCAAGGCTTTCGTGGGACATGCCCCTTGGGCTAGTATGCAGATATAAGTGAGTATATACCATTTGATTCTTTCTGCTTCTGGGTTAACTCACTCATTATGATCATTTCTAGCTCAATCCATTTATCCACAAATTTCGGGAATTCCTTGTTTTTAATAGCTGAGTAGTATTCCATAGTGTATATGTACCACAGTTTCTTTATCCACTCTTCTACTGAGGGACACTTAGGCTGTTTCCATTTTCTGGCTATTATGAATAAGGCTGCTATAAACTCAAGAAATTAAATCTTGAATTTTAATAAACTAATAAATATATTTAAGCACAGATGTGGATATTTTCTATACAAAGATTATATCACAGTTATTGGATAATTCTAGAAATTAAAATGGAGAAGAATAAAAAATAACTATGAAACTGAGTAATTATTGAGAAGTATAGACACATCTATATATCATAATATATATATACACATATGTATATATATCATGAGAAGTAATTGAATATGAAAATCTCAGGAAGATATATATTCAGAGTTAAGAGAGATGTTTTTAATATGAAATTCTTAAGAACTTTGGTAACATATTATGTCACCAAAATTAATGTTATTTTATTTAAGCATCAAATGTTTGAAGGTAAATTCCTGCATGTCTTCTACCTGGCATACACAAAACATGCTCAATTCTATCAGGTAAAAATAAGTATAGATAACAAATAAAGAGTAGACTACTATCCATACAGAAGCTATTGAATTGTGAAGCTTAGAAATGATATTTAATCACATATGCTATTTTTAACTTGTTGGAAGACAGTCACCTTGAGAAGACTACCAGAAAGAAAAGTGACACAGAATTAATATGTTCAAAACTGTTGCACACCATAGGATTAGTATCAACAGTAGTAACTCAATTGTATACTAAGAAAATGTTTAGTGCATTTCCTTTACCCTACAATAAATGATATGGGGGATTATTCATATATTCCACAAATTAACAATGAACATATGTGCCAAAACATCACTCTGTGCATCCTAAATTAATGTATAATTTTAGTATAAAACAGAAATGTAAAATAATAAAATGAGACTATCAGAAAAGAACATAGAAAGAACAATTAAGCCCTATACACACCTTTATAAACTCAAAAAGAGTAAAAAAAAATAATATCTGTCTTTAAGAAGATGTTACTGTCCCTTGGATGGGGACGCCGGGTGGCACTCAGAGGAAGGATAATAGGTCACCAAGAAGAGACTCTATACCCTATGAGCATATACAGGAGGAGGAGGTCCCCCTCAGTCACAGACATAAGGGAGGGGAGTAGGGGGGAAGCGGGAGGGAGGGAGGGAGGAATGGGAGGATACTGGGGATGGGCTAACAACTGAGATGTAATATGTATAAATTAATAATAAAAAATAATTAATAAAAAAAGAAGATGTAACTGAGGTTTAAAAAGTAGAAATTCAAATAAATGTATAGCTTCCACCTAAGAAACAAAAGAAAGGGCATTAAAAATAAAGATACCAATCATTATGAACCAGTTTAGAAGGCTGCCTTCGACTGTCCATATTGCGCAGTACTAGGTATGAAACCATGGCTATAGGTACTTGACCTATTGACAAGAATATATATAGTTACACAGACACACAGACACACAGACACACACACACACACACACACACACACACACACACACACAAACACACGAAGCAAAGAACAAAACCTCTCAAATCTAAAGTTAATTACATTTTATTTATTTTAAAGAACTGAGAAATATCGGGCAAGTGTCCTATTAAACCACATGAAGCATCATATCGGTTTTATAATTTATCGAGTCTATGAGCTGATTTCTGATGGATCTGTGCATTCACATGTGAATGTTTTACAATGTGCTTAACATGTACAAAGCAAATACATCCTGAAGTAAACAATATTTGTGATTACAATGTCCATCCTAAAAACTACTCTTATTTTCACAGAATGCTCTTAAAACAAAACACACATAACTTCCTTTTCTATTGTAATGTGATATACAGTGTATTTCTCTGTTTGTTCTTTAATTTGTTATATATGGTTTGGGAAACCATGTGGCATCAATTAGAGGTGTATTGTTTGCTAAATTACTCAAGGCTTTTATATTCCTCACACCCCTTTATCATCCTATACCAACCTCGCAATATCATAATTGCACATATATATCTTTTTTTCAGATTAATGTTTCAGTCTGTTACCCCATCCCCTAGCAAGGTTGATCACACAGAAGATTAAAAGTATGTATGTATCACTCTGAGATTCCATCTTACACCCATCAGAATGGCTAAAATCAAACATTCACGTGACAACACATGCTGGCGAGGATGTGGGGAGAGAGGAACATTCCTTCATTGCTGGTGGGAATGCAAACTAGTACAGCCACTTTGGAAATCTATCTGGTGCTATCTCAGAAAAATGAGAATAGGGCTTCATCAAGACTCAGCTATTCCACTCCTTGGAATATACCCAGAAGATGCTCCAGCACACAACTAGAAAATTTGCTCAACCATGTTCATAGCAGCCTTATTCATAATAGCCAGAACATGGAAACAGCCTAAGTGTCCATCAGTAGAAGAATGGATAAAGAAAACGTGGTACATATACACTATGGAATACTACTCAGCTATTAAAAACAAGGAATTCCCAAAATTTGTGGACAAATGGATTGAACTAGAAATGATCATAATGAGTGAGCTAACCCTGAAGCAGAGAGACTCAAATGGTATATACTCACTTATAACTGGACACGAGCCCAAGGGGCAGGTTCCATGAAAATATGCACCTACCAGGAAAGTGGGATAGAGGTGAGAATATCCTATTGAGACTCTAGGTGAGAAAAATATAGGGGATAGGGAAGTAGGTGGATCCAGAGGGTCCTAGAAACCTACAAGAGTAACATTATGATGGGTGGATCTGAGCCCAGGGGTTCTGCTTGATCAAAGGCACCAACCAAGGACAAAACGTGCAGCCATCATCAAACCCCTACCCAGATCTAACCAAGGGACAGAACATTCTCCACAGTTAAGTGGAGACCAGGGACTGACTTTCACAGGATCTCTGCCGCCCCATATTTGGCCAAGTCCCTTTGATGGAGAGGCCCAATGGCACTCGGAGGAAGGATAGCGGACTACCAAGAAGGGACTTGATACCCTAGCACCATATTCAGGGGGAGGAGGTCCCCCTTGGTCACAGTCATAGGGAAGGGGGATTGGGGTGAAAGTGGGAGGGAGGGAGGAATGGGAGGATGTACGGGATGGGATAGAAAATGAGATGTAATATGAATTATTTTATTTTTCAATTAAAAAAAGTATGTATGTATCACAATGAGATATTTGGTTTGCATTTCAAATTTATATAACTATCCATTGTCAGATTAGTTATTTAATGCATTTGAGATTTAATCAATATATTAAACCAATAAGTTGAAATCTGAAGGCTGGTATGTGGAAATAACAAATTTTCACCACACCCTGAATAAAATTTGAGTTTTTTTATTATTTACAAAAAATGCAGAATAGTATTATCTTAAGCACTACCTACCCCTCCTTACATACCACTGACCTTGATGGTATTGAAAACATAAATATAGAAAGGAAGAATGGGAGGACACACACATAGAGAAATAAAGAGTGTGAGGGAGAGAGAGAGAGAGAGCGAGAGAGAGAGAGAGAGAGAGAGAGAGAGAGAGAGAGAGAGAGAGAGAGAGAGAGAGAGAGAGAGAGAGAGAGAGAGAGAGAGAGATCTGGATCAGTGCAAGAATGCATACTTTATTTGGATGGCCTTCATGTAATAGATTATTTAATGTATGCAATTTGGACGGTTTGGTATAGACAGACAAGAAATAGGTGATGAGACATTGTCAAATGTCTCCAAGTACAATTTTGAGAATAAGAAACATGTCGTTTACCATTGGATACGAAGGTAATAGAAACACCTAAAGAGAAAGAAGATGTTCTGCATTACTGATTCTTTAAATCAGGAATCACCAGATATAGTAAAGCCATCTTCTCTGACAGAGATTGATGAACAGTTTGACTTTGTGTATAGTGATGGAAACAGTATATTTTAAAAATAAATCAAATATCCAGCAGTGGTACCAATATGAGTCCGATGCATGTCCCCAGACACTAATGCGTCATGACTAAGAATAGTACCTAAATTATAGAAATGTAGATGAAATGTTAATATAGGCAAATAACACCGGAGTAACTGATACATTGCAAGTACTATATAATTAAAGCAAAACTTGACCTGTGTAAATTATGGACAAACAAGAAGACTGAAAAATAATTACAAGTATATAATATTTAACTCCAATAGCATAATCTTATATTTAGAGATGAGACAGAAAAGGTAGCCGTTGAAAAGTGATTAAAACAGTAGATGATTAATTAGGAAGAGAAATGGACTGTACTTGCCTATAAATGACTAGGACACTGACTATAATTAAAGAAAAAGCAGGTAATAAAGAAATTCTGCTAAAAGGAAATAGAAAAGGAAGATAAAAAACATTTATATATAGTTGCGTGAATCTTTGTAAGTATACTTTCAAGAGAATTTTGAAAATAAAATCCTGTTTTGACCCAACAACAATAAACAGGCAAAACAAAGTAAAAATAGAAGGATATAGAAAAACTTTACTAGGAAAAGGATCAGACAGAAAATGAATTTGGTAAATGCGTTCATTGTTTATTGTAACAATGTTTATTGAAAAGGGCATGTAATACAATGTGTTTATATGTAATGAAATGAATCAATAAGAACTGGGGGAAATAACAGTAATATGAACACTAAGCATCTAAATTCCATGAATAAGCATCAGATAAAGCTTTGGTGAGATTTCTCTATGGAATCAAGGATCCATTTGACATTTAAGTGCTGTGTTCAATTTGTGATTGGTAAATTGACTTTAGTCTTTGTTTAAGATTTTATTGCATGAGTCTTATTATTTATTTTAACACCATGGTCTCGTCTTTACAATTCCTCCAGTGTCTCCATCGCAACAGCTGTAACACCTCTCAGATTTATGACTTCCATATATATATATATATATATATATATATATATATATATATATATATATATATAATACACACAACATGCGTGTAAGTGTATATGTACACTATATTTAATTATGTATATGTGCATGTATATATTATATATATATGTATATTTAGGGCTGACCACTCAGGATTTGATAACCTAGCAAAGAGCTTATCCATGGAGAAAACAGATTCTCCTCCCTTAGCATCATTAGCATTTTAGATTTGGGGCCTTAAAATATTTTCCTCATACATGTAGGAATGGCAACTTGGACATACTCCAGTTTGTAGGGTTGCCTAGTTCTGTGTAATTACTGGACATAAGCTCAGAGAAGGATGTACTTAACTTTAAATATACTATATTTCAGGGAACATAGCAGAAGGGAGATTTGAGAATCTGATAAAATCATCAACTATGATAATAGTCCAAATCGAATTGGTGACTTTGAAATAATTAATTCAGAGAACCTTGTTCTCCTGGTATCCTCTGTCTGCCCTGGTTCTTACAATTTCTGCCTCCTCTTCTGCTGTATCCCCTTAGCTCTGAGAGAGCGAGTTGACGGAGACCTCGCATTTAGACTTTGTCTCCATGGAGTGTCTTGATGTGGACGCTACATTATTCATGTACATTATTAAAGAAAATCTGTTTGACAGTGACAGGATAAGATATTAATGTGCAAGTATAGCAGAACATCATTAGGAATCATTTTAGCGATACGTTAAAAGAAACAGTTGTGGGTTTTTTTTTCTTTCAAGTTTCCGGGCTATCTAGTCTCTGGTTCGTCGTTACTCAAGCCGTGGTGAGCACACTCTTTTGTTCATTGAGTGACAAAATAAAATCACACATTGATTGCCTATTCTGAGAAGTTTTGTGCCACCATGGACCTACCATATTTTGCAGATATACAGATTGTAGGTTAAAGGACTGTGGTTGGGTTGATGTATATATCTTTACCCTTGAATCCTGCAAAGTACCTTTTTGTACCAAAGAGATTAGAATATATGGGTGAAGGATCCATGTACACACCAGCTTGACTTTTCCATATTCAATGAGTTGTTTGGGTTTTGTCCTCAGCAATGAGGCTCCAGTGTCTGTTAGAAGAGAGCAACCCTTTGTCTTAGCAACAGCCTGGCTTGTTGGGGAATTTCCACAGGGACTCCTTGGCCAAAAAGTCAATTAAATACGACTAGCCCCACCACTGAAAGCCTTGCCTTGCTACACTAGAGAGCTGACACTTTGTACCCTCACCCCATTACTAGTGGACCTCAATAGGATATCCTTTATACATTTTAGGAAATTTCCACTGTACTATGTTTCCACACAACCCCCTAAACACCCTCCCCAGTTCTAGATGTAGCACCTTATATTCTTCTCAATTCTTTTTAAAAAAGAGGGTTTTTTGAGAATTTTATGCAGAAAATACGCTTTGATTACATTCTCCCTATAACTCTTCCAATACTCACCTCAAACCACATTTTTTCTTTCCCAATGTCTGTCCTCATTTGTATTACTTTATGGTACAGAGATTCCAATTTGTGCTGGCCATATAATCAAGAGTTTGTTGCCTTTCATTGGACTTAGTTAACTTAGTCAACTGACCAGGAGCCCTGGACTCTGCCCTAGAAACCAACAACTATCAATAACTATGCAGGAAGGTGTTAGGACTCAGGAGCCAATTCCACCAGCAGTCCCAGGATAAATTATGCTATAATATTGACTGGTTTGACCTTGCACAGGTTTTTGGCAGGTAAACCAGGATGCAAAAAGCTTATGAGTACAACAGTTCTACTGTGTTAAGAATGCACTGTTTCATTTCTGCTGTCACCAAACATGGACTCCTACAATACTCTAGTCCCCTCTTTCACAGTGGTAACTAAACCATCTCAGAATTATGTATGTGGTGTGACTGTCTATTGTAGCTGAACACTCTAGAGATATTTGTTATTTGCACATTGACAAATTGTGAGTTTCTGTATTAGTTGCATTATACCACAAAAAGAAGCTTTCCATTGAGGACTCAATGCTGTACTCTCATGTGGATATTGGATTCAATTTTTAAATGACAATTAGATGCTTCATACATTCAGTAAATTAATAGTAGTAGGTTAAGCCTATTACTTACACACCAAGATTTTTGGACAGATTCATATCTCCAAAAATATTTTTCCTCCTTTGGAGCAGGACTTGAATCCAATCAGAAATCAGTTTTTAATCCCATAACATTTTTGACACGATCTGCTTCCCAGTTTTCATATCTGGGTTGATGACTTCATCCTCAAAGAAGACTACATAGCTCTCTCAGATGCCATGAACGCTAGTCAGCCAGAAGGAAGTTTCCTTGTCAGTAGTAAATTGATTCGTCCACATGCAGAGGTCAACGTATATGTTATATTTACAAATAGGGACTTAGCAATGTATAACCACATATCAATTCACTGATGTTTATGAGAGATTTTATATTCAGTTGTATCATTTATTATTATTTTGAAACATTATGCCATACTTTTATTAATGATTTTATTTTTAATGTTTTAAAAGATTTTCTCTCCTGCTCACATGCATCTTTGTTGTGGTTTCTATTTATCTTTTTGCTGTTAATGCCTTATTTCTCATTTTGTAAGAAGGAATTCAATAATTACTGAGTTGTGATGTTTCTTATAAGTTAAATATAATCCATTATTAATGGGCTTCCAATGTTAATGTTCTAAATTTAAGTGCTTAAGAATGTGAAAATATTTGTGGAAAAGATAATATCAAATGGCAGAAGAGTACTGCAAATATATGCACATGTTTTTAATTCTTCTAAATCCCTTGGTTATCTAAAGCTAATCTGCAATTATTGTATGTATTTTCAAAAAGGAACATGTTATTTTAAGGACAGTAGCTGTCCATGAAAACGAGATGATTGTACTTTTTGTGTCTAAATTTATATTATTAAAAATTTGTAAATTTTTCCTATAACTAATTCATATAATTTAAAATGTCATATTAAGATAGATTTATTTACTCATCCCTACACTCTAAATTTGAAGATATTAAATAGATAATTTCAAGTATATATTTATTTTAACTTCTAAGTACCTTGGGTTAATTTTAAGTCACCTTTTAGGTTAAAGTCTATTTTATGGAGAATTAGCATTGTCAATCCACCTTTCTTTCCATTGTATGTTTCTGGTTTTCTCTTTTATGCAGTTATGTTTCTTCATAATAGATTTTACCTATATGTATACATATATGAAAAATATAAATATATATTCATTCAACATACCTACTAAAAAGATGAACAATGCATACTTGATTTTGATAGATATGCTAATAAATGAATATTTAAAAAGAAATCAGATTAAGAAAATCTCCTAGCTTTTTACAAACAAAATATATAAAAACACTTAAGTCTAGAAAATTTAATTTCATTTGTCTGATTTTTTTATTTTGGTTCTTAACCCTTAAAGATTTATCAGGGCTAAGTTCACTGTATAATATTCTCTTTGTCTACTAATATTATTTAGTCTTAGCTTTGACATATATGAAGGCTGTAGAAATACAGAACATTCTCCACAGTTGAGTGGAAAGTGTGATATGACTTTCTCACGTACTCTGGTGCCTCACATTTGACCATGTCCCCTGGAGGGGGAGGCCTGGTGGCACTCAGAGGAAGGACAGCAGGTTACGAAGAAGAGACTTGATATCCTATGAGCATATACAGGGGGAGGAAGTCCCCCTCAGTCACAGTCATAGGGGAGGGGAATAAGGGGAAAATGGGAGGGAGGGAAGAATGGGAGAATGCAAGGGATGGGATAAACATTGAGATGTAACAAGAATAAATTAAAAAAAAAAAAAGAAATACACTTTTAAATCTGTAGTGAGTTCTCTAACATCTATGAGTATATGAATATTAATTGACTAATAAATGGAGTGTTATTTCCAGTTATGCCACTGAATTGTGAACATTAAATTGTCATACTGTTTGAAGTTTAAAGAGCCAAGGATATTTGGTTTCCAATTGTTGGGATTCTTGGGTCAATACTATGAGAATACAGCTTTTCAAATTAAGACAATGACTTATATGTCAGGGATTGCTGATTTGTTACCCAAATATAGACATTATTATACTCATTTTCCACCAAAAGAAGAAGCAGAAGAATTGGAATATTGCCTTAACTGTATTTTAAGCCTGTACTCAAAAAAAAAAAATCAACCCCCCCAAAAACAAACAAAACAAAAAATACTGAGTAATAAAGACTTAACAAGAAAACAGGCCAAAGCAGTTGTTGAACATTTGCTAAGATGATTTTTTTTTCATTGCTGAATAGCATAGATGGACTTACCAATAGAACTTTGAACCAATATTAAAGAAGGTCTGGTGATTTTTCACTTCATTCTGAGTACATATATTAAATTGAAATTTGAATTAGTCCAATTTTCATGAAATTTATTTGTATCATTTTATTCTCAATCTAAGAGGAGCAATACATATTTCTGAGAAGATGTCCCAGGTGCTTAAGCATTTACTCCTATAAGTCAGTAGATCCCTAATATTCTCCACAGAAGAAACTACTGAATGACTATATACTATTCTGCTCTTATTTGCAAAGGATATGTTGTAAATATAAAATTGATTTTAAAGCATGATTTCAATTTTTTAAAAGCACATTCATTTACAGCATGAGGAGTGTTTTGATGAGTCTATTTAAATTAGACAAAACCGCAATGTGTATCATGGCCTCAACTGTGTATGAACTTTGACCTTGTGGTTACTTCAATGTAAAGTTTGTTTAATATACCATAATAGCAGTTTTTAAGTACACAATAAAATTAATATTTCCTTTGTGGTACACATTTGTTTGTTCTAACCAATTCTTTTTACCATTAATAAGCTACACTAGAGACTAAACATAATGATCTACTAATTGAAGCATAACAAGCATTTACTTAATGAAATAGAAAAGCTATTAGTACAAATTTAAATTCTACAAATTTTTTTCATGGGATTGTATATTACTCTGAGCTTTCTATTTTTATCTTACCATACTCTGATGATATTTATTCTTAATAAATCATAGGGATGTGCTGATTAAGATACCCTATGAGAATATATAGGGGGAGGTAATCCCCCTCGGGAACAGTCATAGGGGAGGGGAATAATGGGCAAATGGGGGGGGGGGAGGGAGGAATGGGAGGATACAAGGGATGGGATAAACATTGAGATGTAACAAGAATAAATTAATAATAAAAAAAAAGAATTATGTCCACGAGGAAAAAAAAAGTTAAAAAAAAAAAAAAGAAATATCTGAAACAAAACAATTAGGAAGTAATAATTGAAAGTAAAATCAATTTATCACAATATGTAAAATCTTCAAGAAGTGCAGAAAAGTAATGAAAATATTTCAGATCTACACATCTGACCAGACTATGACAGATAATATTTCACTGACACTGCAAGATGGAATATAAATATACTCTATATACAGGATAACCCGGTGAATGGATTTAAGAAATCATGATGAGAATACTATGTCAAACAGTATGTGGAAAGTATGGTGGCATTTTTCCTAACAGTTAATGGTCACTTGTCCTTTTATTAAAGACTATTTATCAATTCACTAATTGTATTTATGTTGTGGTGTTTAATTATGTAGATATTCCAAATAATAATCTCTCAGAAATGTGATTGGCCTAGGTGTTCTCTATTTCATAGCTTTTCTCTTCGATTTTTACAAAGTTAGTTTTCTTTTCTCTTCCTCACTGTAAATATTTTTGTAAAAAAGGACAAACAATCCCATTTGTCAATTTTTAGCTTATTTCCTACACTGTTGGAGTACTGCCTATAAAGATTTTGCTCTTGCTTTTGTTTCAAAGAGTTTGGGGAGTGTTTTTTTCCAATAGATTTTATTTCTTTAGGACTTCTATTGAGCTCTGTAATTGACTTTTGGGGGGTGAAATCTTGTCTTATATTGAGTCATAGATTCCATAGATAGCTATATAGTTTCTCCCATCGCTCAGCGAAAAAAAAAAATACAAACAAACAAAACATTTAAAGCAAGTAACACCCACAAAACAAAAGCCCAAACAGAAAATTAAAAGCCCAATAAGAGAAAAAAAAAATCCTGAAGCAAAACAAAAAATCCAAAAATATTACATGGAGTTTGGTATTTTGTTAGTCAACTAACTGTGGGCTTGGGCCCAGCCATGGCATGTGCTGATATATTCAATGAAATGCCAGGGGGAGAAAATTTATTTTTCCTTTGCCAGTGGTTATCAATAGCAAATAGCTTCTCCGTTAGGGCAAAAACACATATATACTTCCTTCTCTTAGTTCTGGGACCCTGTCTGGCTTGAACCTATGTAAGTCTTGTGCACGATGGCATATTCACAAAGAAGAGACTTGATACCCTCTGAGCATATAAAGGGGGAGGAAGTCCCCCTCAGTCACAGTCATAGGGGAGGGGAGTAAGGAGAAAATGGGAGGGAGGGAGGAATGGGAGGATACAAGGGATGGGATAACCATTGAGATGTAACAAGAATGAATTAATAAAATACATTTAAAATGTTTTATTATCTGAAGAAATGCTCTCTCTCTCTCCCCCTCTCTCTCTCTCCCCCCACCCCCTCTCTTTCATGTGTGTATGTGGAGGGGTCATGGCACTAAAAGGGGAGCATGAGATTAAAGTAGAGGTCTAAAGTGGGGGAGACAAGAGTACATTGGAATGTACATAGCATTAAAGAGTAGTGGGAGATTATGGTGGAAGTAAGGGGACCAACAAGAGAGGGGCAGGCGGATACAGAGTCCAGAGAGAAGAATAATACGTGCAGTATATAATGGTGCATACGCATGATGATGTCATAATAAAGCCATCATCTTTGCTAACAACATAAATAAAAAGTAATTGTAAAGAATATATATATATAGAGAGAAATATTTATATCTTGAATACATTTTAAGTATAAGAAAGAAGGTGGAACTTATTTACTCGACGGCGACTAATTCGGCACTATAAAGTAGCTAAGTTGCACTTACGAATTTGAGGGCGTGTTTCTAAACCTGAAAATTGAAAGCAGCACCCTTGACACGTGATTGTATCTGTAGGTACATGAAGATAGACAGAAACAATTTACAGTGATCTAAATTAGTACAATGGTTGTCCAGGATGTCATCAAATATAGCTAGGACTGACCAGAGGGCAGAGGAATAGGAAGAGTCTTTGTTTTCATATTATTACAATCGTTTTCATTATAAGGATATGTTTATTTTGAACACACAACTTAATTGTAAATTAGTTATGTAGTCCTTGCCCATACATTCCCTTAGCTAAAAATATAAATGAATAAAATGAATAGTTTGTTCTAATATAAATATAACTATGAACTAATTGGATACTTTTCCTAAATAATTCAACTTTCCTTCTGAAACTTTACTTTATATTATGTAATTTGAAATAATCTGGAAATAGATTAAGAGGAGAAACAGACTACAAACTTATTGAGAGAAGTGTGTGTGTGTGTGTGTGTGTGTGTGTGCACGCGCGTGCATGGAATTCACTCTAACATGAAGCTCAAAGAAGACTCTCAAATGACTTTCAGTTGCAAAAAGAAAAGTATAATGTGTATTAACTTTTCGAATGCGAGAAACATTTTTTTTTCTATGAGACATGAATATGGACAAAGGACAGACAAATTCTGGGATTGAGTTCTTTGGCCTGAACATGCCATATTTGATTGTTAGTTTACTTTTCCTTGGTTAATGAAATTTCAGTAAAAGGATTGAAGGTGACTGTACTGCGTATGATATCTGCAGTCAATTAGGAAGGTGAAGGCACTCCAGATATCGTCTGCTGAATTTGCTACTCCCTAGAACTCTCAGTTTGACATCTCCACAAGCATGTTTTAAAGTATTATTTTTTAAACTTTAGTCATATCTACTTTATTAACAGAGTTTTAACTGTCGAAAGGATGATTTATGGCAAGTATTTTTAAAAAATATGTTTAAACCATAATTCTTATTTACATTGAAAAATGCCCAGATTCTAAGGTTCCTTTTCTCATTTTTACATTTAATAGTTTCTCATTCTCTCTATCCACTCCTCCGTGCCGTGTCTGTGTGCGTGTGCGTGGGCGTGGGCGTGGGCGTGTGTGTGTGTGTAGAGGGATACTGCTGCATGTCAACTCTATAAATCGCAGAAATGAAACTCAGAATGTTGTAATGTAAGTGTTGCCATTTTGCTCGGAACCAGCTTGCTGTTCTCTTCTTTTTTCCACTTTAAATTACTGTTGTTAAACTTCATTTAATCTCAAATATTTTATGAAGAGACATTTTTCATAAAAAACTAGAAGGATAAAAAGATAAGTTGACTTTTTATATCTTAAAAAGTAAAGTACAAATGATCAAAGTTGTATTTCTTTGACTGGACTTCATAAAATAAAGAAATAAAATTGATAGAGAATACAAACATTTTATCATATTTATCCTCCCAACTTCTCTCTCTGATCCATTCTTCCCACCCTCACTTCCCTACCACCCAACTGCCTCCCTCCCTCCTTCTTTCCCTCCATCCTTCCCTTCTTTCTTATCTTCCTTCCTTCCTCACTTCCTTTCTTTCTTTATTCTTGTCAATCCTATTCTTAACAAGAGATGGGACAAAAACTGAGATATAATCTGAATAAATTATTTAAATAAAAATAAATTTATAAGAAGAATATTCAATTTTGTAAAATTCTCTATTTCTGAAATTTTCTGTATTTATTTCATTCTTATAAAAATAAGTGAAGAAAATTTTACTTGCATGCATTGAAGCCATTTCATTATATTTTTACTAAATCACATAATTTGTTGAATTTTATGTAGAAGTTTTTCTAAGCTTAGATTATATTACTTCTGTTATTAATTACTTATGTATGTTTATAATCTATTATTCCAGATCTTGTCGTAGATACAGAAACAAATCAGAGAGCAAGACTGATATGCTTCAACAAAACTTGCTTTAAAACTGGAGGTATAGACAAAACACAGGAAGCTAAAATTAAAGAAGATGCGGGCACATGATTATGTTCAATGGAGAAAACCCCAAGAACTTCCTAACATCATACTGTATACACATGATTGCAGTTGTTTGCTATTCTATTTTTAGAGTATTTGCAGTCTCCTGAATATATTATAATGATTTATTTTCTGTCAGATTTATTTTGGTTTAGCTTTCATAATAAAGTCTTACTCATTTGTAAATATTGACTATGAGAGCTACTCAATACATTTTTTCTTTTTTTAATATTAGTTTATGTAATGACATACTAATATTGTTGTTTTTTCAATCAGTATAATAATGAACAAAATTATTTAAAATAAAATTCTTTGTACCATGTGCATGGCATGTTAATTATCCCTTTTGAATGATTTACATCAAGGATTATAACAAATTTTTTTCTATTTTATTTAACTTAATGTAGTTTATATTTGGTGTGTATTCTTATTCTGGTCATGCAATTACTTATATAAATGTCTAATACAATGTGAAGTATTTTCAATGACATGATTACATTCCTAAATTTCAGACAACTTCATCAAGTATAGCTGTGGATTTTACCCAATGAAATAAATACCCTTGACCACATTATTTCTACAAAATGTTGATGCTAGATATGGCTTTGCCAAAAATCCGGGTCATGTAAGGTTTGTGTTCAAATACGGAATCCTTGACCCTCAGCAACTATGACAACATACATACACAAGCCCTACTGAATCTTGAGCCAGACAGGTATCTCAGTAAGGATATATAGAAGTGGACGTGGAATCCCACCACCAGCTAAGGAGTTGTTAGCAAATAGTAGTTTTTAAGATAGTTAGCATTCTTTAATGGTGTGACATTGGAAGGTCTCTCACTCTCCAGGACAGGCTGGAAGAATATGTGAGACTATAAAGTTGGATTCTATGGGAAGAAGAAAAAGGAGCAATTCTATAGGAATGAGAAGGAGAAGGGCAAAGAACCAGAGAAGCAAAAGGAAAGTAATGTTTTCCTCCTAAAGTCAGACAGTTGCATTTATTATTTACTTTTATTTAGTATTGTAAATACTATAGAATGCATTCATATCTACACAGAAGAATGTGCTTTGGAATTCATATTAAAAAGCATACTTCACAGCAATTTCCTGAGACAGTTCCCATCAATTTTCACCTACTTTTTTTTCCCTCTTTTTTACATTTTAACTGTTGAAACTTATTTTGAGTTGATTTTTGTATACTCCAATGATATAATTAGAATGTCACAATGAACCCTTTCATTTGTAAAAATGATTATTATATTGGTAAATAAAATATATGCTTTTATATATGCTTTTTATAGAGTAACACAAACAAAAGGGAGATTCGAGAGTCTTAAGCAACTATATAGAGATTCCAGAACAACTTAGCCACCAATTTTCAGGATTAATGCAAAAATTATACAGACAACAAAAAAGAAAGCCCTTTGATAATTGTTGCTTTTCAAACAAATTAACACATGCAGGAAACTGACATTTTACCTCTCCCTTTTACTAAGTGTGAAAATTAACACAATGAATAGAACATCTTAGTGTAAGTTCCAAATTATTTTATTCATTGAAGAAATCATTGATGATATACTTGTATACATCATCAGAGGAATTTAAATTCTTTTGAGATTATATTATAATTATATCATTCTCCTTCTCTTCTTCCAAACCCTCTCATGCCAGGGCTTATTCTTTTATTCAAGTGTGTGTGTGTGTGTGTGTGTGTGTGTGTGTGTGTGTGTGTGTTCTTAATATAGAAGTATAACCTATTCAGTCTGTAAAATGGTATTTATGTACATGAGTGCGGTTTTTTGTTTGTTTTGGTTTGGTTTGGTTTGGTTCAGTTTGGTTTGGTTTTTGTTTTATTTTGTTTTGCTTTGTTTTGTTTTGTTTTGTTTGAGACAGGGATTCTTTGTGTAGCCTTGACTGTTCTGGTCTTGCTCTGCAGACCAGGTTGGCTATGAATTTACAGAGATGCACCTGCCTCTGCCTCCCAAGTGTTAGGATTAAAGGATTAAAGGCAGGTGCCACCACAACCGTATATATACATTTTTAAGGTTGACCATTTGGTACTAGATTGCTCCTTGATGTGCTCTTCCTTGAGAGAGTTTTTTCTCCTGTTCTAAGCATTCCTTAGTGGCTTGTAGTTCTGTGTCTAGAGTTGAAGTTTCTAAACACTACTTTCACATTAGTGTGTTTATTAGGGTCATTCTTGTTCAAGTAGTATTTAGACAGCCATGTTGTTGAAACTTCATGGATATAGCTTTGAACATTTCTAGAAAACACAACTATTTAGGCTCTTTCATATTATTCCAAATCACTGGAAATAAAACAAGGTGTGAATTACACCACATGCAAAACTTCAGACCAGTGGGGAAAATCAGTTAACAGAGTAAAGGAACAACCTAGATAATAAACTGAAAACATTTGCCAACTACCACCTTTAAAGAAACAAAATCCAAAATACATCAACAGATAATTAAAAACAGATCAATAGAACAAACAGAATTATTTTTAAATTATCTTAACAAATAGTAATTAAATAAAAAAATATAATTGGCTAACAAAAAATGAAAAAAAAAAAAAAGAAAATGCCCATTTACATCAGAATCGAAAGAAATATGAAGCAAAACTACAAAAATATTCCCTCCATAGATTAGAAAGGATATTTTAAATATATACACAAATAAATAACAAATGCTAACAAGGGTTCGTGAAAAAGATAATTCTCAAATGCTGATGAGAATATAAACTAATTCAATCATATGAAGAACAGTATGTCAATATGGCTCAAAGGTCTTCAGCTAAACAACCAATGAGATCCAACTTTTATATTTCATAAAAATGAATATTAAGTTATCATACCAACACCTACCTGCCTACCTCTGATTATTGTTGCACTGGTCACATGGTTAAGGTGAGAAATCCATTTTGGTACCCAGAATTAGATGACCATATAAAGAAAGTATGGTTTGCACACACAAAGGAACACTGTCCAATCATAAGGAATGGAATGCTATCCCTTGCAATGAAGAAGATCGAGCTGGAGGCCATCATACGAAACAAGCAAACTAGACAAAGAAAGAACCATAGAAATGCTCTTATGTGTGAAAATTAAAAGCCAAGTGACCTGGAATGAAGAGATAGCTCATGTTGGAAGAGTGCTAGCTGCACAAGCATCAGGATCTAAGTTAAGTTCCTAGTGTCCATGGGAAATATGGGAACCAGCACGGCCTTGAGAAAGCCTGCTAATCTGTGGATAGATTGTCCTGGGACTTTTGGTTTGCCAGATTAGCCTCAGATTCATGATAGTCTCTGACTCAGTGGAATAAGTTGAACTTTGACAGAGATCTAATGTTCTCATCTGGCACATGCATTTCACCTAATTCCACCATCTGCATGCATTAATATGCATGCTCCAGGTATCCGTACCCATACACTTTCACTCATAATCATATATATATATATATATATACATATACACACATATATATATATATACACATATATACACACATATTGTCCTGCATGTAGAATAGTTAATACTAGTGAGTAGAGAGAAGGGAAGTGACTGAAGGGAGACTGGATGTGATCATATCATGTTGAAATACCATAAAGAAATTCAGTAGCATGCATAGTTCATACAACTTATTCCAAAGTCATAAGGTTAATACTGCAAGCATTTATGACTATTAAAAGTTAAAGTAATGTGAACACAGTGGGCAGGAGCAATGAGATAAGTACTCCATCTCAAAGATTCCACAAACCGTAAGTCTGTCTTAGCAGAAAGTTCAATTTAAGCACTTTGATTTTATTGATTATTTAAATTGTTTTTGTTATTGTTTCCTCAGACTTCTGTAAGTTGACTCTTCTAGTACATAGTCTAATATCATAAAATGTATTTTAATTACCATTGAAAATTAGGTGGATTTGGGCTCTTTATATCATAGGATTCAATTCTCTGAGATTTTTCTGCAGCGTAGTAGTCATGAGCAAGGACGAATGGCAGATGCCTGGGCAGCTTTACCCACTCTTAGCCCAGTCTTTTGTGTTTACCTGCTGTTCTCACAGTACCACCAGCATAAAGAACTCTGCCAGTGTTTCCATTTTGTTTAGAAATTAGCTACGCCACTTTGCTTTGGGCTAAAACATTGGCACATGAGCCTCCAGTCAGTTTTATTTTTCCTTAAATAAATTCCAAAATACTTTTTAGCTAAGCCATTTTAGTCAGAATAGAACATAAATAAATGTAACTGAGTCCACATGCTTTTGCAGCCCATGAGAATCAGCAGAGATGATCTATGCTTTCGTAAAAATTGAAAAATAAACCTGAAAGCAATGACCACCACTATCCTCTCTCCATAGAAGCATGTCTTAATTTAAATGTGTTTAAATTTACTTTTAAAGTATTCAGAGATGTGAAACTTAGACTATTGAGTACATTTCTAGTAATTCACTATTTTTAGACACTTCGTGTCATATTTATTTTGTCCAAGTTTGAAATAGAATGTGTATATCAATATGACTTGAGCTTGAATTATGCAGCAGTATATAGATATAAGATTGGAAGAACTGAAAACAACCTTTCCCTAATAAGTCTGGGAAAGATCACCCCCTCCCTCCACACTTCCCAATATATCACATGACAGTTGCTGTGTGTTGACTCAGCCTTGGAGAAAGGCGCCCAGCAGGTTGGCAGGATAAAAGCTTTCCTGTTTATTCAACAGTGTGCCTCCATGGGGTATATGGTGGTAATCAGACTGGCAGGCCTTACACAGTGTATAAATATTTCATTTTCCAAACCCACTGAACATGCTTGGTAGCATGGAAAAAATGAGATGGACCACGGCAGAGCTCAGACTCACCTGGAAAGGCTTTCAGATATGATTATGTGTACAAAGGAAGTTTCATTTGAATATCTTCATTATTCTGAATTTTCAAATCGCTATGGCACAGGACTTGGTGGCTGTGGTGGTCAGTCTGGTGACTTTCAACAATTGAGGATGCCAGGGCTGACTGGAGCTCTGAACCTCTTGAGAAGAAAGATCTGCAATTTTCAACACAGAATCTGTCTAGACTCATCAGAAAAATTAGCAGTCATTGACTCCTCTAAGCATGGAAGCTGACTGCTAAAGGCATTATTTTAGCTGCGATGAGAAGAGCTCACTGGAGAAGAGGAGAACAGGAGGAAAGTAGATGTAAATAAGCATCAAATTTGTGGAACACTGTATTTTAGAAACATTGATCCTGAGATTATATGATATATGAATCTTTTCTTTCTTGGTCATATCCAACACTCTCTAAATTTAACTACCAAAGTCATACAATGTGAGTAATACATCTAAGTGCTATCTTTTACAGGGGAGCCAAATTCAAGTTTAGTACACATTAGAATTGTAGAATCTTTAATCACACAAAAGTTTTTTCTTAAGATGATAGAGTCACACAGACTTGAGATATCGTCCATTTTGGAAAGTTCTTGCTACACAACTGGGAGGACCTGATTTTTTTTACCCCTAAGAGCAGGCTAAAATGCAATGTGCTGAGATATGCACATCTTAGCATCCTGATGCTGAGAGGACTGAATACAGAGATCACCATGACCTCCCCATCTTCAGTCTAGTAGAATTAGTAATCTCCAGTTTCAGTGAGAGAACCTGTCTCAAAATCTAAGGAAGAGAGTGACTGAGTATGACTCATAATATTGATCATGGACTCTACACACACATGTAAACTTTAAAAAACATGTGCAAAAAGTTAATATTATCATAGTTCTTAGATAAATATTAGGATAATTTCTAGCAATATTGGTATTACTTTGGCAAGATGGTTTGCTAAAACAAAGAGGTACAAATATACCCGTGTTTTAACCTACCTTAGAGATAGCCAAAATGCATAAATCTCCTGTGTGATCATTTACTCAAATAGACATCTAGGGAAAAACAAGGAAATGACCCCAATAGAAGCTAGTAGTGGCTGAATAATTCGTTAGGCTTAAAGCTAAGATTCATTTTCTAACTTCATCAATATGCTTATCAGCTAAAGAAGGACTAAGCTGTCTGAAGAATACATATAGTTATAGATGATGGAACAGCCAGAAATTGAGTGTGTGGGTCTCTAGGGCCATGACAGAGGCTCTCCGAATCCATTGGAATATGAGATTTTATTTTTTCCATTTGGCCTTCTTGTCTTGCAGCATGACTACCCATGACTTGAGTATTTCCCATAACTTGAGGCCCTTGACCGAATAAAAATGGAAGAAAAGAAAAGAGAGTTCAACACTGGCATACCCAACTCTCACCTTCTTGATCCTCCAGATGTGAGGATTTGCTGCTGCAAGCTCCTGCCACCCTGATCTCCGCTATGCCTATCTATCATGCTGAACTGTGAACTCAAAACTATAAACTATATATTTATTTCTTCAGGTTCCTTTTGTCAGGTAATTTGTTCCAGCAGCATTAAAAGTGACCAATGCATTCTCTTACCCAAAATGTTTAATTTTTATGTGTCAGGCTTCTAAATGAATGAAGACTTCCTGAAAAAAAAGTGTTCTCCCTTGCTGTTCATCTATCAGACATCATAGTACTCAGCACAACACAATGCTTGGTGAGCATTGTAGACACACTAGCCACGGGTCCAGAGTGGTCAGTGTTTCAAGAGAGAATATGCCTATGATTCGGCCATTTTATCATTCTATCTGACTCCACAAAGAATATAGCTGGTTAAAGTATTCTTATGGGTACTCTTCAAAAAGGTATGCACACATATTTTATTTGGGAACTTCAGTGTGGAATATTTTGTGACAGAATATTACCTCCAAACAAGAAATGGTTATGGTAGCACTGTTCTAACTGCAGAGACCTTGTATACACCAAAGTGTTTCTTCACAGCTCCCCAGAGTGTAATTACTGAGGATTTATTACTGTCCCTTATAAATGCCTCAGAGTACAGATCTAATAAATGTCCTTTTCGCCATCAGACCTTTAGCTAAGTCGACAGAAAAACTGTCTAACTTGGAGTAGCATTTATTAAGCGTGCTTTGTCTTCTAAGCTGTTTCCTATAGCCTGACACATTATGAATTTGTATTGTATTGGTAAGATAAATGCAAATAATATGTGTAGATTTTCAGGTTGTTAGACATCTAGAAAATAGGAGGTAGTGATGTGGGCTTATTAATTGAATTGTTCACAAACAGTTGCCCTAACATTGAAAAGGTCATGTAAGACAGGTTCATACAATGGATAAATGATGAGTGACATGAAGTTTTAAATCTTTAGTAACATTAATTAATAGTGCTAACTTGGTCTCTTGCTGAGGCAACGCGAGTGGGAGCACCTGTAGCGCGAGCTCGGAGCAAGACTTCGCGGGTTGCAAGAAAACGGCAGACAAGCCGGACATGGGGGAAATCACCAGCTTTGATAAGGCCAAGCTGAAGAAATCCGAGACGCAGGAGAAGAACATCCTGCCGACCAAAGAGACCATTGAAGAGGAAAAGATAAGTGAAATTTCCTAAAAGCCCAGGAGGATTTCTCCCACTCCACCCTACCCTGTCATCTCCAAGACCCCCCTCGTGATACGGAGGAAGAACCACCTGCAAGATGGACGCGAGCCACAAGCTGCACTGTGAACCCAGGCACTCCGCGCCGATGCCACCGGCCCCCGGGTCTCTGAAGCGGGACCCTCCCTCCTATAATCGGACTGCCAAATTTCACTGGTTTGCCCTGGGATATTATAGAAAATTATTTGTATGATTGATGAAAATAAAACACACCTCGTGGCAAAAAAATAATAATAATAGTGTTAACTTTATTGATTTTGTAATATTTTAGGGAATAAACTTTTTGTGACATAATCTTTCCACCATATGCTGTCTGTAGGAGCTTATATGCAGAGAGGTCAAGAGAACTAACATTTCCAGCAAGCTGCTTTTCAAATGGAAGAGAAGGCAACTTCCAATTATTACAATTCATAACCCTACACATCCAACACACACACACACACACACACACACACACACACACACACACACACACACACAAAGACAGAAATTCCATCACTCAAATGATTTAGTTTCATCTCAGCCAAGGCTAGTTTTACATAAAAACAATTCTTCTAATTTGTTAGCTATTCATGCCACTCACTGTAGCCTCAAAACCCAGGCTCGTATAACACTGCCTTCTGCTTTCACAAGTCTCATTTAACACCAGTGCCTCTTATCCAGGCAGATAAATAAATAGAGTGAGAAGATCTAGCAAACAGCCTTCTATGATGGAGTGCTGCACTTAAACACAACCCAGAGAACCCTTTCTGATTGATGATGTAACATCTTTTCTTAAGAATTTGACAATGAAGTTCTATCTAAGCTGCCGATAATCACAACAATTCATGCCATTGTCATTTGCATGGGAAATGATGACGCCAAAATGACATAACAATGCCTCAAAATCTTTACATAAGCTAGAACACACTTTAATACTTTCCAAATGATCTATACTTTGTTGATGTTATTGACATACTGGAATCTTAAAGCCTGACATTATCCATAACTTGTCTTTGCCTTCTCAAGCTCTCATATCTTTGACCATTCTCTCTGTGTGTGTCCTTTACACCAGAATTATAATATCACAGGCAGATGGAGAATATCAGACAATGGTGTTCTTCTGCATTCTTATTCCCCTCTTTTTTGTGTGATATATGGAAGCCAAATTAACCTTTTATTTTTCTATATTTTTAGACACAAACTCATTCAAAGACTGTGGCTGGCCTCAAACTCACAACCCTCCTACTTCACTAACGCTCTGGTGATCTTCACCTAAAACAAGAATGGCTCTATCTCTTTAGAGCACATATGGTATTTGTTTATAAATACATTGTGTCTAAAAGTCACTGTTAGATGGTGATAAAAGGCAGGTTTAGTTATCATAGCTCAAAATGTTTTAAGAAAGTATTTTGACATGTTACTCCCACAAACTTCAAGTTTTATGACTTCCTTCTTCCAGAGAGATCAGTAGTAAAACATCAAATTGTTCAGTTTTGCTGGTATCAAACACATGTTGCCAGATTTGTATTGGGAAAGAGAATATTGGGTTTCAAAACTTTTGTCTGTTATGTTTTTGTGCTCTTGTTTATAATAGCCTGAATCCTTGCTAACTACTTGTTGGAAATTTCTAGACTGAAGATAAATGTGAGATTATAAGGTTTACATTATCATTAATAAATGTAAATTCAATCCATATAAAATATATACCAGTAAACCAAATAACAATATCTTGTATTTATCCTTAATATATTTACTAGGTCTTCTTCAGAATACCACTTCTTGGAGTAGTAACATATTTGGAGTGTTGAAAACACATTCTAGATGAAGATGTCTATTTTGGATACAAAATATGACAAAAGAATATGTACAATTTGGTCTAATTTTTATATTATAGTATGTTCACAAAAGAAAGTTAATCAGGTTATCAGAAAATTTGTCCCTTAATGGTTATCCTGTACTAAACGGCTAATATCCTCTTAGGAATTAGTACATACCATGTGTGTCCTTCTGGGTCTGGGTTACCTCACTCAGGATAATCTTCTCCAGTTGCATCTATTTGCCTGTTAATTTCATGATGTCTTTGCTTTTAATAGCTAAGTAGTATACCATTGTGTAAATGTACCACATTTTTTTTATCCATTCCTCGATTGAGAGACATATATCTACGTTATTTCCAGTTTCTGGCTACTACAAGTTGAGTTGGTGTGAACATAGTTGAGCAAGTGTGCTTGTGGTATGGTAGAACACTGTTAGGGTATATGTGAAAAAGAGGTATAGCTGGGTCTTGAGGTAGAGCTAGTCCCAATTTTATGAGATGTGACCAGATTGATATCC
Organism: Acomys russatus; assembly: GCF_903995435.1. Lineage (NCBI taxonomy): Eukaryota > Metazoa > Chordata > Mammalia > Rodentia > Muridae > Acomys > Acomys russatus. The sequence continues at coordinate 103,528,021 of NC_067137.1, read as the reverse complement.
AAAGTGATTTTACAAGTTTGTACTTCTTCTATAAATCCAGGACTCTTCCCTTGGTTTCATATCATTGCCAGCATGCGCTGTCACTTGAGTATTTTATTTTAGCAGTTCTGACTGATATAAGATGGAATCTCAAAATTGTTTTGATTTGTACATTTCTTTAAGTGTTTCTTGGCCATTTGAGATTCCTCTGAGAATTCTCTGTTTAGCTCTGCACCCCATTTTTCAATTGTGTTTACTTGGTTTGTTGGTGTTTCATTTCTTGAGTTTTTTATATATTTTAGATATAAAATTTTTAGATACTAGGCCTCTGTCAGCTGTAGGGTTAGTGAAGATCTTTATCTATTCTGTGGGCTGCTGATATGTTCTATTGACAGTGTCCTTTTTCCTGTTGAAAATTTTATTTTTCATGGTGTCCCATTTATTAATTGTTGATCTTAGTGCCTGAGTTAATGGTGTTTTGTTCAGGAAGTTATCTCCTAGGCCAATATGTTCAAAACTATTCCCTTACTGTCTTTTCTATTAAGTTTAATATGTCCAGTTTTATGTTGTGGTCTTTGATCCACTTGGACTTGAGTTTTGTGCAGAGTTATAGATATGGATCTATTTTAATTCTTTATACTCCCACATCCTGTTAGACTATTAGAATTCAGTGAACTTACTGTCTCTTTTCCATTGTATGCTTTTTACTTCTTTACCAAAACTCAAGTGCCCATAGATGTGTTTATTTCTTGGTCTTGATTTGAATTCATTGATCTATGTGTCTGTTTTTATGCCAATACAGTTTTTATTACCATTGCTCTGTAGTACAGCTTGAAATCAGGGATAGAGAGTGGCTTTTATTGAATAGGGTTGTCTTAGCTATCCTGGATTTCTTTTATTTTTCCATCTGAAGTTGCTTTTTCCATGTCTGTGAAAAAAAAATTGTGTTAGAATTATGTGAGGGTTTCATCGAATCTTTTGATAAGATGGAAAATTTTACTAGGTTAATTCTACTGATCATGAGCATGGGAAATCTTTCCATCTTATGTTATCTTCCGTAATTCTTTCTTCAGAAAACTGAAGTTTTTGTCATACATGTCTTATGTCTTTCACTCGCTTGTTTAGGGCTAACACCAAAATACTTTATATTACGTGTGGCTATTGTGAAGGCTGTTTTCCACCTAGTTTCTTCTTCAATTCATTCATCACTTGTATAAAGGAGGGCTACTGTTTTTGTTTTGTTTTGTTCTGTTTTTTAGTTAATTTTTTTTTTTTATCCTGCCACTTTGTGAAAAGTGTCTATCATCTGTAGGAATTCCCTCGAAGAATTCTGTGGGTCACGTATATAAACTATCTTATCATCTTGAATAGAGAACTTTTGACTTCTTCCTTTCCAGTTTGTATCCCCTTGATCTCCTTTAGTTGTCCTTAACTAGGACTTCAAGTTCTGTGCAGAGTATATATGGAGAGAGTAGGCAGCCTCGTCTTGTCCCTAACTTTAGTGGGATGGCTTTAAGTTTCTCTCTGTTTAATTGGCTGTTGGCTGTAGGCTTGCTTGCTGTATATTGCCTTTGCTGTGTTTAGGTATGTTCTTTGTATCCCTGACCTCTCCAAGACTTTTAACATGAACAGGTGTTGGATTTTTGTCAATGTCTTTTTCTGCATCTAATGAGATAATCATTTTTTCTTTCAGTTTGTTTATATACTGGATGGATGAATTTGATGACAAAACCCATGGGTTGTGAGTAAAAAGATGGAGTAGGGCAAGGTATCTAACATAGATTTTTCTAGTACCACAGTCCAGGTGAAGGCAGGTGGAGTGGTGGTGGCTGGACAATTATGATTAAATATTTTATTTTTAAAAGATTAAGTATTTAATTTTTATATATTCCTTTTTTATTTGAATATACTAATTAGGATATTCAGGCACAAAACATTGTACTGAAATACTTAACTATGTGCTGAAAAGAACTGGTCATCACAGGTTGATCGTCGTGATCACACAATAAGAGTCTGAGTTTTGCTCAAGGTGACGGATAAGAAACCAGTTTAATTATTTCGTATGTAGCTTGATCATTGTGTCAATCTGATGTATGTTCTCTAGTAGGTGCTGTAAGTCTCTTTTTCACGTGGCTATAGAGTGAGGGCTTACAGGTGGGTCCTCAGTTGTATTCTATTGATAGGTGTTTTCTTCCACTTCATTGCTATGTTATTTCTATTGTGATAGATCAGTAGCATAATTTGAAATCTGGACTAGTGACAGCTCTAGCAGATACTTATTGATTTATTTATATTTATTTGTTTACTATTGTTTAGAGTTGCTTTGATGGTCATGGGTCTTTTTGGTTTTCATATGATAATGTAACATGATTTTTTAAAATTTATATGAAGACTACATTTGAATGTTATGAGGTTTATGTTGAGTTTGCAGATTACATTTAATCGAATGGCCATTTTCATGATACTAATGCTGTCAACCCAGTAAAACAGAATATTTGGGCATACCAATTAAAAGCATGTGCAAGAACTGTGCAAGTGCCAGCCAGAGAAAAATTGAAGAGTGCAGAGTGGAAGTTGGCATGAAGTCCCACCCAAGCCAAGATGCTATCTGCTAGCAGATGACATCTAATGGGAAAGCATGAGTCAGTTGTCTTTAAGAATTCAGTTTGTTTTATACATGTATAATAAAATAAAAGTATTATAGAAATGTAAAAAAAAAAAGAATGTTGTCCCTGGTGTGTTGATCCTGTTCTGTGGGAAAATCACATATCTAACAGTATAGGGGGAATATAAAATTTAATTAATATGTTAAAAAATAAAAAGAGGAAATGAAGTGGGTAGAAAAATAAAAAAGGTTAAATCTGGGAAAGTACATGAATAAGGTCAGAATTCATTTTATCAAATACTTAAGGATTAATTTTATGTGTGGTGGTGGTGGTGGTAGTGGTGTGTGTGTGTGTGTGTATGTGTGTGTGTGTGTTTGTGTATGCCTTTAAAAATGAACCAGGCAGTGACTGAACACACCCTTAATCCAAACACTCAGGAAGCAGAGCAGCCAGAATTCTGGGAAGTCAAGGTCACGTAGGTGTACAAAGCAAATTACAGGCCAGTCAGAGCTATACAGTGAAATATTGTCTCAAAAACAAACAAATAAAAAGTACACACACACACACACACACACACACACACACACACGTACATACAATATTGGTCTAGGCATAGAAAGATTTTATTTTGGGTGTTTTGTCCTTATAAATACACATAATTTGTTTTAGTAATTATGCCATGTTTTCCTTAGAAAAATAATATTATTACTTAAGACTAATTTAGTTATCTATTTATTATTGATAATCTAATCTGTTATAAAAAATGTTTGAAGATGAGATATATTAACAAGAAAACTGACATGCATTAATATTATACTGTTAAAAAGATACCACCAGTATAGTTGAAAGGCAAACTATAACAAATACATTATACCTTATGGAAATTTTGAAATTTTGGAAAATAACTGCTGCATGTGTTTACTGATATCTTTAATTTCTAATCAGCTCACCTCTAACACAAGCCTGACATCTTTACAAATTTGTTTTTTGGGGAATTGATTGATATTACCCTTAATTGTAGGTACCTTAAACTATTTTCAAATGATGTTTAATAATTTATAATAAGTTTATAATAATAATAATAATTATTATTATCTCATTTAATATATCCAGACCAAAACCTCTACTCCCAGTGACCCCTCAACCTCCTCTGTCCCCTGATTAACTGCTTCTGTCTTTCCTTTCTGAAAAGAACAGGCATCCCAGAAATATCAACTGAAAATAGAATAATAAGATGCAATAAGACAACCCAGTAGGAGGAAAAGGGTGAATAAAGCAGGGGAAAAAAAGGGTCAGAGGTACCCTCCCTCCCACTGTTAGGATCCCACAAACTCTCCAAGCTAAACAACCACAGCATGCTTCAGAGGACCTAGTGTAGACCCAAGCAGTCTTCTTGACTGTTGCTTCAGTCTTCCTGAGCCCTTATGAGGCTTGGTTTGTTGATTCTGTGGGCTATGTTTTCCTGGTGTTTCAATACCTCTGGTTCCTAAATATCTTTCTCCCTGTCTTCCACATAGTTTCTCGGTCTCCATCTAATGTTTGGCTATGGGTGTCTGCAATCTTCCCATCACTGGAGACACCAGTATATAAGTATAGCAAAATATCATTGTCAATTATATTATCAATTTTTTAAATTTTTTTGAGAATCATGTTTGATTCTACCTTAGGTCTTTATAAGTCTTACAAAACATTTTGAACATGATACTCTCTAGATTTCTCTACAACAACAGTTCTTAAACCCTTTGGGGGCTCAAACGACTCTTTAGCAAAGTGGCAACAAAAGTCATATTATGGTTAGGGTCACCACAACGTAAGTACATGTATTAAAGGGTTGTAGCATTAGAAAAGTTGAGAACCACTGCTCTATAATAACTATTTAAAGTATGTACAAAGATTACCATAAAAACTCTACCTTCATTGAGATTGCACAGTGGATAAAGCACTTTTTATGTAAGGTTGAGGACCTGAATTAAGATCCCTGGTACCCTATCTAGATGGATGAGACCTGATAAGCTGTGATCATAAGGTGGGGGAGGAGGTCCTATTCTGCCACAGGTCTAGGGGAGGACAATAGGGTGAAAGAGAGAGGAAGGAGGAGTGGGAAGATACAAGCGAAGCATAACAATCTGAATGTAATCTGAATAAATTATTTAAAAATTAAAAAAAGAAAAAGAACAGAACATCAACAGAAAAAAATCCCCAGAAGACAAGAATATCCAAACAGGCTACCTTGTACCTGAAATCCAAAAGTTTCTATGCTTAGATGGCAGATGGAGGATGGGACAGCTTGTAGTACAAAATGGCAAACAGTAAGAGGGCTGTGTCTCATAGAAGAGGGAAAGTGTGGACTGAAACCTCATGCGGACTGAAACCTGAAATTACATTCTCACCTCCACACTTGTTCTGTGACATTTATACACTCACAAAAAAGAATAAAAATACATATATAAACACCATACACAGACCAAGATTTTAGGAAATATTTATTCCCTGAGTATAAATCTATCTTATTATTGAAAGCATACCGATAAAGGAGAATACATAAGATATGTAATAAGTATCTTCACATAAGACAGAAAAATATGATGAAAATGTAAATATTATGAAAAAAGAGCTAAAATTCTGGGTGGTCTTTAAGAAGCTATCAAATATCCCTGATGCTCAAGACCACACAGAGGAAAATTGTAGTGTTTTAGTATATTTTTAACAGTGCTTTACTTTTTTTTTTTTTTTTTTTTTTTTTTTTTTTTTTGTCTAGTAGTTAAAATATAATTGCCCTTTGCGTCTGGAAACTTTAAAACTATTTGGTCAGGAATCACTGAAATCCTTATCAACAGCTTAACAAAGAAAAAGAATTAAAAAAAAAAAAAAGCTTGCACTAGAATGCTTATGAAACACCATTTGTTCAATAATCCTCTCTTAGATATAGCAGACACTCTAATTTAGTTAGTGTTGCTTTGTGATTATTATTTTTTTCAACACACCTTTCCATTCACTAATATTAAGACACCATGCTCAGTGTTTAAAATTTCATTTCTCTCAATCAAACTTTTCGTTTACATTTCTGTGTATTCTGTCTTACACTAGTTCATGATAACTGTAATGTTAATTTTATGTCCATTTTGCGAATGATTATCAGCTTGTTTCCTTCTTCCTACAACTTACCATCATTGCTACGGGGCGAACTGCATTGCAGTGTGTAATGTGCACTACCAACATTTCTTTATGTCTTTCCTTCACCAGCTGGAGCATCTTAGGTTCATGACCATTGCTGATCTCTGCTCTTTTCCTTTCCTGGGACAATTTACACTTCCGAAGGGGGAGCAAAAAGAACTGGGTCTTGTGGCAGATGTATAACTCTGCCTATCAAATTTTAATTCAAGAGTAGTTATTCACACATGAAGCTTAACCAGGTTATTACTTATTTAGTGTAAGTCCACATACAATAATAAGCGAGCCGTAACTACGTGTCCACCCCCTTCGTTTCCTTTATGTTGCTACCCTGCGAATGAAAACTAGGGCCTCAGGCATGCTTGGTAATCACTTTCCACCTAACCACATCTCTGGTCTAATTTACATTTTGAATACATGAAAATGTAAGATGCATAAATGCAAAGTGTAAGACAAATAATTACCTTAGGATTGCAGAATGTGTGACTATTTTGTTTTGGAGACAGAGTGGATTTTTAATCCAAGCCAGTCAGTGACATAAACACAAGTCAGACTTCATAAATCATCTGTTCCATGACCTGGGAGTACCCAAGGATTATCATAGTTCTTTCACTGATGCCTCCAGTCCAAGTACTTACAGTTTAGATGTCAATTAATAAGTGATAGTGAATGAGAGAATAAAAACTCAAAAGTCGACTGGATTCTTTTCCACCTAAAGACAAATAAACCAAAATTAAACTTTGATATACCTATTAATTTAATAGGTACTAGCTTGTATATTTTTATTTTACATAAACCACAGAGATAAAAATGTTATGATCGATAGTCCCCACCTCCTCCCCACTTTTTCCCACCTGCCTTGGTACTCATTGCATTTTGTGACATACATGTTTTTCCTTCGACGTTATCCTGTGATCAGAATGATGGCTAATGAAATATGGCAGGAGAAGCCTGGGGCCTGTTTCTCATCTGCAGCCTGCTAGACTGCAGACTTATATTTATCCTGATAAATTGGCATGGGAACTCCAGAGACTTAGTTCAATTTCCTGCCCCTGACAGCCTCTCTGAGTAAGACACCCCTCCCTAAATTGTTTCCCTGATAGATGGCACACACATCGTGCCTTTACAAGCTAAGCATGGTCTGTAGAGCATTTATAAAAAATGTAACAAAAAAGTAAAAATCAAATATATTTTAATGTGTCTTTCTAAGTTTAAACATGGAGAGATAATGCTTTAAGAAGGAAGAGCTAAAAAAAAAGGGCAAGTATTAAAGTGGCAAGACTGGCAAAAATTAAAATACAAAAATCAATAGTGATAAAATTGTATAGATGATTGGCAGTGATAAAATTATATATAATATGTATTCTTATGTATATATTATATGTTTATATATAATTGATAATGAAGGTGCTAATTCTTTGGTGAAGTTTCATGTAATGTGAATGAGTATTCTAACTTACTAGAAATTCAATAAGATGTATGGCTTCTACTTGCTGTGTGATGCTTTTAATTATGAGCTAATTAGAATGATGTGCTTTATTTTTTCACAAAAGAAGGCATGATGATAGCTAGAAACAAATTTTACCCCTCACGTATACCAGGTCAAAATAATACAAAAAGACATGGGCATTTTATCAGATTCTTTATTGATTATCAGCAAGAAGTGTTCCTTGACTGAATAACTGCTCATTGCAATTTAAATATGCTATGTGAGGACTTCTCACGGACCCCATGTGCATGATGTTGCCATGTTGCTAACAAATAGACACATGATGCCAGCCAAGGAAGTGTTTCCTCCATACTGCTAGATTGCATGATAGTAACTGCCTTTGATAAATTTTGATTCTGTCACAAATTTGTACTGTTAAAACAGGCACTGTAGACACAGATTATTACCAGGTTATAAACATCGCTTGTGTTTTTGTTTGCTTGTTTTGTTTTGTTTTAATGGTCTCGAAATTTCATGCCACATCACTGAAGACAATGGAGGTAACAAGCTGATTGCTTTTTTAAAATCATCCAGAAATGAAGATCTTACTTTATACCACATCTTATATTATGTGGTATATTAGAAAGCCTTCAGATTAGCAGTTCATTGTCATTGGAGTGCCATGAGCCACAGGAACACATATCAGTAATCTAGTAGCATGGAAAGGTAAACACATATCCTGGCTTTATAATTATATTGCTTCAGTATTTGGCTAAAGATTATTCAGCTATATAAGTGAGCACTGTATGAGCAGCTTTTGTTGGAAGTGACGAAATAAAACTGAACCTTTTCCAGGTTCAGTCTGGCTTCCAAATTGTCTGTATCCCCATTGTCTTCTCAAGGGGTCCTTTGGCATTAGCTCTGGGGATCCATCTTCTTTTTCAAGTGATTTGTAATTGGTGATTTTTTTCAAAGTCATACATTTCCCCCTCCATATTTCTGGTAAACACACTCTTCTCCTAGTGATGTAGCAGGTAGCCATTGATACAGAACCTCGCTATATAGCTTGGGTTGGTCCCTAAACTCATTGTATTCTTTTTTTAACCTGTTGAGTGCAAGGATGATAGACTTGGTCCACTGCACCTACCTTTTGAGTGATTTATTTAAATGTGGAAGTAGTTTTTAAGGCTCTTTTACAGGAGGAGCTGAGGAATAGACTTATGCCTTACCAACATTCTCAGTGCTATCATAGAGATATGAATGCCACCAACCAACAGGCACCTTTGTGTTTAACAATTGCTAGTCTACACGTATTAGTTGTAACCACAGAAAAGGTTAAAGACAACATCATTTAGATTATAGCTTCTCAAATTCAAGTAAGTATATTTGATCATCAGGGGATCTTGTTAAAATTAAAATTCTGATTTCTTTGCTTTGGAAAGAGAATCAATCTTTTTTCTTAAGTTTCTATGACGTGTACTACCAACAAGTCACTCACAAGTACGTGTTACACTAGACTTGGTAAAGCAATTGCCCAGCACATGTGAGACCCTGAACAAAGCCTGCCTCCTAAGACCAAAGAGAATTGTGAGAATTAGGTTTTTTCCCATGCACAAAGAACAAGTACATTAAAGGATCCTTTAAACATTTCTGATATTTCTCAGTGTAAACTTTTGCCCCAAAATAATCACAAGTAAATATTCCTTCACAAGGTTTAATGTAACAGCAGTTATTAAGTACTTAAAAGTACTTTAAATATGTTTCTCATGAAAATGAGATTAACATGAAATAACTTGCTAGCAAGGATTTCTAATTCGGGTGTCAAATTTGCATAAAATAAACATGTCACTAAATAAAAGTATTGAACAACGGATGTTTTCATAAGTATAACAAAAAAGCATTACATTAATATCTATATCAACCAGATAAGAATTGCGGAGATGGTTGTGTGGTAAAAGCACTTTCTGTAAAGCTAGAGATCTGAAGTCCCACTCTTTATCACTCACTTAGCAGCTGGGCATGTCAGCACATACCTGAAACTCCAGCACCAGGAAATGGAGAACAGCAAATTCAGGAAGCTCACTGGCCAGCCAGACTCTGGAGAGCACTGAGCTCTGAGTTTCACAAGACACTCAGTGTCAAAGCAAAAGTAGCAAATAATAGAAGCCAACTGATACCCTCCTTCTCTTACCTCCACATAGACGGTTCCCAGTGTGTGCGTCTCCATACATGTGCTTTTCCACGTGCGTGTGCGTGAGCGTGTGGGCGTGTGTGTCACACACAATGAAAATTGTATAGAAAGTGTATATAAAGTACAAACCCCAAGTTTAAAGTTCTCAGGATTTTCACTGACAACTCAGTTCTATTGTTTTTAATTTCGGAATGCTTAATGTATCCCAAATCTCATTTGAAAAGAAAAATAGATTTTACCCAAGTACATACTCTAAAAAGTATTTGAAGTTGTTGTTTCTTCAAGACTCATATTCAATTCCACTCACATCATTTTTGGTATCCAGAACTTAGGAACAGTTCTCATTGTCTTTGAAACACAGAAGTTGGTGTTCCTGAGACATAGACAAAGAGGTGAGCAGGCTTAACATATGCCACTGTGCTCGCTCTGTATGGCACCTTGTGCTCTATTCATTTCCATGCCCACGTCATGGCTGTGTGTAATTTCCCTTTGCCTCAATCTGTTTCTGGGCCCACTTTGAAAGTTCATTTATGCAAATATGGAGATACATTCTTTCCATTCTGGTTTCTGGCTATTATTTCTGAATAAACATCTTTCAAATTGAGTGACTAGGCCTTTAAATTCCTGTCTCACACTCCAGCATTTGCCGGCTGCACCTGAATGACAACTTCTGAATGTATGCTACCCCCCACTTGCAGACTGCATACAGAGCAAATGTGCAGGTTCCCTAAAGGGGTAATCAGAAGTTATCCTCCACTGGAACAAAGGAAAATCAAGCAATATTATTTAGTTCTGTTTTAAGCGCCAGTGAGTTGGTTGAGACAAGAGAAGAATGTTGCGAAGCCTCTATCTCTTCTCACAGATGCATTCAATCTGAACGCATTTCAGCACATTTCGATTCAAAAATAGAGACTGTTCTTTAAGTAAGCAGTGCCTTGAAATCCATGAATAACCATTTGAATACAATTGTGCATTTCAAATGAATTGTGGTGTTTTTTTTTTTTTTGTTTTTTTTTTTTTTTTAATAATGAGACAACAGAAAGATCACGTCATTCAAATGGAAATGGTTTTCATCTAATCTTCCTTGATGGTGGCAATCATATAAAAGGATACGTGGCAGAACTAGGGGGTTGCAAGAATTGTTTTAACTCCCCTGGCATCGTTTTAAATATGATAGCCTCCTCACTTATTAATAAGTGGATGCTATGACCTCAGTCATTGTAGCGATGCATTAGATGAAGACTGACAAGAAGTGAATTTAACATTATCATTCAACAACCATGAGTTAAGCCACACATGCACATTTGATATTGGCTATGATGTTATAAGGAAGAAGGTATCTCTCATAAATCACATAGGCATAATATTTTTATTAAATATAATTATATACTATGTATTTGAATATATATGATTTTATATGTAAAGGTTGATATGATATTACTTTAATATAATTTTTTGAGAACTTGTTTATTTGTAAATATTAATAACCACTGAAGTTCAGGTAATTCTGTTGTGACAAGAGGCAAAATGTAGGGCTGGGTCTAAGAAGAATTAGCAAACATGGCTTTTCTTTCCTCAACTGCGTACTCTTCCCAGATTACTGAAACCTGAGATGTCTCGGCACTGAGATTTAAAAACATATGTCAAGGTTTCTTAATTTAAAATAGCAGAAATGTAAGTCATAAATCTATATGATGATTTTTTCAGTTTAATATTCATTACATTAAATAGGAACATGCAGCATTCCACTGAATTTGATGCTTTGAATGACTCTCACCTCCTACATTACACTAATGAGATATTGCCTAAGTACAATTGGTGAGTTTTGATATTTCACCAACCACTGCACTTCATCAGACAGACATCTACATGTTTATCTGCATTTATTCTAGACTTATAAAGATTTGTAGAATCTGTTCATCTTTCATGCCATAGCCCAGATCTTGAACTTTTGCCTCTCTCTGACATCATTGCAGTTTTAAAGAGGCTCTGATTTTAAAGAAATCTCTGTTTCCTGTTAATCTCTGTAGTAGACCCATGTTTACTAAACATCTTCAGTACATATTAAGTCATGTAAGTACTTGGAGAAGAAAACATTCATTCAAATCCAATGACTTTCCTAAAGACATTTTAAATGAAACAGAATATAAAAGGAGGTAGCACTTAGGGCTTGAAATTTGATTTGCCTTCATTGTTATATAAGACCATAGGTCATATTAGGTGAGTAAGGAATTTTTTAAATTACTAGTGCTATTATCTTGAGAGCTAGATAAGTTTAACAGATGGTGTGAGGTAGAAACAACTTCTGTAAGAATCTGTAAAATATTGAGCCTGAACTATGAGTTGGAAAATGCTAGGCACTGGTGGAAACCTGAAAAATGCAGGAGTTCCCATCTCCAATCACATTCTCTCTCAGGATCACAGTTGTACTTGAAATGATTAAGAAAAGAAAGACTTGAAAATTAAAATAGGTTAACCTTAAAAGCCTAATACAAGTGTAATACTTAATTGAGAAATATCTAAGTTATTTTTTGGCTTTGTCTATTTTTATAAAGTCCAATTGGGGCCGGGCGTGGTGGCGCACGCCTTTAATCCCAGCACTCGGGAGGCAGAGGCAGGCGGATCGCTGTGAGTTCGAGGCCAGCCTGGTCTACAAAGTGAGTCCAGGATGGCCAAGGTTACACAGAGAAACCCTGTCTCGAAAAAACAAAAAAAAAAAAAAAAAAAAAAAAAAAAGAAAAGAAAAGGAGAAAAAAGAAAAAAGAAAAACAGCCCCAAAGAAATACTAATAAATATTGCTATGAGTGCTTGCATTTGTAGAAAATCACTTGGTAACCATGATATTTTGTAAAAAGCAATTTTCTGAGGGCTAGATAAATGGATCAGTGATTAACAACACTTGCTGCTCTGTGAGGTGACCTCGGCTTTGTTCCCAGCATGCATAGCAGTTGCCTACAAATGCATTTACTCCCAGCTCAAGCGGGCTTTCCTCTGGTATCTGTGCATATGTTCACAGACATGGCCATACACACATATGCAAATATCTTGAAAATGTAATGGGAAAATTTTGTCATGTTTAATGACATAATATAAAGTATACAAAGCGTAAAAAATTAACAAATTATTGAGGCATATGTTATATTTGCACTATACGGTTCTAGTTTTAAAACACGAAGAAATATACTTCCTATTTACCTAAAGCCTATGGTATGTGTTTGTGACCACAGGGCAGTTCTTAACTACCCTTGTTTATAATCCAGGTGTCCCTTGTCTGTTGTACTTCCATTGTCCTGTACCACTTCCATCTTGTTTAAAGCAACAGAAATAGAGACTGGAGATACTCACTCATGGCATTTAAAGTACTCTATAGTGAAGCCTAACCGGACCCCCACCTCACACAATAAGAGCATCCGGCAATACAGTCTAACGATGTGGCAGTAACAAAGTCATGGGGAATACATTTGAGTGTGAGCATCATGGGGAGCAGAGAGCAAGGAGGGGTGCGCATGTCTTTCTCTTTCTTCTTTCCACTGTAAGACGTATGTTTTCTTAGTTTTCTCCCAATAGGTTGAGATCTATATAACAGGGGTATCTAATCATTCAATACATATGTTTGTGAAATTACTATCCTGAGGTTTGGTGTTTTTTTATTTTTTGTTTTTGTTTTTGCTTTCAGAATCTATAGTGGGGAAAGAGAAGGATTCTCACACTCTTGTTATTCTGATGAAGAATTAAATGAAATCACGGGAAAGTGGCTCGTGAAAAAATAATGATGGGCTTGGCTCTTCTTGGCTTAGGAACTATGGAAGAAGAATGTAAAGAAGGGTCTCCTATTTATTTAAAGGAGTTCACAGTTGGCCAGTGAAAGTAATATAAAGGGATTTCAGAATTATACTGGTTCACAAAAGGGCTTACCCTGAGAGGGGAGCATGCACACAAGGCCCCATTTCTAACCAACAAGCTATACATAGTTGATACCACTTACTGCCCCTTGTCAGCTTGTCCCTCAGAAGAGCCAGGCCTGTCACACACTATGCTGAACTGAGTGCAGTGCAAGATCTGGTTAGAGACCAGGATATGGGCAATGAACACACCCCAGGAACCACTTAAGAGATCTGGTCTGGTTTAATGGGGGAAAGGGTGTATTTATTCCCCTGAGGAGGTGGCCAGGGTGCTTGGGACAAGGTTTGTGTGGCTGTGTACCTTTGCTAGGGCAGGTGTGTTGGAAATATGCTTCCTTTGAATACTTAGGGGTTGTAGGAACGAGGGGAAATAACACATAAAACAGGAGTAAAAACCTTTAAAACCCCTTCAAACAGGTGAAGCCTGGTAACTGTCAGGGTAACTAATTATTACAGGAGTTGATGGTGGTAGAGCCAGCTTTATGGCACCAGGTTGGGAGAGGGAAGCTAGCCAACTCCTGCTCTCCTCCTCAAGTTTGAAGTATCTGGAATTGAAGCTCCCTCCACCATTTCTCCATAGCCCTAGGCCATTGCAGTCCTACACCCAGGAGAAAAAAGAAAATCAGTTTTTTGCAACCATTACTTCAGGGTAGGTCCCATGCCTATGTGTAGCTGGTTAACACAAAAGGAATTTTATGTTTTGTTGTTTGTGAATTTTTTTTGACAATTTTTGTTTTCTGTCTTCTGCTTGTTCTTTTGGATTTTCATTTTTCTGTTTTGTTTTTTGGGTGTTTTTGGCTTTTGTTTTCATTTTTTATTTTATTTTTCAAAGAGCAAGGAAAGAACACAATGTTTGGTAACTAGACAAGTGGGGAGGACTTGAAAGATAAGGAGGAAGGAAAGTGGTGGGAAAGTGCTGGTCTATCATAGGGTACCAAAATTTAGAGATATGGAGATTGCCTTAGGTCTATTATTCTATTGCTGTGAGGAAACACTATGACCAAGGCAATATATGAAAGACAGCATTAAATAAATAAAGTATATAAATGCAGGCTTCCTTTCAGGTTCAGAGGAGTAGTCCGTGATCATCATGGCAGAGAGATGGTGGTAGGCAGAGAGTGTGGGAAAGAGAGAGACAGAGAGACAGAGAGACAGAGACAGACAGAGAGAGAGAGAGAGAGAGAGAGAGAGAGAGAGAGAGAGAGAGAGAGAGAGAGAGAGAGAGAAAGGCAGAGAGAACAGAGAGAGACAGAGACAGAGATTTGCCTAACTTGAGCTTTTGAAACCTCAAGCCCACTTCAGTGACACACGTCCTCTAACAAGACCTCACCTTCTAATCATGTTTAAATAGTTCCATTAACTAGGATCTAAGTAGTCAAACATTTGAGTCTTTGGGGATGATGCTCATTCAAATCACCACAAAGGGAAAAGTTAGCTTTCCTAGGATATGGGAAAACATCAGAGAGTATGGGTTATGTATGTCTGTATGTATATATGAGAGTATGAAAAAAGATGAGTCTAAGAAATATCAATGAAGAGTCTACCAGCCTGTGAAGTACAATTTTAACTCTGTTTGAGCGCAAATGGGATACATTAGGAGGTATAATTGTGAGAGTCCTGATACTGATCTAAGTTCGCTTGTGCCTGGTGTTTAGCAAAGTGGAAATGTTTGCTGATTGACAGGGCTGTTGCAGGGAATCTACCGGCGAGAGGCAGTTAAAGAGGAATTATTATGCTTCTTTTCAAATTCACTATGCATAATGTCAAGACAAGGGCACGCCCCATGCAGATGCTTTCCAGATCATGGGAACCGGGCGACTATAGTGCAAATGAAGGCTTTGAGTGGAGAGGAAACAGAAACACTGCTTTGGATTGAGTTCTGTCGACCTCTTGAAATTCAGTGCATTAGAAAGTCAGAGTCACATTTGATGCTTAGAAAGTTTATAGATCTGAGCATTTTATTTCATTAATCATTACTGGTGTTTATATTTTATTTTAAGATAAGATTAGTAATTTATCATATTCTTGTGAAACAAATCAACCACAAATTAAGATGGAATTTCTTCTTTCAGCACATGCTGTTTATAACAGAACAAGTTAGTTACAGAGGCAATAAACCATCCACATGAAGCCTACTTACCTCCAACCCCATGTTACATTGAGCAAATCTAGCAAAAGTTTATCTCCTTGGATTTTCTTTGTCATTCAGAAATACATTCCTTTGCATCATTCTTCTTTTTTCCATCATAGTTCATAATTTGGGGACCTTGAATAACCAGTGTTTGCTTACCTGAGTACATTAGCTTTCTTAGCTCCTGCCAGGATTGTAGTAATATGCTCATTTAATATTGTCCTCAGACCAAGGAACTAATCTACAAGCCTGCTCACTCTGCAACTAGACATCTTGTATAAAGGCCTTATAATAGAAAAGTTATACTTGAATTCATTTCTTCACAAATTCATTCAGTGAATTCCTTGTCAGAATAACAACGTGGTAGAAGTCTATGACAGTGTTATGTAGACAAAAAACAAAGAGATCAAGACAGGAAGAGGCCAAAGACAGTCAACATCCAGCTGTCTCTCCTCAGTGGCCTACATTCTCTGTCTGTATGTCACCTGCTATTTCTAGAATCCCTTCAAGTAGCACCATGAGCTGGATAAGAAGCATCAACTCACATGAGCATATCAACTACATTTCATATTAATTCATATTAACAGCCAATGAATGAAATGCGAATGGATATGTAAGGAGCCCATATTTCCAACAAAAAGGAAACTTAAAAAATCATTCCATACTATATTCCTTTTAAAAATACTTACAATGTATATTGCTTTATTAATATCTCTGAGAAAGTTTGAAATGTATCTTTATCTAAATCAGAAATCTCCATACTTTATTGAGTTATGAGATACTGTCTCATGTGACACCTGTTTAATAATCCATCAAACACCGAGTGCTTACAAATATAACTTGATAAACTGACCTGATGGGCAGCTCAGGCTCCATGTGGGTCCACTAGTGAGGGGAGCAAGGGCTGTCTATTACATGATCTCTGTTGCTTGTTTCAATCACTTCCCCTTGGAAATACTGCCTTGCCAGCCCACAGGGGAAGAGGATGGACTTAGACCTGGTGAGACTTGATGAGCTAAGATGGGTGGGTAGAGGGCTTTTTATGAGGAATAAGGGAGGGGCTCTGAAAAGAGAAGAGTGAGGGGGTTACAAATCAGGATGTAAAGTGAATAAATGATTTAATTAAAAATAAAAAGAAAGATAACTTGAGAAAAAAATGATGTGTGAAGATGTCCCCACATTCATTACCAAGAAAGGTCGATCAGAAAAGTACCTTGAAAGATGCGATAGACACAGCTCTGTTTATTTGTTGAACATGCCTTTCCATTTATAGGGAGAGAAATTTTTCCTTCTGTAAACTATATTTATTTATTATTTGCAAATTTCATACATACATAGCTACATCCTCACCAGTGTCCCTCTCTCATACCTAAACATTTACCTTCATGTACTCTTTTACTTTTTATTCTTTAAATATGAGCCTTGGTATGTTTTAGGCAAGAGACTATAAAGATTTCCTATTTAGGAATGACTTCTCAATAATCACTTAGTCTCACTACTTTGACCAGCTATGAGACTCTGTATTATTAGCTGGTTCCCACTGAATAAAGAAAATTTTCTGCCAAAGGTTGGGAGAAGCACTAATCTGTGGTTATCAACATAAATATTTCTTAATCAGATTTCTACAAAACCTTACATTTTGACAAGTAACCATAGTGGGTTCTGACCCTCCCCATAGGCCCTATGACCTCCCAAGTCATGTTTTATCAAGTTAGGGCATTTTTTTCTTACCTTTCTGCTGCTGTGATGAAATATTACCACCAAGGCAACTTAAGGAAAAAAGAGTTTATTTTACCAAAGGATTTAAAATTGTTAGAGGCCACATATCTGAGGTAGTGTTGCAGTAAGCAACATGTATGAAGAAAAAACAGAAAGCTGGGAGCTCCCAAGTTGAAACACAAACGTAAAGCAAAACAAGCACACTACAAATATCAAGAAGCGTTTAAATGTTCAAAGCAGACCTCCTAAACCGCCACAAACAGAGCCATCATATGGCAAGCAAGCATTTAAATTCCAGAGACCATGTGGGTAATTTCTCATTCAACCACCATGTGAACCAATCATGAATTCTTCCCTGTGGAAGAGGGCTCAAAAAAAAATCCTTTTAGGAAATGAAGTAACTGTGTACCACCTTGATGTTCTTGCCACTATTTCACCAGTGAGCACAATTTGGGTGGAAGGTCAGTTTTGGAGCTTCTGGTATTCACAGCTGGCTAAAACCATTTTTTTTTATCTCTTATCAACCTTAGTAATAATTTTCATTTCCAGCAATGATGGGGTTCTTAAGCCAGTTCTAGCTTGATGTCTTTATGTCATGCGACCCAAGTACATTGTGTCTTCAGCCATAAGGTCTTGGCATCTAGTTATAGGGAGCAACTAAAGGCAATAACAACAGGCTGTGTTGGATGTGGTCTCTATTAACTCCTTATCCAGTAGCTCATAGGGAGGCATCCAATATATGGAAATGAATAAGGGGTAAGAGGTTATATGAGATGTGTCTGAAGAGTAAAGAATAAGTGGATGGAAACATAATGGTTTTGAAACATTTCTGAACAAATTTAAAGAACAATCAAACATTCATGTGAGAATTGAAAGTAAAAATTATAATTAAATAGAATACTTAGGGAACAAATTGCTTTTATGGCAGCTCTGAGACAAAAGTTGAAGTTGTGATTGAGAAAGTCAATTTTTTCTTCTTCTTGGGTTTCTATTTTGCCTTTCCTCCAAGCACCAAGAATAGAGTGGAGAGACTATCAAAAAGGGGATCCTTGTCTGTGACACGCTGAAGCAAAAATTCAAATTAGAAAACAAGAATTCCAATGGTAAATTAGAAAATCTAAGACCTCAGTGACACAGAGTGCCAAAAAGAAGAGACTGGAGATATTATGGTTCGCTATTCAGACCTGGATTCAGGGAACCAGTAAGAATGGTTGTCAGTGGTAAAGACGTTATATAGTCCTATGCTCCCATAGGGTCCACTAATGCTGATCAGTAACAAACGGATGAGGAAGTCTGTTGAAAGAGGTCATAGGCAAGAGTACCAGGAGAGATGGGTCTCCATGTATGATAGCTCCAGAAAGCTGGGGCAAGCCTCCTGATTGTACCTGAATCAACAGGTCTTCATGGCTGTGGACTTAGATTTGACAACAGGAGCAGAATTCCTTGGAGCAGGAGAATGGAAGCTTAAGAGAATTGTCCTGTCTGTGGCCAGCCTCCAAGAGGGCTGTCTCCAAGAGGACTCAGGAATAGCCACCTTTCTCTTAGGAGCATCTGGGAGCCTAAGCATATGGTGCTGCCTGTCTGGCCAAAGCCTAGAAACAACTAAGAGATGAACTGCCATAAGGGACCAAACTGTGAAATTTCTCTTCTCTTCCTTTGCTGATGAGCAACCCAATGAGTTTGTGCAGAATCTGCATACCCTAATATATAAAGCTAGGTAGGCTCTGTGTGCATGCAATATTTGTAAGTGGAATCAATCAGGAGAAATCTGTCAAACTCAGAAGCAGAAAGATAAAACCTGGCAAAATTGAGGTTGTTCTCAATTAGTGCTTGTGCTGTATGCCTTATTTTCCTATTCCTCTACCTCTATTGCCACCCAGAGAGCTTTAGCTTGCTGTTGGCTTATGTCCTTACTTCTGTGATTCCTCATAGTTACAGACTGTCAAAGGAAGCTTGCTGTGTAAGTGTTTGAGCCAGCCACGGGGGTTATTCTTCATTCTGTTTCCAACTTTAAGGAAGTAGCACTTGGCTGTCTAAAAGGCAACGGCTCCATTAGTCACTGGTACCCATCCAATCAATCTTAGCTGTAGGCAAACAAAGCTGGGGGTCATTCTGTGGTTGATGCCATGAAGGTCCTCTTACCTTAGGCTCATGGTTCTCTCTACCCTGGATGCTGCAGCACATCTGAAAAGGCAGTTGGGAATCCTACCACTCTTGTCTTCGGCTATAATATTCATCGGTGTCCCTCTTACTCCATCAGAATTGTTAGCAGGTAAACAGGAAATAGCAGCCAGAAACTTGTCCTCTGTTAAGTTATGAATGATGATATGGACACACAAAACAGTGATAGCCCTATAAATAATTGTAACTAATCAAAAACATAACATTATTCAATTGAACAATTTTTTTGTGGGAGAATTTCTTTTTTTTTTTCTTTCATTATTTTTTTAGCGGGCAATTACCTACCTAGAACATTTTGGTAATAGCAGATAAAATGCTGAGTAAATTCTTATATCATTTGGGAATCTTTCAAAACTAAATTAATAACTGGTACGTTGCAAAAGAGAAGTCACCCCCTGCTTTGCTGCCAGATGCCCCAGCCCTCACCTGGCTAGTGCTAGAGAGCTGGCCCAGTTGACATGGATGCAGAAGAGCTGTCAGGCTAACCAATAAAATTACCACCCATGCCTAGACCCAGGGCTTTAAGTTGGCCCACACCAACATCTATCCCATCTATGAACTGCTGGAGAGCATAAAGAGGCTGGTCCTCCAGAACCAAAGCTGCAGGATCTCCATGACACAGGACAACAACAGCATATCCAAGAGAAGCAGGCACAGTGAAGATCCAATATTGATAGCGTAGCAGAAGCCAGAAGCCTCCTAACAGACCATAACTCTCTACGATGAACATTTGCCCTTAAAACTGTTTGTGCACGAGGGTATATTATGTGACACACAGTGACAACACCCCAGCTTCCATGGTGATATTTGTTTGTTTGTTTCCTTTGGTAGGGGTTGGGGAGGGAAGGGTGCAGATATGGAGGGATAGAAATGAGTGTGATTGGGGAGCATGATATGAAATTCACAAAGAATCAAATGAAAGTTGCAAACAGACACTTAGCAACTAAATAAACACATGAATAAAAAGAAAAGTAAGAAAATGTATTTGTCCATGTACTATATAAGCCCATGTCATATGTCTCTTACTGTACTTATAAGTTGCCCAGATGTACTAAAACAAACAAATAAACAAACAAAAATGAAAACAAAACAAAACTGGCATCATCTAACTTCCTTCTCTTTTAAATGTTTACTGATAAGCTAATAAATTAGAAAACATAGGTCAAGAGAGCCAAATAATTAAATAACTTCAAACTATGTGAGGAAATGGTACAGCGTAGGACTTAAGTCCTTTTTCACCACTTCATGATGTAGTTTTGTCTGTGACAGTTGAATCAGTCTTGAGGCAAGTTATTGTTTTGGGATTCAGACAGTGGAATGGTTCTCACAAAATCTTTGTGACTCACAGCATACCAGGAAAGTGTTTACCTTCACTACAAAAGTCTGTTTTAGAGACAGATGATATCTAAATTCTTTGCTTTTAAGATGTGTACCATGTTTGGGTGGCAGTGTTATTGGAAGATTTTAATTGACAAGCATGTTTTCTATCATTCACAATGTGAAGCAGAGAATCCTAGCTATAGCATTGTCTTTTTGTTGCTGTAGAGACACATTAACAAAGGACCTGCTACCCTGGGTAGGATGAGTCACTGGGTTCTGAGTAACTATATAAGAAGAAACAAAAATATAACTAGGGTAATTTGTTAAACATTGGCATTCTTTATGACAAAGTTGAGATCACACTATAAGAATCACAATACTATTGTTTGACAAGCTAGTAATTTTGAGAGAGCTGTGCAGGGTTGGTCTGATGATGCTTTGGTCTCAGTAAAGTTATATTTCCTGTTTGTTCCTCCCAAAAGTGTTGGTGAGGTTAACTTCATATTTGATTTCCCATTGTGTTGATTTTTAATGCATTCTGACCTATGTTTTTCCTAACCATAGTAAGATATCTTTATTCTGATCAAGAGCTACAGCTGATCAAGAACAGAATTTCCCAGGTTAGCATATTGTAAAATGCCTTGGCCACTATAGCAATAAATTTATGTATGTATATATATATATATATACATATATATGTATGTGTGTGTGTGATTATATATATATATATATATATATATATATATATATAATTAGTTTTTTTCTAGAATAATGCTTGCACTACATCTCACAGCACAGTCTCTGTGTGGGTCCCACAATATAGAGAGTAGGGACTACACCTGACATAGACTCTGGTCCCACCATTTTTATTATTTCTCTCTTGCAGGGGAGCCTTGCAAAGCCACAGAGGAAAAACATACAAGTAGTACAAATGGGGCATGATAGGCTGAGGTCAGATGTTAGGGGAGCAGAGCTCTTCTTTCTGAGGACTAGGGGATGGAGGGAGAAGGGATGAAGGAGGGAGGGTAGTGATCTGGAGGTGACAAGGGAAGGGGCTACGTTTGCGATGTAAAGTAAACAAATTAAAAAATAATAAAAATTTAAAAAAAATAAATAAGTATGCACTTTTAAATATTTAATGAATAGTTCCTGTTCAGCATCATAATTATTTATAGTCTTTGTGTTTTTCTATTCTAAGCCACAGATACTTGCTTTACTAAATGAAGAATGTACAAGATAAAATATAATGTATCAAGCTCATATCATATGCCAGACAATGTGATGAGATGAGATTTGTTGTATCTCTGCAGTCTCATAATCTGACCACTGCTATTTATTTTCTAGGTTCTAAAGAAAATAAAATTGAAACTAAGTCAGACTTCAAATATTACACTCATCTCCAAGACCCACATTTGTACCAGGCATGTCTTGGATTGTAAAACTGTTGTCTTGCATTTAAAAATATTTCTACTACAAGGAGTAGAAATATTTTTTGTAGTAGAAATATTTTTTGTAGTAGAAATATTTTTAAATGCATGACGGCAGTTCTACAATCCAAGACATGCCTGGTACAAATGTGGGTCTTAGAGATAAATGTGTTATACAAGGGCTGGAGAGATGGCTCAGTGGTTAAGAGAACTGCCTGCTCTTTGAAAGGACCTGGGTTCAATTCCCAGCACCCACATGACAGCTCACAACTGTCTGTAACTCCAAGATCTGACACCCTCACACCAACACACATAAATTAAAAAATTAAAAAAAATATTTCTACTACAAGACATACTTCCAGATGCCCTGTTTTCATACACACTCACTAAGTGACAGTATATATTGTAGGATACTTAGACATGAAGTGAGAACATCACTTTGAGGACCACTGTCCCTGACCAAAAGAAGAAAACCTTTGCAGAATACATAATGATGATTGTTAAGTCTCAAAAAATGAATGAAAAGCAGAGTTCATTGAATCTAGTGAACTTCTACAGGAGAATGTCTTACCAATCCTCATAATGAATAGGTCTCATTTAATTCTACACATCTCTTCTCCAAATCCTTTTCACCACACTCCTTTATTTCATTAAATATCTTGCTACAGATAAAATAGTAAAACAAAGAATTCAAAGCTTCTAAGGATGTTTTTATGGGGATTGTGGAACAGAACCAAGCAAACACTGACATGTCAGGGTAAATGCTACATATAGATCCTAAAATCATACAGATTTTATTTTGTATACCAGATCATTTAACTTTTAGAGTTGCATAACAGTATAAATATTTTTAAGGCTACAAGGCTAATATTAGTTAGAATATATATTTTAAGATGCATATGTAAACAAAGACAATTTGATATATAAGGCAGTGGAACCAACATAGCTTTTAGAATCGCTGGTCATTGAGAATATGAAATGTTTTTGGAAAGAAAGTATAGTTGAGACATGAAAATCATTGGCAGGTTAAAGTCTAAATTTTACAAAGTGTTTACTATGAAAAAATTTTAAAACATTTTTCATTTTTACATATATGTTTATATTATTCTACATATATACAATAAACTACCTATATCAAGAAGAAGCATGACACAATCAGGAATTATATAAATGTTACATTCTTACTGTTTTTGCTATTTGTATTTGACAGCCTTGAAGAAAACATCTTTCTTATCTTGGTGAGTCTCATACTCAGAATATAAAAAAATCTCCATCACATCTTGTCATTATCAACTTAAAGTATCTATGTAGACCTATAACTATTTTAACCCCTAAACAACTAAGCTTCATTGTAAAACTGAGCTACCTGGTCTTCAACTCCATCAGAGACTTGAAAAGGAATAAACTTGATCACCTGAGTATGCCGGAAGTGTGGGTTAGTATCTTTCCACATGAGAAGATGAATAGTGACCCAAAACTCTCTATTATGTTGGAGAATCATCTTCAACCTTCTGGCCCAATATACTGACAGATAGATACATTTGTGAGGCAGGAACTAATTTTTAAAGAACTGATTTAGATTTTTTAGTTGTCCCGAAATATAAGCAGGATGTAAGAGCTCTATTTTTCTTGAATGTTTAAAATATTTCTTTGTTTTGTCGCTTTCCTTTTTCATGCTTGAATGAGAAATTATTTGTTTATAATTGTGGGAAGCATGATTTTTCCCCTAGGTAAAATGTAAGCATTGCTCTTCCTTTTTGAAAAAGATACAAGACCAAGGTACTTCTGAATTCTGAATCTCTTTTCTTCTTCAAAGCAGACAAATGAGTTTTAGTTGTTCTTGGTTCTTTCATTTTTTATTTGATTACTCTTTTTTGTCTTTTTTGTTTGGTTGGGTTTTTTTTTTCTTTTTTTTTTTTTTGGTAAAAACATGGTTTCTTCTCTGTATATCATTCAGGAAAAGTGAGAATGATAATGACAATAGTTTTTTTCTAAGCAGGCACAAATGGCAGTCAGATGAGACAGAGAAGATAGAAGTCCTAAACATTAGGTGTTGGGCAGTTATCAGTGCCTGATAATCTCTTGTACTGGAGAAATCGAAGAAACATTGTACAAGAAGGGAGCATAACTATTCAGTGTTCATTCAATCCACTGTACCTGCCCACTGTGTTATGATTTTGACACTACACTTGCTTTTGCCACTACCCACCAAGTCTTCTTGTCAAAGAGAATGATCTACTCAGTTGTATCACTGACATGATAATAATTGATTACATCCCCAAGTTATCAGCAGAGCTATCACTGAAATGTCTTTCCATTTTAGACCACCATGAGCTTCCATCAAAAGATATAGGCCCAGATACATTATGAGGCAGTATCCTTGTTTACAAGATGAAAATGAACAATTTAAACGGACCTACATTAGATTATGTGATGAAGATACCAATGTTTCATGCATAGGCATGTTAATTCAGTTTTTGAAATGAGTACCTACTATTATTCTTTGGCAATTTTAGGGAAATATGTTTGGTTTAATAAGATAACATAGACTTCAAAAGTGTAGTTTCTTCACCCTGTGTTGGTAAGATGGACTATGAAATGCACTGGGAGATTTGGAAAAACAAAAACAGGTATATTAAGATAAGACATAGTTTGCCTTCAAATATTTTTCTTATGACTAGTAGCATAATGTTCCAGAAGTTAGTCCTATGCTGATGTCTTCAGAGAGAAGAAATTCTGTGACCCAGTTGGCAAATGAAAAGATGTCTCATTCCATAGAAAAAATAAAGCTAGTTAGCCATTAACAGTGAAAAAACAGCTGATTACTAGTTCTTAATTAGTAATGAATTCTTTTAAAACATTAGTAATATTTTGACAATCGTTGATATAGAGAGTATTGTCTTGAGACTTAAAACCTGTTTACTACTTGTATTGTCCTCTGTTAGAGCAATAGTTTGAGTAGACACTCCTAGGCCCTGATCCACCATTATGATGTTTTTGTAGGTTTCTAGGACCCTCTGAATCCTTCTATTTCCCCATTCTCCTATATTTCTCTTACCTAGAGTCCCGGTAGGGTGTCCTGACAACTACCCCAATCTCCTAGTAAACGGAGACTTTCATGGGACATTCCTTTTGGTATGGTGCCGTGAGTATATACTATGCAAGTCTTTCTGCTTCTGTGTTAACTCACTCAGTATGATCATTTATAGTTCCATCTATTTGTCCACAAATTTCTGAATTTCCTTGTTTTTTTATAGCTGAGTAGTATTACATAGTGTAAATGTACCACAATTTCTTTATTCATTCTTCAACTGAGGGACATTTAGGCTTTTTCCAGGTTCTGCCTATTATGAATAAGGCTGCTATGAACATGGTTGAGCATATGCCCTTGTTGTGTGGCAGAGCATTTTCTGGATTGAACCCCTACTCTGATCTACCCAATGGACAGGACATTTGCCACAGTTATACCGAGAGTGGGAACTAATTCAAACATGAACTCTGTTGCCCCATATTTGACAACCTCTCCTTGGTGGGGAGGCCTTGTGAAACTTAAAGAAATAATAAGCAGGCTACCAAGATGAGACTTGATAGCCTATTACCATAAAGTGGGCGAGGAGGTCCCCCTCAGTCATAGACCTAGGGGAGGGGACTAGAGTGAAAGAGAGAGGGAGGGAGGAACAGGAGGATACAAGTGGTGGGATAACAATTGAGTTGTAATCTGAATAAGTTAATTAAATTAAAAAAACCTGATAAATTTGTGGGGCACTTTCTTCTTAACTTTTCTAGTTACTTATTCCACTTCTCTTGGGTATACCTGTCTTCATTGGTGAAATAAATCTACATTTTGAACAACTCTTCTATGTAATTTTTCTAGAACAATCTCTATATACTTGAAGGATGATATCATTACTATTAAAAACATAGCTACTTCAAGGTATAAGCCTGAAGTATGTCAATAACCCAAAGGAATTTGCTAGAAATGTGTCCATATTAATCAAAATCTGGTGATGCTACCATTTGTGGATATTTGTGGAGAATCAAAATTTTATCATGAAGTTGATGTTTTCATGTTATCATATTGAAATTATAGGGAATATGTTCATGAATTGAAGGCACATAATTTGGTATATCAACTACTCCTCAATACATTTCTGTGCACATTGTACTTTTGATCCAATCAAAGGAAAATTGCTGTCATATATCAGATGGGCTTCTTCCTCTTTTCCCTTTCTGTAGGCAAAAAATACATATGACCTTAACTTGAGAATGAGCACATTTAACTCGGAGGGTATATTTATCAATAATTAGATACACATGATATTTTGTGTAATGTGTACAAATAATTTATTGACTGAAATTAACTTTTAAAAAATTAAAGTTTTATGAACATTCCTATTTCAAATTATTTATACAGTATTCAGAGAAATATATCATAAAATTAGGAACACAGCAGTTTTCCCTTTTAATTTTTTAGTAATGTTTAATATCTTTCATTTATATCATCAAGTTATGTATTCACTGAATATATCTCCTACCTTACATACTCATTTACATTTATAAATATTTGATCTTCTAAGTAAGTAAATGAGACTATCTTATAAAGCTACTAAAAATGATTATGTGGCTATTGAGTCAAATCTATACATCCCTATAGATTTGCTGTACCAAAAAGAGGAAGAAGTCAAGGTTCCAGTGACATTGCCTTAGTGACAGGTTTTGTTTTCCTGTGGTATAGTCATCTGAGGGAGGCAAGGTCCCATTGAAATGACTCCAAAATGGCAGAGATACACAGAAGAAAGTGCTATAGGAATAAGGATTTCTTTTTTTGTTGTTGTTGTTGTTTTTTGTTTTTGTTTTTTTTGTTTTGTTTTGTTTTGTTTTTATTAATTTATTCTTGTTACATCTCAATGTTTATCCCATCCCTTGTATCCTCCCATTCCTCCCCCCGCCCCATTTTCCCATTATTCCCCTCCCCTATGAATGTTCCTGAGGGGGATTACCTCCCCCTGTTATTCTCATAGGGTATCAAGTCTCTTCTTGGCAACCTGCTGTCCTTCCTCTGAGTGCCACCAGGTCTCCCCCTCCAGGGGACATGGTCAAATGTGAGGTACCAGAGTACATGAGAAAGTCATATCACACTCTCCACTCAACTGTGGAGAATATTCTGACCATTGGCTAGATCTGGGAAGGGTTTAAAGTTTACCGCCTTTATTGTCCTTGGCTGGTGCCTTAGTTTGAGCGGGACCCCTGGGCCCAAATCTGCCTATCATAATGTTCTACTTGTACATTTCTAGGGAATAAGGATTTCTTTAAGCAGAACCAAATAGTCAAGATAATCTAATAATGACAAAAGGAGCAGTCAACTGCATGAATAAGGCTGGAGCCATATCTCTGTTGGAGTACGGCGTGCTGCTTTGTATTTGTTAATTCATTGCCTCTCCCCTCTCCCCCCACCTAGATTCTTACTGTTTACAAGCAAACTGCCATGTGCCCAAATATTGCTGAATAGCTGGTTAAAAAGCCACTACCTGGGCAGGGCAGAAGGAATGGGTGGAGTGAAAGTTCCAGAAAAGAACAAGGCACATGGGCCTAGAGAAGGAACTCAGAAGTTCCACAGGAAAGAAATGGCCCAGATGCACAACCTTGACATTTAATTTGGGATTATGCATGGGAGATAACCAAATTGAGATTATTAGAAGGAGATGGCATAGGATTTAGGTTAGAATATAACGAAAGGAAGCTTAACAGTTAATATACTATACCCCAGGGGATAAGGCTATTCTAAAATATATCATGTGTTTGTGTCTTTATGGAGAAAGCATGTTAAATATTACTGCCATAATAAGCTTAATAATAAACATTTATTAGGCCATAGTTTTAAATTAGCAACAACATATCTCCCACATACAAACACAGGTAAACTGAGGCATTTTTACCACCAGGATCTGACAAAGTATTCAAAATGGTCCAAGAAAAGAGAAACACAAGACTAAGGCTATGATAGAAAAAATCAAGAGGCAGCAAAGAATTGTCAAGCATTGGAAGATGGACCAAAAATGCTTTGGTGATTGCACAATAAACATTTCTCTCAGAAACTGAGAGATTCAGCAAAGAGAATAGACTACTTCCCAAATGGGAAGGCCTCCTCCTCATTTGACCTAGGTCTTCCCAATTCTCCTGTTCTTAATCCTCTGGTGCTTATGTTGTAACAGGCTACTCAGCAGTGAGCATTTTATATTAAAATTTGAAGACTAATAATAGGTAGATACTCTACAGTGAGTAGTATTTTGGGTTTGTTTGGTTTTGTTTGTGTTCTGTTGTTGCTGCTTTTGTTTTTGAGGCTGGTTGTTTGTTTCTGTTTTCTATACAGTTTTTTTTTAAACAAATATTTACTGAAAATCCATTTTGTAGTAAATATTGGTTTAGACTGTGGAGATACTATTCAATAAAATACACTATATTTCCCTTGCTATCATGAAACATAAAAATCTCTGAGAAGAAATATAGAAACAGAGTCTCATGTTCTCTTCAATTAATTATAAATATTATAATAATGGGGGAATTGGTAACTTCTTAAAATTAGGATTTAAATGACAAGAATAAATAACCATGTAACTATTAGGGACTAGCATTTTAATCAAAGGCTATAAACTCCTTCTTAGGACTTTAAATGGAAAAAAGAACTGACCTTAAAATCCAAAATCCAGGGCTAGAATAGTGTCTTAAGAGTAGAGATTATTTGTACTCATTTCCATACAAAAGAATCCCATAAAAACAAGAACTATAAACCATAATAAATACCCAAAGGACCTGTAAATGTAAAATGACAGTAAAAATAAACTGAAAAAATAATAAAGTCTAAAATAAATTTGCAAAGAAAAGGACCCTGATAAGACATGAGGAGGCCAGGCACTTCAAAGATGCCGTTGACTTTGTTTTCTGTTGACAATCTGATGTTGGGAACACAGTCAGCCACACCCTATGAATAATTTATTTTCCCACTGAAAATCCCTTGAAGAAATTACATTTTCATTTGCAAGTAGTTTACAATTGTGTATAGATTCCGGGTTAAAGCTGGGGACAGGTATCCAATTTTCCTTTCAGATCTAGGACCCCACTTGTAGGCTCTGTGCGTATTACCTAAATCTCTGTGAGTTCATATGTGTGTTTGTTCTGTTGATTTAGAGAGTCTTGTCTCCTTAGTGTTTTCCATTCCCTCTGGCTCTTCTACTAACCAACATAAATGGAGAGAAAATCAAAGACATTAAACTAAAATCAGAAGCAAGATAAGGCTTTCTCTTCTTTCTTTTTTTTTTTTTTCACTTTTTTATTAATTTATTATTGTTACATCTCAATGGCTATCCCATCCCTTGTATCCTCCCATTCTTCCCTCCCTCCCATTTTCCCCTTACTCCCCTCCCCTATGACTGTTCCTGAGGGGAATTGCCTCCCCCTGTATATGCTCATAGGGTATCAAGTCTCTTCTTGGTAACCTGCTGTCCTTTCTTAATATAGTACTTGACATGTTAGCTATAGCAATAAGATAACTACAGTAGTTCAG
Organism: Acomys russatus; assembly: GCF_903995435.1. NCBI lineage: Eukaryota > Metazoa > Chordata > Mammalia > Rodentia > Muridae > Acomys > Acomys russatus. Next base: position 103,498,404 of record NC_067137.1, on the reverse strand, counting down.
ATGTATGCGTATTAGAAAGAAGTCAAAGTATATTGTTGATGATGATACAATAGTATACATGGGTGACACTAAAAATCTCACCAGACACTTTTATACCTTATAAAACTTTCAGCACAGTCTCTGTATAAAGATTAACTCACAAAGACCACTCGCTTTCCTACAAAAATAACAAATGAACTGAGAAAGAAATCAGAAAAACAAAACATTTCACAATAGTCTCAAATCATATATAATAGCAAATGAAAGTCTTGTATGATATAAACTTTAAGACATGGAAGAAATGCTCATAGGGTATCAAGTCTCTTCTTGGCAACCTGCTGTCCTTCCTCTGAGTGCCACCAGGTCTCCCCCTCCAGGGGACATGGTCAAATATGAGGCACCAGAAGCGTGGGAGAATAGCAAAATAGAAGGATCCAGAGGGTCCTAGAAACCTACAAGTAGAACATTATGATAGGCAGATTTGGGCCCAGGGGTCCCGCTCAAACTAAGGCACCAGCCAAGGACAATACAGGCGGTAAACTTTAAACCCCTACCCAGATCTAGCCAACAGTCAGAACATTCTCCACAGTTGAGTGGAGAGTGGGATATGACTTTCTCATGTACTTTGGTGCCTCACATTTGACCATGTCCCCAGGAGAGGGAGACCTGGTGGCACTCAGAGGAAGGACAGCAGGTTACCAAGAAGAGACTTGATACCCTATGAGCATATACAGGGGGAGGTAATCCCCCTCAGGAACAGTCATAGGGGAGGGGAATAATGGGAAAAATGGGAGGGAGGGAAGAATGGGAGGATACAAGGAATGGGATAAACACTGATATGTAACAAGAATAAATTAATAAAAAAATGTTTTACATTAAAAAAAAAAGAAAACTAGAATTTCAAACTATTGGTTTGTAACAAACACCAAGGACACTATATCTATAATAAAAGGGAAGGAAAAATAAAATGTATTTGGTATCAAAAAAAAAAAAAAAAAAGACATGGAAGAAAGACACTGAATATATCTGAAGACTGAAAGATTTCCCATCTTTTTGAATCAGTAGCTTAATATAGCAAAATGGCCATCCTACAAAAAACAATCTACAGATTCAATGAAATCCCCATCAAAATAACAAATCAATTCTTCAAAGATCCTTAAATTACAATGTCAGCTTCATAAGGGAGAGCGAAAATTCAGGATAGCTAAAAGCTAATCCTGAACAATCAGCACTGCTGGAGGATTCAGCCTTCCCACCTTCTACTTCAAATTGTATTATAGAGCCAAAGTAATAAAAAATACCGTGGCATTGGCATAAAACCATGCACATTGATCAATGATATAGAATTGAATTCACAGAAATATATCCACACACCTGTGGATACTTGATTTTCTTAATAATGAATCCAGAAACACACACAGGATCAAAGACAGCATCTTTAACAAATGATGGTGGTCAAACTTGATAGGCACATGTAGAAAATTTCAAATACTGGTAACCCCAAGCATGAAGTCATTTTCATTGCTACTTCATAACTTCAGTTTTGCTTCTGTTATATATCATAATGTTAATATATGATATGCAGTGTATCTGTTATGAGACTCCTGTAAAAAGGTCATTCCACCCCCCAAAATGGGTCATAACCCTTTAGGTTGAGAACCACTGCTCAGAGGAGATGCCTTTTCTTGATGATGACATGTGTTTGTTGGATAAAACAGAAAGGTGAATCCCATTTTCTAATCCCAAACTTTCAGCTATGATTTTTACTATGTAATTGACACTATTAATATTGAAAGTTATTAATGAGAAGTATTTTTAAATTTATTTTCTTTTGTTGTTGGGGTGTGGTTTTGCTCTTTTACTAACTGTTCTGGAGTTGTTCATTCTTCATGACAAGGTGGATCTTGTTAACGTCTTCAAAATGAAGTTTTCTTTGTAGTTTGGTAGAGCTAAAGTGATGGACAGAAATTGCTTAAATTTATTTTTAACATTAAATATTTTTTCTTTTTCACAAAACTGTGGTTGAGTCAACATCTGTTTAAAAATGGAATGTTGTAAGAATTACTTGAAAATTAAATTAAATTGATTTGAGATAATAACAGAAGTCAGAAAACAAGTTTATAACCTATTGCCTACTGGTATGGGAGGTGTTGGGCAGCAATGAGGAAGATGACTGAAGGAATTAACTTAGGGCAGACAAGATTTTTTTGTGCAGATGGACCAATGTAGTGGTTAAGGAATGCAGAGAGAAGGGGCGAGGAAGAGAAAGAGAATTAATTGTGGTTGATTTATTTGATTAGTGGTGGAGAAATTTAGATAGAAGCAGTAATGTGTTTTCCCAGGAAGAATAATTGAAAGACTTTATGAAGACTAATACTTTGACCATTGAGTAGCAAGGCACTGCGTAGTGGAAGTTTTGGTTACTTTATGTAAACACATTTTGTTTTGATCCCACGTGTAGGATGTGAAACAGCCTGGTGAGAAGGAGTGTGCTGTTTGTCAGCTGGGGACAGCCTCATGTGGGGAAGTGGTTTTTGCCAGCTGAAAATCTTCCTTATGGAGGCACTGGGAAGGTATTACTAGGAACCCTCAAACTAAGAGATGTAGATTTGTATTGCTTCGCATCACTTCACTTCTCTTCTCTTCCTGAGGCTCCTAGAGAGAAATGCTCTGGAGAAAACTTTGAAGAGGCTCCTGCTGGTCCTTGCTGCTGCTGCTGCTGCTGCTGCTGCTGCTGCTGCTGCTGCTGGTGGTGGTGGTGGTCCCTGCTCTTGCTGCTGCTGCTGGTGGTCCCTGCTCCTGCTGCTGCTCCTGCTGCTGCTCCTGCTGCTGCTGGTTTCTGCTGTTGTGTTTTCTGTTGCTTTCCTGCAATACTGGAATTCTGATGATGAAGAGTACAATCATCCCAAGGAATTGAATCTAAAAAGGCCTACATCCCCTCTCTCTACTAGGGTCAGTGGGTGGGAAAGGAGGTAGAAGCATTAAGAAAGCCCAAGTAAAGAAGGTTTTAAAGAATCAAAGTCTATAGCACTGCTCTAAAACACAAGTAGTGTAGTAAAATGCTTATTCAAAAGAATTTCAAGCAAAGTTGGTACACACAACACAACACCACACACACACACACACACACACACACACACACACACACACAAACACATACACAGAGTAAATAGTCATCAGGCCAATTATTAAATCTTAAAATAAGTGTTAAATAGTCAACAGCCCAACTTTCAAAATCCTTAAGTACCTAACACAAGATTTGAATTTAGCCTGGATCAAGAAACACTTCTTCATGTGTGTATGTGTGCTGTTTTTATTTATCCTTCATGTGTGTATGTGTGCTGTTTTTATTTATCCTTCATGTGTGCATGTGTGCTGTTTTTATTTATCCTTCTCTTATACAATACATCCAACCACAGTTGCCCTTCTTTCCACTCTTTCCAGCCCGCTCCCACTTCCGTACCCTGACAGTTCCCGCCTACTTTCTTTCCTCCCATAAAAAGACCAGGCAAAAACCCTCACATCAAGTCACGGTACGGCAACCCAGTGAAAAAGTCCCAAAATCAGGCAAAAGAATCAGAGATGATAAGCCACTCTTACTGTCCGCAGTTCCTCTAAAACAACAAGGCCAAAACCGTAGCATACGCAGAGAACCTAGCTCATACCTGTGCAGGCCCCAGGACTGCTGCTTCAGTCTCTGTGCAGGACTGAACCCCACTTAGCTGGTTCTCTGGAGGCATGTTTTCCTGGTGTCCGTGACCCCTCTACCTCCCAATTCTTTTTATCCCTCTTCTGAGAGGGTCCCTGAGCTCCTAGGGAAGACCTGATGGAAACTTCCAAACTGTTCACTCATTCCACCTAATGTTTGGTTATGGGTCTCTGTTTCTGCTCTCATAAAAAAAATTTAACATGTTCAATAGAGATGGCCCCACACCGCCTCATGTTTTGAGTTATTGGTCCTCAGCTGTTGGAGTTTGTAGATACCTTAGGAATTTGGACCCAGCTGGGGAAAGTGTATCTCTAAGGGTGGTTTTATAGATTTATTATCCTTGAGGACTTTGTATCTTTCATTCTAATTCCCTTTGAACTCTGAAGTGTACAGAATTCTTCAGATATACATGCTCAGCTAGTGCCGAGGTTTTTTGTTGTTGTTGTTGTTGTTGGTCTTGTAGAGAGACAAATAATTAGGAATTGAACACTCTATGAACACTCTATGAAGAAAAATAAGTCATCTCTCTGTCACATTGTTTTATTAAATCATTTGGTCTTCGTAATAGTACAGTGACTAACACACACACACACACACACACACACACACACACACACACACACACATCAGGCTTCCTCTAGAAAAACATTTTCACCAATTAAAGAAATGTGTTAGACTCCTATGTCTGCCATCACTGACAAGTATAAAGCAGGAAGTTTTCAGCCATTAGAATCTTGCTTTCTCACAGGTCTCAAGGCTGTGAGTCTAAAATCAACACCACAGGGCAGAAATCGAGTTGTCATTCTATGTCCTTGATAAAGTCACTGAGAGTCTGTCCTTCTGCTCGCTTTCTACTAGCTGCTGTCATGATAGGTCACAGCTACATCACTCTTACTCCCGTCTCCACAGCCAGTTTATCAAGCACTCTGCTGTGTCTTTGCCTCCTCCTAGCTATTTCATGTCTCCTCAACTGCCTTTTATAACAATAATGCACATACCTGCATTTAGACCTCACTTTATGTTGGTAATTCAAAATAATCTGACCCTAACATGCTTATTTTAATCTCATATGCCTCATGTTTTCACTGCATAAGGCAACAGGTCTTAAGAACTTGGCAGTTGCTATTTGGTAAGAGTCAGATAGTCAGTTAAATGAATCACAGATAGTATCAAGGATGGAAACATTATAATCCATAACATTGCAAAGAATTGTGATTAACTATCAAAACAGAATAAAATCAAAAGCTTGACATGAAAATAAAAATCAAATATTGATTTTAAATGAACTAGGACTAATATTCCCATGCCCTGTGTCTTAATGGAGAATTACAATTTGTAAGTTTGAGAGTGAGAAGAAGAAACTCAAGCACTAAAAGATGTATGAAAATTGGTGAGAATCCTTGAATCTGCAAAAGAAAAACAAACCCTAGTTCTCAAAGAAGCATCTCTTTTTCCATCCCTATTGTTTAGCCATTGGAGGATTTAAATAATTTAAGGCATGATATTAGTAAAATCCTAAATCACCTTTGGGGAAATAAGTTGTGCATATGTGGAACATATAGCAATATGCTAGATTATCTTTAGGGAAATAAGTCTTTTATATGTGGTACATATAGGAAAAGATATAATCAATATGTAATTATATGCTAAAGTTTCCTGTCTCAGTGGTTCTCAGTCTCCCTAATGCTGCAACCTTTCAATACAGTTCCTAATGTTGTGTTGATATCCAATCATACAATTATTTTCATATCTACGTTACAATGGTGATTTTGCTACTGTTGTAAATTTTAATGCAAATACCTATGTTTTCTGATGGTCTTAGGCAACCCTTATAAAAGGGTCAATGGATGCCCCTAGAGGGGTTGAAAACCACTAGTATCTGCTAGCATTTCAAGAATAAATAGGAAGCAGAGGGAAATGTAATTTTATTAGAGTCAATATTTCATCAAGTTTGGATAGAATATTACATCAGAGAAGATAGGACATGCAGGGTAGTTCACACAGAAGAAAGAAGAGCAAACAAGGATAGAAACTGCAAATAAGAACTGAGAAGATTATGACTAGAGCATCTTTATGGATACACGAAAATGAGGTGGATCACTAAGATTTGGTCCCATGTTTCAAAGAGTCAGTTTGAGGAACATACTTAAGGTGGCTCCCTGATACTCTGCTCAAAATCTGCAGGTCATATCTGCACTCACATATCTCTAGCACAGTTGGGAGTGTGTAGTGCCATTACATGTCAGCAAGAAATGCCTGAAGTAACATGCAGACGATAGAGCTCCACCACAGGGTGAAGTCTGAGAAAATTGCATACCTGTTTAATATCTCCTGGAAATTTCTAAAGTTGGAGACAGGAAATTCTGTAGAAAGCCCTTATGGAGAAGGAGCAAAAGCTATGCATATCTACAGAGAAACAGGCATAAATTTTTCTACTGAAAACACGTAGTCTGTCAAACTACACAGAATGGCAGAAAGCCCCTCTTGTATGAGTGGTATGGTGTTGTCTTACTGACTGTAAATATGATTTTAATAAAAGGGATTGGGGAAGAATAAGCATATTGACAGTAGATCATCATCTAACACATGCATACACACATGTTCCTTTAGCAATGTTCATTTGGGACATAAATATAGTGCCTTCAACCTGCCTATATAAGTAGAATTGATAAGGTAATATTTGCAAATTGCTCTGTGAAGCATGGGTGTTTTTCTGCTAATAAAAACATTTTCCTAAAGTGAGATTTGATTTGAAGGTTTGAAAATTGTGCGTGTACACTTGAAGGGTTATTGTAAGCAAATGATACAATTTCAGTAATCAAGAAATACATGTGCAGCTGCTTTCGTGTCTCCATTCTGCATATTCTTTTTGTTGATTTTACACATATTTCAGAATTAATTTGAAATCAAGAAATGTATCAGGCTGTGACATTTAACTTTGTTCTGTTTTCAGTTCTGAATGGAAGCAGTATGTGACCTCTGTGCACCGATTTTAGATACAACTCTCTCTGCCTTGCTTTTCTCAGAAACTACTTTCCCCAAGGCATTGCTGTGATTCTGACACTGTAGTTAACTGTGGCACTGTACTGTCCAACAGGCAGAGCCTCTACACTGGAGATCTAATAGCATGTGAAAATAGTTGTAAAAATAGAAGTACATGTGCAAACATTAAAATGCAGTTCAAACAAACAGTCCATGGAAATCTTTTAGTGTGAATTTTGAACAGATGACTTCTGCCAAGGAGAGTCAGGAAAGAAGATATGGGCGGCTGCCAAAGAAAAGACATTCTTCCAGGAAAATCAAAATGCAAAGAAAGAAGAAATGTGAACGATAAGAGGTTTAGATACATGGAAAATATTTTGAAATTCTTAAGTCTATGGTATGGTTATGAGGGTGTGGTACAAGGTGCAAATTGATAGGAAATAAAAGTCCTTTTTAAAAATAGAACTTGTGACTGCTGCAGAAAGAGTTGGAAATGGAAGCCAGCCTGGACTACAAAGGAAGACCTGGTTTCAAAGCAAGCAAACAAACAATGTAAGTTTTGAAAGGAAAAACATATAAATAAATCATATGTTTAAGTCACCACAAGGAATCATTGAACAGGAGAAAATACTGGTCAAGTCTGCCATTAAATGTAAGTTTCCTAAGGTAGAGACATGTACAGGTGAGAAAACAGTTAGCAATAGTTAGGTTTATTTTGTGATGCTGTGTTTTGTAGTCATATGATTTTGACATAGTTTTAATACTGCACTGATATGAGTGACTAGACTTGGTAGACAAGAAAGAGATTATGATTCCTATAATTATTATTATTATTCCTGTCATTATTATTCCTATATTATTATTGTTATTATGACTATTGTTATTATCATTATTATAGTTATTATTATTTTACTATTTCCTATTATGGAGGTTTTATCTCACTGGGTTTTTATTTATGGCTTTGTTATGTGACTCTTGCTATAGTAACTCCGGAACTAGCACTCTTCAGAGATCAGGTCAGGACTCAGTGGAACCCATGGATAGTATTTAAGCAGGAGAAGCTGAGGGAAGTAATTACTATAATAGAGCATGTCCAGACAGCAAGCTTGACCTTTCTGAATCCCATGAGCTGAAGTACATGCTCCAGTTACTGTCTGCACTTGTGAAGAGATGCATTTTTCCTGCTAGGCTAAATGGCGTTTGTGAGAAATCCTGCTGAGGAAGGGATGGAGAGATTTATGCCTGCTGAGTAAATGCAGGACACATAGTTGTTTGGCAGTCCAGGGTTGGATACTGAGGAAGAAAAAGACCTTGTGTAATCCTACAGGGATCTAACAGCCTAAAAGTAAACAATGGTTAACACATAAGTTGTTAAAACTGATATGAACTGGGAAAGGAATGAAAAGGTTTCTCTGAGGAGCGCAGGGCTGACTTTAAAGATAATAGAATAGCTACTTTGACATCCTGACGAGTTCCATTTTATTTTGATGGTGTGATAATTTGGATAAGAGACTTCTCACACAGACTTTCATGTTTGAAAACTTAATCTCCAGTTGGTAGCACTGGTTTGTAGACTATGGAACCTTTGAGAGGTAGGAATCATACCTGAAAAAGTTAATGTCTGGGTGAGAGCGCATTGGGTTTCTATCCCCAGCCTACTTCCTGTTCCATAGGAAATTAGGCTAGAAAAGTCAGCTAAATGCATCCACTGACATCATACCATGACCTCTCTTACCTTAACCATAATGATAAATGATGCCTTCAGACCATAGGCCCATCTGACCTTACGTTGCTTTATTGTGTATCATTGGATAATAACAAGAAAAATAGGAATTAGGGCAAAAAATTAATACTAAGAAATGGGCTTGTTGTTACAATAAACCCAATCTTGTTGTTTATAGGTCCCTGGAACTGTTTTATAGAAGTAAGGTAGAAAAATTTAACAACTACATGATAAACATGCTTAAGAATACTAGAAGCACAACTTAATGATTTATTTGGTTAAAATTTAAAAGAACAGAATGTCAATAGAAAGAAAGGTGGCAAAAATTGTGCTAATGAGATATCAAGGAGGAACAAGGGCTCTATCAGGAAGGTGGGCCATTCATTTTACAGCATAGCAAAGCTTCTAATTATGTCCAGGCAACGTGGCAATTTGAGTAAGGCTGAAATCAAAGGTAATGGACTAACATTTTTGGTAGAATAAATTTCAAGACAGAGTAACAGGCCAACCCAGGCATGGTTATTTCTCTCTGTGCTTAGAGAAATTTATAGGGAGGGCAAGAGGAAAAGTAGGACAGTTGAATAACTTGATAATAAAGCAATTATGAACACGAACATGGCTAGCATGTTCATAGAAAGGTCATATATAGACAAAGGGGCTGTAATCTTTAATGACACAGCTCTCATTAAGAGAAACTATGCACTTTGCATCAGGGTAGTGGAAAATGTATTCTAAAAGCAAAATTCCACCTAGCTGCAGCTTCTGCTGGTAAAAAATCTAAATTCATTGGAAAAGAAAGAGATTAAACGGGATATACCAATATAGGGATTTCCTGCTTTAAACCAATTGCTGAGAAAATTGTATTCCCAGTTGTAGCCAGAATTAGACACAATAAAGCTGTGGTAAAACAGGAACAGGTTAAATCTCAGACTAGCTACATAATACTGTTTTTCAAGTGTTCAAGAATTAAGTGTGAGGAGATGATAAAGGTTTGTACAAAGGTTTTAGAAAGCTGCAGAGACAAGTAATGTGTGCATGTCTTGATTTCATGTAAGTACATACTGAAGATTTTATGAAATGGCAAATGTGAAACCAAAGTCACATTGGAGACCTCAAAATATTGAAGATGTTGCTAATGGAAAACATTTGCTGAGAAATGTTCCAGGCACCAAGTAGAGACAGATCAAGGAACATGCCACATGTTCTTCAGGCTAGAGATCTGGAGGGTTGGGAGTACCCAAAGTACAGTGAGCCCAGATGAAGCCAATAATAGCCCCATTTACCAGACATGTAGAACAAGGTTTGGTGTTTGCTCTGCTAGATTTGGGTTAGATAAGATACTTACTTCTATGTTATTATTCTTTATTCTCTGAATAGTTTGTAAATTGTGGAATTTATGTACTTGCGCTATGTCCATTTGTGGGTATGTACATATATATCAACGCACAGGCTTGTGAATGTCAGAGAAGAGCCTCAGCTCCCTTTAGAGTAGAGATACAAATGTTTGCACTAAGTCATCTCTCAAGGCCCTCAGTCCTCTATTTTTATTACAAATGGTTTTGTTTTCTGTATGTTGAACATGAGCAATTAGTTAACATTTTATGTGTTCATACAAAAGCTTGAATCTCAGAAAAAATTTTGAATGTTAAAGTTAGTATTAAAATATTATTGAGCTTTCTAGTATATTATAGAAACTTTTAATGTTGTAGTGAATGCATTCTGCAATATATGACTATGAGACTATGATTATAGACCAGAATGGTATAATTTGTATGTAAAATATCCTCTAAGAATACATATGTTTCATTATACAGGTCCAGATTCTTTTAATAGGTCATAGAAACTTCATGAGGTAGGATCTAGCTGAAGAGGCTTTCCAAAGACTGGCCAATTCCAGCTGGTCTCTGCTTTCCATTCTATTTGTATATGTAGAGGTGACATCTCAGCCTCCTGTGTCCCCAGCCATTGAAACATTCTATTCCATGCCTTCTCATCTATACTCCCTCAAACCATGAGCCAAAGTGAATTACCTTTCTTCTAAGTTGCATTGTGAGGTTTGTTGCTGTTGCTGTTGTTTGATTTGGTGACAAGAAAAATAACTCATTCAAACCCATAAAGAAACTTCTCAATCTAAAATCAACTTTTCATTTATAAAATTTGTATGTTTTTCCAGCTATGCACTGAAAATATAGTACAAAGTTTTGTTTTCTACTTCTGCCACTAAATCTCTTATAACCTTAATGAGATAGAGGGTATTAAGTAAGGTAAGGACATAAGAAGGATGTGGGATATATCAACCATTGATTATCAAAAAGTAACAAGATGCAGGGTTTTATTAAGCAGTGTTGATTCTGAGTGTGAGGATTCGTGTTATTAAGCCACAATTCTTATAAGTAGTATACAGCTTTCTCACTCCATGAACCTAGGTTTGAGTTTAGACAAGTAGGGGAGAATAACAAATCAGGAATTTCAGTATTTTTTTAAGTTGACCACACAGACTAAGATAAAACTCCAACTAAAATTTGCACTGGTCTCCTCTTTAATTCTCAAGAATATTTTATTTGTTTCAGGGTATTGGTTCACTTTGACTGTCAACACAGCAAACTCTAGAGTTACCTGAAATGGCAGTCTCAATTGTGGAATATCCTAGGTCAGCTTAGCCTGTGGGTAATGCCTTGATTCATTTCTTCATTAGGGCCTGGACCACTGCAGGCAGTACCATTCCCTAGGCAGGTTGTCTTGATCAGTAGAAGTAGAATATAAGCCAATCAGTAAGCCAGCAACCAAAACCCTTCATGGTTCTTGCTATACATCCTTGGATATGAAGTGAATACTTTGGTAGGAGGAACTGGAACAAGCAAGCCTGCATTCAGACGCCTACCTTAAATTCCTTCTGTGACGGACGTTGACTATGAATAGGAAGATAATGATGAATCTTGATATGTAATAGTAAGCTAAATGCTACCCTCTATCTAATTTTTTACAACAAAAAAAGCACGCCATTCTCAATGTGATCACAACATCATGCTATCTCCTTTGATAAATTATGTTTGTTTCCTTGGTTCATAAAGACACGGTAAACAGATTATGCCTAGTTTAATTCTGACTCAGGACTGCCATATGCAAGTGGCTTTGGCTGTCTCAGAGACATTATACTGTAGACTTTGTTACCTTTTGGATTAAACTAAAGAGTCTACACAGCTTCAGTTATAGCTCAGTTTGAATTGGTTTCTTCTTACAAGATTCAGCCTTGATTATGGTAGAAGATAAAATCCTTTTGTCTATTTCAGTTGATTTTACCTCAGAGCCAACATTAAACAGAAGGCTTAAAGAAACTGGAGATGAATAGTTCAGAGTTAAGAGGAAATACAGTAGAGTGCCATCAAGTAGGTAGGTTTTAGTGCAGTGGTTCTCAACTTTCTTAATCTGAGAATTTTTAATACAATTCCTCATATTGCAGTGACTCTCAACCATAAAGTTATTTTTGTTGCTACTTCATAACAATAATTTTGCCACTATTATGAATTGTTAGCTAAATAAATATCTGTCTCTTCCCATGGTCTTAGGTGACCTCTGTCAAAGGATCATTCAATGCCCAATGGTGTCACTACCCACAGATTGAGACTTCTGCTTCACTGGATGACATTTATGTCTTGTTTTCAGAAAGATTAGTAATGAGTACTGCAGGAAAGATAGCAACTTGACCTCATCCAAAGATTCTTCACTCTTCTTAGGGAAGTTGTGTGAACATGTGTATATATGAATCACATTGCAACATGGCTGTGATAATGTACCAGATGGCTTTGGATTTCTCCTGGGCAGTGTGAACAGGGAAGAACAGGAAGGGTTTCATTTTTCTCATCTGTAAAGATGCAAAAACTTTAAATTAAAAATAACCTTTCAGCTGATTCCTTGCATAATTGCTATCTTGTTTTGCTAATACTGTGGCTAAATTATAACTTGCCGAAGCCTAGGGGATTTGCATGCTGGTTTAGCCTCTGAATTTGCATTGACATGGTTTTCAGTCAAGTGTGTAACTAAATCCTGTGGCTATGAGCAAGCCTGGCAGTATTTGCATTGAAAATCAGTGGGAGATTAGAGTAAGAATGGCTCTATGCAGCCTCCCTAAATAGATTCCATGATGAAAATTCCGGGTCTCTCAGAACACTATTCACTCCCATTAACTGACTGTGGCTGCTGAGCCTGCTTTTGTATAAATACCAGAACTAATAAGGAAAAATAAAGGAAAGCATACAGCTACCCACCACAATATGACATATGTCTATAAAATGATCATTTGCCAAATTTTTTAAAATGAATATTTGAATAGGAAGTATAGGAACATTATTGTTGAAAGTGAATTTTATGATCAAATGCAAAAACAAAGACATCTTCTTTGTTAATAGGAGACTAAATACATACAGTTTATCTTATGATGATGTCATCAAAGGGTTTGTGGAATATATTAATGGCCGACAGTGACACATTCTGTAAAACAAAACTAAGTAAACATTTTTGTAATCTGTATGTTTCCATTCTCATCCTGTGTGTTTCTTATTCATCAGGATTTTTATTGTTTCTGTAAATATTGTTTGCATTTCCTCAGAAGAGGGGATGAGATGAAAGCTGTACCCAAGCTTTGTTAACACAAGGCTTGTGTTAAACCCAGAGCATTTCTATCTATCACTAAGCCTAGTCCTGGAAGCTTCTAGCCTCTGTATAATCTATTCTTCTGCAGGCCCAGACCTTAAAGGCTTCACCTTCCATCCTCTGTCTGATAACCTAGGCCTAGAATGTTTTCAGTCTCCAAGATTTACTGCTGAATCAACTCGCCTTTTACAGTTCTTTCTGAACTCAACTCAGCTGTTCTGTCTCAAAACACCTCCCCATGCTGACTGATTAAATATGGCTTTGTTCTTCTTCTCACTGAATTGATCTGCTTAGAAAACTATCTATGAACTGTACGAACTCTTCTGCACTCTACTGAACTGTACCAAACTTCATCAAATTGTACTGTACCACCAAAGTCTACTGTTTCCACCAATGCTCCTGTCTGTCTCCACATACTTCTTTGTTCTCTCTGCTCTGATCTTAAGTAGCTTCTCTTTCCTTCTGTTCTCTGTTATTCTCTCTCTGATTCATTTTGCCAAATCTTTCTCTGATCTATTTCTTTGTATGCCCCTCAATTAGATACCATTGTCTGAGAGTAAAGGTGCATACTAATGGTATGTCTATAGTCCAGCCAGAGGGATTAAAGATGTATACTAAGGGCATGTCTGTATTCCAAGCAGATCACAGACCCAGGTCTCTAGATATTATCACTTGACAGAGTAGTCATGTTGCTGGATTCTACAAGTGGTTCAACTAGATAAAATTGTTGAAGGTCAAATGAACTAAATTAGTAAGCTCTGTGATTATAATGTTGTTATAGGTTTGTCTCCACAGACTTTTACTATAAGAAAAATGGTAAATAGTTAAGGATTTTATTCAGATCTATCCTCTGAAGGTAGATTTCTAAAAGGTTAAGAATTGGTCTCCAGCCACACATTAGTTACATTCTTAGATGTAGTAATGAGCTTGCTGCCAAAATAATGGAGGGGCCAGTGGAAAAGTTATGATGTAAATAAAGTCATTGTATTCAAGAAAAATTCATAATTTTGAGGAGAACTCACATTTTCTTGTATGTTTGTCTCCTCTTCATAAATAAAAATGTTGTTGTGAAAATTGGTTAAGAGTCCAGGGTTCAAGGAAAAACTCACTCTTCTGCTGTGATGGATCTTATATTGAGCACTGTTGGAAAGTAAGCACAAAGACAAAGGCAGAGACAACCCTAATTTTTCATAGGCAAGGTCTGAAAACACATTGTTAAGCCATGGGACCTCTGTGAAGTCTATATCAATTTCTTCTGGTGAGGATATACGTTTTACCCCATAAAGATTGCAACCCATTGAGAGTGTACAGACACTTTGATTTCAACACAAATACTTTGTTGGGATCTGTGAATAAAACTATAGCCTTGGCATGATGCCACTATAGTATTCCATGTCATGAAGAAGTAATGGTGGATAATCTAACACTTTTGAGATTTCCATAAAATCCATATATGCTAGAGCAAGAAAAGCCACAACCCTGTGAATCTGAACAAAGAAATTTCAAAAAGATCTTACAGAAATTGCTATGTCTCTACAAGTCTGGACAAATGATATAAACGAAGATACAATAGCTTTTACATTAAGTCTATTGTAACAAAAGCATACAAAATTAAAAGATAGAGTAATATAAATAATCATAAATCAGATCTTTACTTTAGTACAATTTTGCTTTACTGAGATAGAGTAATGAACACTTCATTACTTAAGGTTGGGAAACTCTTCAGAAGCAAATTGCATAGTCAAGTTTTCTTGTCTATTTCTCTGCCTTCTGTTTTTAATTTTTTTTATTGTTTTTTCCTATATGTGTTTATGTATAATGTGTATATGTGTAGGCATATGTGTGGCATGTGTATGAATATGGGCATATGTGTGAATGTCAGAGGGCAACTTTGGAAAATTGTGTTTCAACTTCAACCTTGATGAATATCTCTCTTGTTTCTGCTGTTTCCCTGTGTATTCCAAGGAACCTTGCCCACAATCTTTCTAAGTTTTTCCCAACTGCTTCCCATATAGTCATAGCAGTGCTTGGAATAAATATGTATATTACCACATCTTTTGTTTTGTTTTGTTTATTATTGAAAATAAATTCTTCTCTCATACAATATATTGCGATCAAATTGTCCCTTCCCCCACTCTGCCCTGCAAATCCCATCATCCCTCTTCCATATCTCCTCTGTTTCCTCTTTAAAAGAGAGCAGGCTTCCAGGAGATGACAGCCAAACAGGAAAAAACAAGATACAGTAAAACAAGGCAAAGCCCTTCTCTTTAGGCTAGAAAGAGCAACCAAATAGGAAGTAAAGAGTCTGAAGAATCATAGAAACACCTACTCCCAATGTTAGGCATCCCACAGAACCACTAAGCTAATAGCCATAATACATGTGAAGGATCCGGGGAAGACCCTTGCAAGCCTCAGTGTTTGTGCTTTATTCTTTGTGAGCTCATGTTAGCCCTGCTTAACTATTGAGTAGGGCATGTTCTCCTGTTGTCCTCCATCCACTCTGCCTCTTATAATCTTTCAACCCCTTCTTGTGAACAGTTCCCTGACCTCCAGTGGGAGAGACCCAATGGAGACCTACAGGTTGGACTCTGTCTTCACATAATGTCTTCCCGTAGGTCTCTACACTTTCTCCCATGTGCTACTGGATGAAGCCAATCTATTGAAGATTAGACAAGGCACCAATCTGTTAGTATAGATTTCTTTCTTTTTTTCTTCCTTTCTTTCTTTTCTTCTTTCTTTTCCAGGTGTATCAGGTTCTGTCCTAGGTTTCTGGGCCACCCAGTCTCTGATTCATGGCCACCCATGCAGTGTAGGACATGGGTTCCCTTTCATGGCCTGCGCTTCAATTAACTGAGCATTGTTTGGCCTTTTCCACAAATACTGTGCCATCTCTAGTTTTATATGTGGGATTTATGGAATCTGAACTAAGGTTTTAGAAATATACAGAAAGTATTTTCTACCAACCAAAGTATCACCCCATCCTCTTTAGGTTTCTGGACAAGCACATAAAAAGATTAAGAATTCCAACCCTATCTGTTTGTTTTAATTGGCAAATGTCTTAGCTAAAGTTTCTATTGATGTGATGAAAAATCATGCCCAAAAGCAACTTGGGGAAGAAAGTATTTATTTAATATTATAATTTACAGTATGTCATAAATTTAAGTCGGTGCAAGACTCAAGATTAGAACCTAGAGGCAGGAACTAAAGCAGATACAGTAGAAGAATGTTTCTACCACTTTATGCCCCATGTTTTGCTCAGACTACCGGCCCAGAAAGAATGAACTGGGCCTTCTCACATCAATTATTAATCAAGAAAATATTCCATGGACCGACCAGTAGGAAATACAATAAGGAAATTGTCTCAATTGAAACTTCCCTTCCACATAACTCAGGCTTGTGTCAGTTTGATCAAAAACAATCAATAAAATAATCACAATCACAAATAAAAACCAAACACAGCAACAGGTAAAAATATATATATAAGATGCATTAAGACTAGGTATAGGCAAAAAGACAGCCAAGAGGCCTCAAAGCTGCATGGACAACCTGCAGGAGGAGGCACTACAATGTGCATGTGTGTGGTGGACAGATGGAAGAGAAAGAGAAGCAGAAGAGTTTGAGCATCATGAAGAGAGGTGGGACTGGAGACATGAGAGCAGAGAGGAATAGCTCGTTAGTAGCCTTCCTTGCCACCTGTGGCCATGGTGAAATACCAGTCCAGTGCTACTGCTGAGGGTCATGTCTGGGTCCCTGGCCATGCAGCAGCAGGGGTCTGTGAGGACATCCATTGTCACTAAAACCACACAGACATCTTTGGCCTGGGGTGCTGCTCAGAACCACCATGTACATGTCCAAAGGCTGTGTAAGTACAGAGCTGGCCCATCTCCTTGCTGGCTGCAGTGCTCTGGAGAGCAGGCCCTGCACTTTGACTGGCCAAAACAGGAGAGCTGACCTGTGCAGGGGCACAGGTGAGTCAGCCACCAAGATGTGAGCATGGGAGACCTAGACCTGCACTACTCCCAAAGAGTGCCCCATATATGGGCTGCATAGCACAAAAAGCTGCCTCTCTCTCGTGGCATAGTGCCAGTGAGCCACCCTGAGGACATGAAATCAAGAGAACTGACCATGTTTCTTGCTGGCTGCAGTATTCAGAGAGCTAGACACCGCAGTGCTGGAGAGCTTGCCATGGTGGTGTGGGTGTAGGAGCAGTGGCTGGCAGGCTGACCAACTCGGCTTCCTACCAGGCCCAGGTCCACAGCTTTGATTTGGCCCATCTACCTCATCTACGAACTGCTGGAACATGTGCACGGGCCAGTCCTATAGATCAGAATGTGCAGGATCTTCATGACACTGGGCAACAACAGGATATCCAAGAGGAGGCCCCATGAGGATCCAGTATTGAGGGTGTAGCAGAAGCCAAAGGCCTCGAACCGGATCAATGACACATTGCAATGAATATTTTCAAGTAAAGCTATGTAGACAAAAGAGTATGCTGTGGAACACACTATGACCCACTACAGCTACCACGAAGAGATGTTTTTTATGCTTTGTTTTGTTTCATTTATTTACTTTCAATTTTCTTTTGTTGTGAGACTGCAAGAGCAGCGCACAGATACAAAGGCACAGGGAGATAAGCAAGATTGGGGTGCATTCTGTGAAGGTCACGAAGAATCAAGTAGAAGTTACAAAAAGAATTGGGACACAACACAGGTGGAAGAGGAGCAGCTATACACGCTTTTATCTGTTGGTTTGGTCTGCAGCACTATGTAAACTGGCATGGTAAAACACACTTATCATCCCAGCACCCGAGAGGTAGAGACAACAGAAATAGAAGTTCAGCCTTAACCTCATCAACAGACAAGTTTTTACATGACAGGTTACATGAGCCTCTGTCTCAAAACAAACAGACATAGACAAAAAGAATAGAACAAATGTATCCTTGTAGGCAAGTAGGATATTTCACTTTTTTGTGATTAATGACCCTCACATTTTCATCATCTTGGTCTTTTGTTCTGATTAAATTACATCCTCAATCCACAGTTGGTCATTCACTAGTATATTTCACTTGAGGGTTAAATTTATAACATGGTTCCCATATAAGGTTCTTCGTGAAAGGTTTTGTTAGTAACTGCAGAAGATAGGACCCTGAAGCCTGATTCTTGAAATTCTTGCTGCTCAGGTCATATTCTGATGTACAAGTACTGCAAAAGATGTTAGTTGTCTTAACAATTTTATAACTTGTTCCTACTTAGCCATGGGAATACTCACTTACCTTTTTTAAACTATAGATTTTAGTATATTTACTAATATAAATGGCAGTTGATGTCCTCAAAATTGATCTTATGAGCTAATTCTTTTTAATGAGAGAGAAAATGCATTCCATTTAAGTAGTTTGAAGTAAGGTTTTGTTAGGAATTAAATAACCACTGAGTCAACTTCTTAGTTATCTCTCATGAAGATATAAAAAAGTTTGCCGTGATTGTGATAGAACATGGTTTTTCCATGAAACACTTTCATTATGGAAAGAATCTTTTCAATAAATTAAATTAAATTAAAATTTGCTTTAGGAGCTAGTTTCTAAAACTTGTATTTATTTCCAATATATCACTTTTTCCTGTTTCTTTACTAAATTTTGGTTGCGTAGCAGCAAGAGAGCAGTTGGTTAACTATTTACAAGGAGCCATAAAGTATAAGTGCTATTGTGTTTCAATAAGAATTATTCAACCAAATTAATAGTTTTTTATTATTTTCTCAAAACTTCTTTCTTATGCAGTCTGTGTGTGTGTTTGTGTGTGTGTGTGCACATGCGCACATAATTATTTTAGTTTTGGTATACTAAAGTTCTATACTATAGACATTACTGAAAATAATTTTATTTATATTTTGATATAAACTTGATTCAAGAAAATATGTAGCCAATTTAATAAAATGGATTGACTGTCTAAGCTAGTTTATGTAGACCAAACAATTTTTAATCATCGTGATAAAACAGATATATCAGCATGATGATTTATTTCTGACTTTTTATGTTTAATCTGCCTTTCTAAGATCCCTGGTTAGGCCTGCCTTCAGATAAGGCAACAAAGACATCATTCGTTCCATACATACATTCCATATGTACTCAGGATATGGAGATATTTTCAATAAAGTATCTTCTGCTATAAAAATTATCATGACTTTACTAAAATCATTTGATTCTATTTTGATTCACTTTCCTTGATGTTCATTTAACATAACTAGCTATTGGACTAATAATTATATCGTTAGAGGTTCATGTTGGATCCAATACAGAAATCTATGCATTCACATGAAATTTCAAGCTTGGGAACATATATGTGTGCTTTGTTTTTTGCGCATACCTATACATATATATACTATGCATATTTATACACATATATATTTTAAATTAAATATATTTCCTACTCAACATTTTGAAGGGCTTTTCTTAACTGCTAAAGCAGATGGGATTCATTAAACTTCCCAGGCCATTCTTTTTCTCCAATAATCTGCCTCACCCAATATGAAGGAAGAAGGGAAGACATACCGAGGAATCTGTTTTTTCCTAACCTTCTCTGCAAGGCATCTGCTACGACCCCATTCATCACAGTGGCATCTGTGAAGGGATATCCCTGCAATACCCAAAGGTCTCATCTGGAGTGGGGCTGCAGTGTTTTACCACGTCTCTGGCAGTGCAAAAGCAACATACACTTTTGTCAAACTGTCAGCAAACACTTCTCTCTTGATACAGTTTGCTCAACCTAACCTTCTGAGATGTCAACTGGTCAGAAATGTTTCATTTGGGAAACAGAAAATAAATAAATAAAACCCAACATTTACCTTCATGCGGTTCTCACAAATGACAGCATTTTTCTCGGCAGTAGCTTAATATTGCCTCCAGAGAGGTTCAAACAACTTAGTGAGGGAAAAAAAGTCTCTAAACATCTGATTGTCAAATTAAGTTACTACTGAATGTGCCACTACCCTTGGTGATCCTTTCCCAAAAAAATAAGGGATCAGTTATTTGTCTACACAAAAACTACTCTTCTCCTAGCGAACTTCAAAGTAATGGATGGTTGCAATATAAGCTAGAACCATCAGTCCCTCATCCCCAGGCCGACTCAACTGGGACTGAACCATAATGAGGTGTTAACTATATTACCCACACTTCCATTCAGTCATGAATGCCACTTCTTTTCAATCAAGTTCAGAGAAAACTGAACACGCCTTTCTGAATTACGTGTGGAGAAATTGGTCAGGTTGATTTTAGAGATGGCATGAGAAGTATGAAAGAAATACAATGCCATTTTTTGTGTAGGATGTGAAGTGGCCAAATAAACCATAGAACATTTTCCAAAGACTACAATCTTTGACTCCATTCATAATTTTACTTTCTGCGGATTCAAAAGCAAGACACTTGGAAAGTCAGTAAAGAGGGAGATGCAATAGAACTCTTATATTTTTCACTTACTCTACTTGTCCTGCAAGTCTTTAATCACAAAAGAATATTGTATTTCTAAATGATTTGTTTGCTTTGACTCTTTAATGTAAGCATTTCTGGGTCTCTAATATTTCCATAGCTACTAGGAACTGTAGGAGAAGCATCCATGTCTACTGAAGTTATTTTTCCTAATTAATTCATTGTGTGTTTTGAATTCTATGAAAATTACACATCTTAGGACCTACTTCTTTTAAAAATGTTTATTAGTGAGCTTAGCAAATTCTATTAATAATTTTAAAGTGGTTCAATAAATTTTAGTCCACTTTCAAACTTGGTCAAATACATGTGTTAAGATTTTACAGTCTTGCTAGAATAAACACATACTCTGTTCTTTTTAAATGCTTAGATATATAACTGACAATAAATCTACCCAAGTACTTAAATAACCTTTAAATAGAATAAATAGCATGTAGTATTTTAAATCAGGCACTATTCTGATTAATATTGTAAACGTTCAATGTAAAACTAGAAATACACATTATTTAACGTTTTAAAATGCAATATCAAATGTGATTTTGATGGAAACCTTTATGCAAATTATTCACAACTCCAAACATATACCACTTAAATTATTATTTTAATGTTTGTTTATTAATTTTTAACTACTCATGGTGAAAAATATAACTCAGTACAAATCATTCTGCGCCTTTAGACTTTCATATTTTCTATTTTCATAACAACAATTGGATAATTACCAGAAACACAATTTTGGCTTTAGATAATAGATATCAAGTTCTTTTTGGTGTTTGTAATGGGTGTTTTGTTACTTAAACAAGCTTTTATGAAACAAATACTTTTATTGTGTCACTATGTGTTTTTTCAGAACTCCTAGAAATCAACAGTCATCACTATGCCAGCAGGCATTATACTGCATTATTTTGCCTTTCAGACATGTGAGAGGCTCTTTATGCTATATTCTAAATATGTTGGGAAGACTATATATTTTTTAGAAAATTAAAATATAATCTACTGAATTATTATTTTTCCATAATCGAACCATCCTGGCCATGTATTCTACAGTTATGAAAAGGCATGCATGCAGTTGCTGTAAGTGCAGATTGAACATTGGCAGACCCAGAAGGACATGCATGGTATATACTCACTCGTAAGTGGACATTAGCCACACAATACAGGACAACAACTCTACAATACAGAGACTGATGCATCAACCAAGGAGCATGGATGCTTTGGACCTAGATCCTCTGCTCAGATGTAATAGATAGGCAGCACAGTCCCCTTCATGGTCCCTCAATATGAGGAGTAGCGACTGCCCCTGACATGGACTCTGGCTCCCCAATCTTGATCACTTCCCCCTGGCAGGGCAGCCATTTTAGTCCAGAGAGGAAGAGTATACATGTAGTACAGATGAGACATGATATGCTGAGGTCAGAGGCTAGGGGAGAAGGGCTCCCCTTTCAGAGAATTAACATGTTTATGTTGCCTGTGCTTGCTGTCTGTTGTAATCAGTCTTTCTCTTCCTGAATTAGTGTTTTTAGCTAGTACATCCTCCATAGCAATAACATTCTAATATTCCATAATCTCAAATTATCTTATCTCCCAATGTCATTAGTCAGTTCAAGAGCCTGTTTCTCTGCTATGATTTTGATTGTTTTTCAATACATACATATAATTAACATAATATAATATTATATTGTATAATAATGACTTGGTATGCAGACTATTAAATTACATTATATGTAAGTTCTATAAGAACATTTTCCATTACTTTAATAATATGTGACTCCTTACCACGTGACCCTAGGATACAAGTGCTTGAAATCCATCCATTCTATTCAGGTATCACCATCTGGGTGATGACGGAGAACAATGAGCAACTAGCAGACAGAGCTCTAAGGTTTTCTATCTTCCTTCAACCAAAGTGCACTCCTTGATTATCTGATTGACTGATTAAATAAAGCGTGTGTTTTAAGCTTGTATTTCAAAGTAATAGGACAAGTTTGGCTCAGAGATGTGTCTATATTATGAATGCATACTGTTCTTGCATATAATACGAGTTTCGCTCCTGACACCATGTCAAATGGCTCAAAATTCTCTGTGTCATCAGTTACAGGGGAGTTGATGCTCTCAGGCTTCCAATGACACTTGCACTCCTGTGTACACATTATGCCCTTTCCCACATTCATATACATACATAAAAAATAAAATAATTCATTTAATCATAATAAATTAATTAAAAATAAAAATAAGAAAAAATATCCTCTGTATTAGCTTAAAAAGGCAGGAAAGTGGCCAAGTCCAAAGTTCTTTTGATTTACCAGTGTCAGTTTGTAAATAATTTGTTGACTAAACAAATCCTATGTTAAGTAGATTTATATTATAATAAAAATAAACTAAGAAATAGTATAGTATAATGGAAGGGGAATCAGGATAGTATTTAGAAAGCTAGGTCAAAACCATAAGTAGCCTGCTGTGTTAGTTATAGGGGTGAAGTAATCCTGTTGGTAGCTAAATTGCAATTAAACTGCATAATAATTACTATGGTGGTAAAGTCACACATTGCTTTTGAGTGGCAATCAAATTTTTTCATGTAGAGCTGGTCTTAGAATTGGAGTTGCTCAAATTCAAATCCTGGCTATAATTTACACTTATGATTTGATCAGGTTATATAACTTTCCCAGTTTTCTGCACTACTGATTATGAAACAGAAATAACATTACTTAACTTACATACTGTGGGATGACTTAATTCAATGTACTTCATGCATAAGATTCAGTAAAGAGATGACTTGAAAAAATGTAAAATACCAGGCAGAAAATATGGAACATGGGTTAACTTAGTGTTTAAAAGTTTCCCCTTGAAGCTTTTTTAGCTATGCATAGTTTAGAATTCTCAGAAAAATACCATGTGCTTTATAAAGTTTTGTATTTAAACGATGTGAAGTCTAAATTATCTTTTTTTAATTTAAATTAAGGAAACACTACTGTGACAGCATCTAGTTTCAATACTTTCATCCAAATGTGAGAAACCAATGGACTAATAGTAAACAAAACCTAATAGTGTGACATGTACTATTGTTATGTATTGCTTTATTATTTGTAATATCATATATTTTATTCCTACTCATACTCCTCACTTCAACTTCCTTCAAATACAGTCTTAGCTCTCTACCCACCCAAGTTCATATTTTCTTTCCTCAACCTCAACCCCATGGAGTCCAGTTGTATTGTTTACTGCTTTTGGTAATAGTGACATCTTGGAGTGTAGTGAATATGACAGATGCAACATTGCTAAATAAAACTGATTTCCCTCTCCCAGAAGCAACCAGGGCCAATAGCTTCTCAGAGAAGAATGCAAATTCTTGCCTACCTCCCATCCTCAATGTTGGGATTTTGTATGATTTAAGTTGTATGCTGTAACATTAACTGTGAGTTATTTTATTTGTATTTCTACCCAGTTGTGTCCAAAAATTTTTTCCTTGAAATTACCCTCTATCCTGACCCTTGCTACCTTCCTGCCTTCTCTTCTGTACAGATCCCTGACTCTTGAGGGGAAGAAGGTAGTACAGACACCCTAATTAGGACTCACTACTCTGAAGAGTCTTTTTCTCTGGACAGTGACCAATTTTTAGTTTCTGTATTTATTTCCATCTATCACAAGAAGAATATTTTGTGATGAGCAATGTACATGTCTATGAGTAAAGCAAAAAGACATTAGTAGTCCTTTACTTGTGTCCATCTAGCAGAATAACAGTAGTAGGTTTTCACCTATGGCCCATGACCTAGCTAGCTACATATTCTTGAACTTGTTGGCAGTATCAGCTATTACTTCCATTTTATGGAGTGGGCCTTAAAGCAACACAAAAAGTTCTTGGTTACCTATGTAACCTTTACTAGACTAGGTAACAATAAGAGCATCTTAACAGGTAGCTTATTAATGTAGCTTTCATAGAGCTGCTAAGGTGCAGCCAGAGGAAAAATGTTGTCAATATTCTCACCCAAGTGTGAACTGTCATATGCATTCTTCATTTTCATTTACTCCTTGATGTAAAAACCTAGCAGTTCAGCTTCTAAGACGGCAATGAACAAATTCATTTAGGTCTCTAATTTCCTACTTTTAGCAATAACATTTACATTCCTAGAAACTGTCATAAAAAATTCAATAGTAGCTTAGTGTAGCTCAGTTCTATGTTCTACTCCTGAAAGGTCGCTCTTAATTTCTAAACAAAGTTCAATTAACAGCCATTGCATTACAATGAATTTATTCAAGGTAGGTATGATAGCTCAATTTGTAATGGTACTAGCTAACAAAGCTGTTGACCTGAATAGCATCCTCATGAATATCACATCATGAAAGAAGAGAACTCTACTATCTGGAGGAGGCCTACCAGTGCCAGAATCACCCAGTCCTAGAGGTCCCAAAGGAGAGTCAAATTAGTGCCTTCTCAGACTGTCTCCTGTCTGCCAGGAGACGCAGCCAGCAAAGCTTCATAACCTCCCCTTTCGAGGAGGCCTGCCAGCCTGAGGATCATTCAGGCCTATGTGTCCCCTGGAACAGTGACTTCCATAACCTTTCTTCTGGGGGAGGTCTGCCAGTCCCAGAAGCACCCAGTCCTCCATGACTCAATAAGAGCCAGTTCAGAGCCTGTTAAGCCTTTCTCCTGCCTGATGAGGGAAACCTGCTGCAAAGTTCCATAACCTCCCTTAAGAGAAGAACTGCCAGCCCTAAGATCATCCAGGCCTTCAGGGTCCAAAATACAGCCAAGTAAATGCCCACTCAGCCTTTCTTCTGCCTAGCCAGTAGAGGAACATCTAGGCCTGCAGGTCCCCAGAAATATCCAGGCAGCAGAAGTGAGCAGTCTTTTTTTTTTTTGTTTGTTTGTTTTTTTGTTTTGTTTTGTTTTGAGCACCCATATCAAGCCTAAGGTTCTTCCTGCATCCACAAAGAGTCCTGTCAGCATCAGGAATATCCAGCCAATACCAGATGGATAAAGGACAGTATAAGAATATAATCAACAAGAGCCAGGAAAAAATGGCATCACCAGAATCAAGCTACCCTACTACATCAAGCCTTAGAAAGCATGACATACATGAAGCAAAAGAATACTAACTTAAATCCAATCTTATAAAGATACTAGAGGCCTTAAAAGAAGATATAAATAAATCCCTTAAAGAAATACAGGGAAAAAATTAAACACAAACAAGTTACAGGAATGAATAAGAATGTCCAAAACATGAAAATGGAACTAGAATAAAAAACAAAACAAAAACAAACAAACAAACTGAAGCAATCTTGGAGATGGAAATCCTAGAAAACAGAACAGGAATCACAGATGCAAGCATCATCAACAGATTACAACAAGAGATGGAAGAGAGAAGCTTAGGTGTACAAGATGTGATAGAAATAAATTAATCAATCAGTCAAAGAAAATGTTAAATATAAAAAGATCTTGAGACAAAACATCCTAGAAATCTGTGAGGTTATGTAAAGGCCAAACCTAAGAATAATAGAAATCTAAGAAGGATAAAACATCCAGATCCAAGGCCCATAAAATATTTTCAACAAAACCATAGAAAAAAAATCCTAAACCAAAGAAATAAATGCCTAGAAACATACAAGAAACTTCACAACACCAAATAGATTCGACCAGAAAAATATATCCCACCACATAATAATCAAAAAACTAATTATATAGGACAAATGAAGAATATTAAAATCAGTTAGGAAAAAAGACCAGGTCACATATAAAGACAAAACTATCAGAAACACCATACTTCTCAATAGATAACTGTAAAAGTTATCTATAGGGGAGATATCTTATACATACTAAGATACCACAGATACCAGCTCTGATTAGTAAACCCTGCAATAATTTTAATTACCATAGATGGAGAAAGCAAGATATTCCATGAGAAAAGCAAATTTAAAAAATATATACCCACATATCCATCCATATATAATATACTTAAAGGAAAACTACAACTCAAGAGGCTAACAACACCCAGGAAAAAGCAGGAAATAAATAAAAGCTCATCAGTAAAACCAAAAGTAAGGAAGCACACACACACACACCACATACATACACTCTACGATCAACATAAAAATAACAGGAATTAACAATCATTAGTAATGAATATCTATCAATATCAATGGACTCAATTCTCCAATAAAAAGACACAGGCTAATAGAATAGATGCAAAAATAAGATTCATCATTCTATTCCATACAAGACTTACACCTCAGCAACAAAGTTAGACATTATTTCAGAGTAAAGGGCAGGAAAAATATTTTCCAAACAAAGGCACTGAAGAAGCAAGCTGATGTAGCCACTCTAGTATGTAATAAAATAGATTTCATCCAATATTAATCAAAAGAGATAGGGAAGGACACTCCATACTCATCAAGAGAAAACCCAACAAGATGACATCTCAAATGTGAACCAGTTATGCCCCAAATGACAGGGAACCCACATTCATAAAAGAAGCATTACTAAAACTTAAATTACACATCGAACTCCACACATTAATAGTGGGAGACTTCAACACCCCACTCTTACCAATAGACAGACCATCAAGGTAGAGACAAAACAGAGAAATAATGACATTAACAGATGTAATGAATCAAATGGACCTAACAGATATCTACAGAACATTTTATGCAAATGAGAAGGAATATCCATTCTTCTCACCACCTCATGGGACCTTCTCCAAAATTGACCATCTACTTGGTCATAAAGCAAGCCTCAACAGACACAATAAGACTGAAACAACCTTTTTATTTTATCAGACAATCATGGGTTAAAGCCAAATTTCAACAACAGAAACAAGAGAAATCCTACAAACTCATGCAAACTGAATAACTCTCTACCACTGGATCAGAGAAGAAATAAAGAAACCAAAGGCTTTCTAGAATTCAATGAAATGAATTCAACATACCCAAACTTATAGGAATCAATGACAGCAATGCTAAGGGGAAAGTTCAAAGCACTAAATATCTTCATAAGGAAATTGGAGAGTTATCATTCTAGCAGTTTAAAAGAACACCTAAAAGCTCTAAACAAAAAGAAGCAAACATGCCCAAGAAGAGTAGATGGCAGGAAATAATCAAGTTCAGGTCTAAAATAAATAATTTAAAAACAAATAGAACAATACAAAAATCTTATGAAATCAGGAGGTCCTTCTTTGAGAAAATCAATAAGATAGACATACTGCTAGCCAAACTAACTAAAGACCGAAAGTCAGTATCCAAAATTAGAAATGAAAACGGGGGCATAATAACAGACAGTAAGGAAATCCAAAGAATTATTAGGTCTTACTTCAAAAGTCTGTATTCCACAAAATTGGAAAATCTGAAAGAAACGGATGATATTCTTTATAGATTTCAGTTACCAAAGTTAAATCAGGATCAGGTAAACAGTTAAACAGTCCTATAATCCATAAGCAAATAGGAATGGTCCTCTAAAGTCCTCCTCCCAAAAAAAGCAGGGTCAAATGATTTTAGTGCAAAATTCTACAGACCTTCAAAGAAAAGCTAATACCAATAGCCCTCAAAGTATCCCACAAAATAGAGATAAAAGTGACATTGCCAAACTCATTCTTTGAAACTATAGTCATTCTGATACCTAAACCACACAAAGACTCAGCAAAGAAAGACATTTTCTGACCAATTTCCTTATGAATATTGATTGAAAAATACTCAATAAAATACTCACAAACCAAATGTAAGAACCCATCAAATACATCATCCACCATGATCAAGTATGTTTCCTGCCAGGAGTTCAGAGATGGTTCAACATATGAATATCCAACAATGTTATCCACCTTATAAAGAAACTGAAAGAAAAAAAAATCACATGATCATCTCACAGACACAGAAAAAGCCTCTGACAGAATTCAAAACCCTTTCATGATGAAAGTTTTGGAGAGATCAAAGATACAAGGTCCATATTAAGCATAATAAAGGCAATATACAGCAAGCAAATAGCCAACATCAAATTAAATGGAGAGAAACTCAAAGCAATTACACTAAAATAAGGAACAAGCCAAAGATGCCTACTCTATCCATGCTTCTTCAATACAGTACTTGAAGTTCTAGCTGGAGAAATAAGACAACTAAAGGAGATCAAGGAGATAAAAATGGAAAAGGAGGAAGTCAAAGTATCCCTACTTGCACATGATATGATACTATAGAAAAGTGACCAGACAAATTCTACCAGAGAAGTCCTACTTGCTTTAGTCTGCCTACCTGTGATGTCACTGCTTTCTTGCTACAGGGATGTGGCCCTGCCCTGTACCATATAAAAGAGACTTTCCATGTGGCACTCTCTCTCTTTCTACTCTCTACCTTTCTATCTCTCTACTTCTGTATCTCACTACCTCTCTACTTTTCTCCTTCTCTACCTCTCACTACTTCTTTACCTCTCTCTCTCCTTCTCTATTTCTCTACCTCTACCTCTTTATCTCTCTCTCCACATGTGTCTCTCAACTTCTCTCTCTCTCTCTCCCTCCATCCCTCCCTCCCTTTCTCTCTCTCTCTCCATGTGTGTCTCTGGAGACAGTTTCTGTATTCCCCTATTAAACCTCTTTAGTGGATCTGTGGCATGGCGTGATTCCATCCCTTGGTACGGTACAGCTTTTAACATTACAGATAATAAGTTCCCACAGCAGAATGGCTGGACACAAAATAAACATCTAAAAAAAAGTAGCCAGCCCTCTGGTATACAAACAACAAGCAAAATTAACTAAAAAATAAATCAGTAAACCTTCTATATATAAACAACAAATGAGCTGAGAAAGAAATTAGGGAAACAACACCCTTCTCTAGAGTATTTTGGTGTAACTCTACTCATGTAAGTCAAAGCCTATCTGAGAAGAACTTCAAATATCTGAAGAAAAAATAAAAAAGAAAAGAAAGATCTCCCATTGCTATGGTTTAGTAGGATTAAAATAGTAAAAATGGCCATTTTACCAAAAGCAATCAATAGATTTAATGCAAATCCCATCAAAATACCAAGACAATTCATAAAGACATTGAATGAACATTTATAAACTTCATATGGGGGAAACAACCAAGTAGAAAAAAACAGTCCTATACAGTAAAAGAACTTCTGGAGGTATCTCTATCCCGGATTCCAAGCTATACTCAGAGCAAGAGTAATAAAAACTGAATGATTCTGGTATAGAAACAGCCTGACTGATCATTGGGATCAAACTGAAGATTAGGATATAACTGCGCACACCTATAGATACTTGATTTTTGATGAAGATGCCAAAACCACACAATGGAGGAAAACCAGCATCTTCAACAAGTGGTGCTGGTCTAATTGGATGCCTACATGTAGAAAAATGCAAATAGACCCATATTTACTACCCTGTAAAAAATTCAAGTCTAAATGGACCAAGGACTTTAACATAAAACCAGAAACAATAGATCTAATAGATGAGAAAGTGAGGAAGAGCCTTGAGCTCATTGACACAGGACCTGAACAGAAAACCAACAGTTCAGGCTCTAAGATAAAAAAACTAATAAATGGGACCTCATGAAACTGAATATCTTTTGTCAAGAAAAGGACACTCTCATTAAAAGTAGACAGCCTAGAGACTGGGAAAGATCTTCACCAACCTTATATCTGAAAGAGTGCTAATCCAAAATATATAAAGAATTCAAGAAACTAAACACAAACAATCCAAATAATCCAATTAAAAATGGGGTACAGAGCTAAATAGAATTATCAACAAAAGAATATTGAATGGCAGAGTAACACTTAAAAAATGTTCAGAATCCCTAGTTGTCAGAGAAATGCAAATAAAAACAAATCTGAGATTCCATCTTACACCTATCAGAATGGCTAAGATAAAAAATCCAAGAGACAGCACATGCTAGTGAGGATGTGGAGAAAGGGAGAAATTCCTCTATTGCTGGTGGAAGTGCAAACTTGTACAACCACTTTGGAAATCATTCTGGCCCTTTCTCAGGAAATTGGGATGATTATTACTGTAAGACTCAGCTTGTGGAGACTAAAAGACAATGCATGGACTGGACCTAGGCCCCCAACACATACGGACAGCTTGGTTTTCATGTGTATCCCCTAGTAAGAGGAACGGGGCTATCGCTAACAAGAACTATGATGCATGCATGTGATCACTTTCCTCTGGCAGAGCTGCCTTGTCAGGCTATCATGGAAGAGGATGCACTCAGTCCTTATATGACTTGATGTGCTCATATGGTTAGGTGGGGTGGGCTCTCATTTTCTAGATAGATAGAAGAGGGGGTATAGGAGGAAGTTGAAGGGAAGGTGGGACCAAGGGGAGAGGAGTGACAGGGCTACGATTGGAATGGAAAGTGAATAAATTAATTAATCAGCTAATATAAAAGAAAGAGAACTAAAGTGTCTTTTGCTTACATACACACCCTTTATAATGCACCCTCTCACACAATAAGTAAATAAATGTAATAAAATGTTTATATATATATATATATATATATATATATATATATATATATATATATATGGCTTCTGCCAAAATTCTTCAATATGTTTGTCATGAATCCTGACATAGTGTAAAATGTCCTATGCATCTTATAAGACCAAGAAGTTACCAGGTGAATTGATAATGAGATAATAAAGTCAAGGAAGTTCAAAACTCAAAGTAAATCTAAGAGTATAATAAAAGCAAATTACTCTGAAAATGTTTATACACATAATTACATTTCTTTTTCACTTATCAGAAAGAATGAGGGAGGTTAATCGTAACTATTCAATGTCATAATATTAACTTAAGAGCTTCAATTTGGCATCAAATTTCATTTCAGTAAAATAATAATTACATATTTAATAAACACTAACAGTTTGTTGAAATATAGTTATGAGCCATTATGGAAAATTTTATGAAATGTATTTCTTATTAAATATTTTGAATATTTTAATATGTGACATTTGGAAAATCATATTCAACTAGATGAAGATATTATATATCTCTGCTTAAAAGAAAACATTGATAAGAGTTCTTACTAATTATTAGCACTAAAGCAAAGGAGAAGAGTCTGTTTGATGATTTGTGTTTCAAAGTTCCAACAGTGGTATCATTGCCCTGTCAGTCCCTAGAGAGGGAAGACAGGCCTGAGAACTTCACACTCAACACTCCAAGCTTTGGTGCAAGTAAAGGGTTAGAAGTTCATAAGTCATATTTTCTACCCCACTGTCTGTTAGGAATAGCAAGAGAACATACCCTCCAAAGTGTTTTAACTGCTTCCAACTACTGTTGGAAGAAGGAGGGGCAACGGGAAAAACACACATCACATACAAAAAAGTAAAGAAACACCATCAAACTTGAAAAACAGACAAAGAAAGAAAGAGAAATGCTTATTTTGCATTTGGATGATTGTTAGGATTTTTTTTCTTCCTACTTATTGACTCACCAAGCCCATGTTCCTCTGTGAGGGCAGAAAGTCAAGCAGCTTTGTCCTCTGTGTCCCTCTGTACTCTGGGTGACTCTTCTAAGCCCTGAGCTCCCACTGACTTCAAAGGAGGAAAGTCCAGCGGAAGCCCCACCAGGGGGCTGAGAAGGAAAGACCTGGCATAAAGCAGAGTTCAGTCATCTGGATTTAGTGTTGTTCCTTGGCATCATCTGCTGGGATCAATTAGGTGCTTTCACATAATGCACAGACAGTAGGGGTTGCTTTATTTTTCCCATATAAAGAATAAAAATGTATTCATTGTTAAAATAATGGAAAACTACATAATAAATAATGCTGCATGTTTGTATGTCTATTTATCTCCAACAAGACAAATCCTGGCACTTCATCCCAGCAGTTCACTGTGAACCTCTATTTCTTCCTGCTTCCTGGACTCACATAATATTGGTTACTGGTCGTGTCGACAACGTTGCTGGAGATTAAGGCAAATGAGAAAGGCACGAGTTGATCATGACTTGACTATTGCGTAATTGGCAGGGGGTTGAGATTGGATAGAAATATGAAAGCAAACAAACAACCAAACAAAAACCCAAACGAACAAGAGAAGTTAAGGAAACAGTAAGAGCTTGACTGCTGTTATGTTATAAGTTCAATACATGAGCATTCTTTCATGTGTTAATAATTTCATGTTTTTCTTTCACATCTAAATAGTTCTCTTATATGTTGAGGTGAACAGGAACAAAAGTACACACTTTTTCAAAGCACTTGACACAAAATAAATAATTCAATATGTATATCTTATTTATGGAAGAGTGGTTTGTGTTTGGATCCTTTCTTCTTGTTGTTATGATGCTTAACATGCCTGTTTATATCCAGTTCTTACATCAACTTTACTTTATTTTCTGGCTACATCTTGGCCATTGACAAGTTCTGCTGTCAAACCCTATTTCACAGTCTAATTTCTCATATTTCCACTAAGGTTTCCACAGCTCTGGTGGAATTTGTTACTTGAACATCATATTCATGTTAGCCTTCTTCCAAAAATCTAATAATGAGCCTTGAAACTGTGTGACTAATTTCTTCCAGAACTTGTCACTACCAGGCACTTCTGTTGCATGTTACTCCACTGCTACATAAGAAGATCTGCATTCAGCCAATTTTTCTGTCCCCTTTGCTTCTCAAATATCTAAACACTGATCCTTATTGTCACCACCAAAGTTGAAACCCAGATGTTTTAACTGTGCTTTTACTCATAGCATAACTTCCTCAAGAAGCCTTACTCTTTTTGATACACAATAACAACCAAGAGTAGAAGCATAGTAACAAAGTAGGAGACACTCAAGTCACCTCTAATGCCTCCTATGATTCTGATGGGAAAATTCAGACAAAATTCACATGTTACATGTTACCATCTGCCCTAAACTAGGCACTGATAGTCTTCACTGGAGGAATTCTCATTGTGTTTCATTTGGCTAACCAACTCTTTGTTTTCTCCTGAGTCCAGCTTCTAACTACAACAATGTAACAGAAAAATTACAACAGGAACATGCCACAGTCCAAAACTGGATTAGCAGTCTGACTTGAAAAATAAGTTTGCCAATCACTTCTCTAACAGAATCAATAATCCTTCCTATGATAGAGGGTCTGTGATAGTTTTCTATTTCATTACATTTTCCAGTAAAACAGGGTGGTGTGTCAAGAGTGAAGAATTCTCATGGTCATTTCCAGTTTCTCTCTAATTCATATGGGTAGTTATTAATCTGCAAATTATAAATGAGATTCCAAAACACTTTATTCTATGGCTTTATGTATAGTTATTTAAAGGAGTGTGTTGTATACAGTTGAGGGCAGTTTTAGGAAGGTGCTGGGATGTGAACCAAAGTCCATCCTTTGGCTGCATGAGATGTTGTATATGTTTATAAAACCTCCAGGACTCACATAAAAATAGTAGAGACATTTTTTTGTACTTCAAAAGGCTTAGTGAGAATAAAAATAATTTTGCCATTGAATATATACATATGTATGTAACTTCATAACATACCTATAAAGTATTCACTATCAGCTCATTGTCACTGGGTAGGAAGCTAGTTGAATATTCAGGATCAGAATACCTGTACTTTCTACCCATGTCTCTGACTCAAATTCAAGCTAAGACCATTTAGCTCCTATAATAATAACAAGTAAAACTTACTAACTTGTTTCAAATAAAATGCAGTCAGTTCATGGAGCTCAATTGAATGAAGTTAATGAAATACGTCCTTGGAAAGCATGAATTTATGTCTTAGCATAATTCCAAAAGTAACTACAAGTAACGCATGAATATCTCTACAACAATTAAAATCAGAACATTCTCAGGTATTTTCAAATTTTATTTTTTACTGCTATAATATATACATTGTCATTGGAAATAGGACAAATTGCATAGCTCACCAGCTCAATGGTCAATCAAAAAATATAAATCAATATGGTAGGGTTTCTAGAAGTCAGCTGAATTTCCTTAAGTGATAGTCAACATTTATATGTATTTAATAGTTAAAATTTGGGGATATTTTGTTTAAGTAATGGTTTGTTTAGCTGAGGAAAAAAAAAATATATATATATATATATATATATATATATAAAATAAATTTGCATTAAGATGACAGACCTGGTTATTTTCCATCCTTTCCCATCTGAAGTGGTACCAGCAGCATTGAGGGTGACAATACATATGTTATGACTTTTTGCATTTCAGAAAGCCTTTGGTTAAATTCTGCATAATTGGTTCCTTCTTAAGACAGAGTTCACAGGAATCCAGGAGGAAACAAGGGAGTAGATAAAGAATGAGTGGAAGAAACAAAAAACAGACACTCCTGGAATGAGGAACCACATCCATTCTGAAGGGAAGTATTAAGAGGGTCCCACATGAAGCCTCGCTTAGATCTTGGCTGCCTTTTATCTGAGTAACTGATTCCGACAGGGGGATCAGATTTAAGTGGTCACATTTGCAGACAGTGATTGGAAGAGAGCATATATGGAGATATTTGCCAGGGAAACTGGGAAAGCATGGATGTACTTCATTGCAGCGTAGAAGACAAACACATGGCATCTAATAGTTATAACACATTATGCTCAGAACTCATTTCCATGAAAATACCAGGGAAGGAAACAACAAGGAAAACCTTAAATATAGGCATACATGGTAGAAAAGAAATACATAGATGAATGGATTTAATCATTTTCCTACTCAACTCTCTAAGATCTTAAGTAAAAGGAATTACCTGTGTAAAATAAAATTATTACTTTAAAGTAAACTGTATTTCCTGAGAGATTATGATAAATGTAGAACCTCTTA
Source organism: Acomys russatus (assembly GCF_903995435.1). NCBI lineage: Eukaryota > Metazoa > Chordata > Mammalia > Rodentia > Muridae > Acomys > Acomys russatus. The sequence continues at coordinate 103,463,156 of NC_067137.1, read as the reverse complement.
TATCTCAAAGGTAATTTCAAAGTGTTTGAATCAATTAACAATTCAATTCAAATAATTCCATTATATCCCTCTACAAGACTTCTTGAAGGAGGAGGAGGAGGAGGAGGAGGAGGAGGAGAGAGGGAGAGAAAGGGGTGGGGAGAGTTAGAGAGAAGAGAGAACAATCATATTCAATATAACAGTAGAATTTTTTCCAGGAGACTGTCAATACAATCAGAGTGGTGTGGGGAGAACTTGGAAAGATAACTAAATAAGAAAAAGAATCAATCAATTTAACATGAGTCAGTGCTAAAATGTTCCCTATTTCCATTTTATAAATTTCAAAAATCTATTGACAATGATTGATTTTCAAAAATAGTGCACACTGGGATTGGGGATTTAACTCTGTGATAGAAAATTTACTCAGACACTGCAAGGACCTGGCTCTTTCCCTAGCACCAGGAAAATAAAAATAGTACACATGGAAATGTCATCATTGTAACTTCAGTTTAAAGAAAGCAACTTAGTCATTACCATAACTGGCTTCCAAAATGAATGGAAAAAAATTCAAGTAACAGGAACTAAATGATTTCCTTAAAATACACAGCCATTGTGTATAAGCCATCAGATGACTCATGCTGGCTTTAAAAAAGAAAACCCTCACAAAGCTTGTAGTACATAGTTCTGTTCATGTTCTTGTGTGATTGTGCAAAACACTTCAGGATGATAACAGATCCCGAGTTGTCATTATGATGGATCATACACAAGTAAAGGACAGAAGGTGCCAAGGGTGAAAAGAAATGCTTTAAAATCAAAACCTCAAAATAAGACATTTACTTTTTTTTCTGTGTGATTCAGCTGAACCTCATTCTGAACCTCCAGAATCATTCACAAATATTAGTGTATTGAACCAAAGGTTTTGCATTTTCTAGCAGACAAAGACATTTTTTTTTTCTTGACAGAATTTAGGCATGTGAAATAAGAGCCAACAACCAAATCCACCAAATTTTGTACATAGGGAAACAAGGTCAGACACAGATAACAAATCTGTCCTAGCTTTTATGCTTGGAATGTAGAATGTGCTTGAAAGATTTTGAAGCCATATCTAGGCTCCTTTTAAAAATAACATGATGAGAATTGTTGTATTTTTCTTTTTTTTTCTTTTTTTCTTTTTAATTAATTTATTCTTGTTACATCTCAATGTTTATCCCATCCCTTGTTTCCTCCCATTCCTCCCCCCCCCCATTTTCCCATTATTCCCCTCCCCTATGACTGTTCCTGAGGGGGATTACGTCCCCCTGTATATTCTCATAGGGTATCAAGTCTCTTCTTGGTTACTTGCTGTCCTTCCTCTGAGTGCCACCAGGTCTCCCCCTCCAGGGGACATGGTCAAATGTGAGGCACCAGAGTACGTGAGAAAGTCGTATCACACTCTCCACTCAACTGTGGAGAATATTCTGACCATTGGCTAGATCTGGGAAGGGGTTTAAAGTTTACCTCCTGTATTGTCCTTGGCTGGTGCCTTAGTTTGAGCGGGACCCCTGGGCCCAAATCTGCCTATCATATTGTTCTACTTGTAGATTTCTAGGACCCTCTGGATCCTTTTATTTTGCTGTTCTCCCATGCGTCTCTCATTTAGAGTCCCAATAGGATGCCTTCCCCTCTGTCCCAGTTTCCTGGTAAGTGAAGGCTTTCTGGGACATGCCCCTTGGGCTAGTATGCAGATATAAGTGAGTATATACCATTTGATTCTTTCTGCTTCTGGGTTAACTCACTCATTATGATCATTTCTAGCTCAATTGTTGTATTTTTTCATGGAGGAAGTGATTGATTGGAGGATGGTGGGCCATATGTACTATTTTAAAATTTATAAATTTTACTTTTATTATAATTTAAGAAAAATTTTACTTCATGTTAATTTTCACTAACTGTATTGATTTGTGTTGACTCAAAACATAGTTGCCCAAATCCTGCTATTTGAATATGTTTGTGTGTGTGTGTGTATGTGTGTGTATATATATATATATATATATATATATATACATATATATATATATATATATGAGTTTTCTCTGGGAGACAATGACAATAGAAAGACTGCTATTAAGTTTCTCTGCTAGAAGTTGTTATTTAAAATAGATTGATCTGATAAAGACCATAACACTTGCAGAAGGAAAGAATCCCTCTAAAAATTAAAGCCAACTTTGTTGTCATTTTGGACTTGGCTCAAGAAAAGTTATGAAGTTTAAATAAACATGAGTTTAACATACTTGCTGAATACATATTTCACACTATACCTTATGAGCATCAGAGAAAATATCAATGAAATCAAAAAATATCATATCACATATATGTCATATTAATTATTTTAGCTCTAGAATGCTTTGAATATAGAACACAATGGATTATCAAAATATGCAATGGGTGGCTACAGGTGGTTTTCATTCATTACATGTAGTTTTAAAAATGAACAAAATTATGCCAAAAACTAAGGAACCTAAAAAAATGTCAAGACATATACATATGTTTTATGGGCATCATCAAAAACTACAATGTGTAAAACGACTACAATACGAACAGGTATATTTCATATATAATATACTGAAGGGTTTTTACTTTCTACAACTATAATTTGAAAGAATCTATACTCTTTTAAGATGCTGAACTTTTGGTAGCAGAGATTGGGGGGCTTTGACTTTGAGCTGTGGTTCTCATTGGCTTGAGAATACTTTTAAATAACCAAGTAGCTGAAGTTTGAGTACTGGGCTTGTAGTCTTTGGAAGCAGGTCAGGCTGCTGTGGTTAGAGATTTCAAAACCCTAATGTTTGAAGTAGCTCAGAGAGATTTTGTCTTTCTCCTCAGAAACGTAGAATGGAACATCAAAATAAGGGAGAAAAAAAATCAGAAACTGATCATTATTTTTTTTATTATTTTTTTGAAAATTGTTTCTCTTTCTCTTGTCTGCTAGCCATTATTATATACACCTTTTTTTCCCCTGTGGAGTATGGCTAAGTAACCTTGAAAAAAGCTTGTGGCTTTTTTGGGCTTTAAAATTTTGTATTTAATGTAATAAAGATACATAAATAGCTGTCATATCTGTATACAATCTGTAAACTATAGGATATTTAGCTTGTATTTTCCTAGAAATCTTTCTAGTTCCTAGCTACCATTTACATTTATTGATTCCTTGTATGGCTACAGCTAGAATTACATTAAAGTGTCACTTGATGTATTACTATGAAATCCAAAAGTGTTTGCACATTGTCTTCATTTCTTTCTTCGGATTTCTTGTGGTGATAAAATGAAGAACATTTGTAAGAATGTCCCCTGATAATATCATTTATAAAACGGAACATGCTTTTCCTTTAGAAAGAATTAAAGAATGAAAGTTTTTGCATGTTCACTTCTTTTTTATTAAAAAGTCGACAGAATTAGTCTTGGTGATTCCTTTCATCCATTTTTTTCATCAATGGCTTTGGTTGCTTATATCTGTATCACATCTGTTCACTTTGTCTGTAGAGATTTGTCTATTGTAGATAATGCATAGGGGATGTATTTTCATTAACCATCATTCTTCTTGACTTAGTTTAATAAAGTTTAGCTTTGGTTTGCTTTCTACACAAAACAAGCAGCCAAAGAAATTATAAGTTTCTTCAAAGTACCTAAATAACAACCTATGTAGTAAATCAATCAATACATAAGAACAATTAGTAGTGGGGAATTTTTAAACCAAGATGTATTATTCTATAATACCTTCCTCAACTATACTACCCTCACATTCCAGCAGTAGCTGAAATTTCTTCCTCAGAGCACTTCCTTTCTCCTCACTGAATGCAGAAACCGGAAGTAGAGACAGAGACTTGTCAAGATAATTAGAATTAAAAGATATCGTTTATGTAATCTTGGTTTCTGTGTAACATATAACATGATTTGCAAATGATAACAGATATGAAAAGAGACTGGCAAACAAATGGAAAATGCAGGCACAGAATCATGCATACCTGTAATTCTAGTTCATGAGAGGGTACAACAGAAAGATCAAGGGACTGAGGTTGTAGTCCCCAACGTCCTCCATGCCTCATAAGACGGTATATGTCTCTATCAAGTACAGCGTATCAAGTCTCGTCATCAACCTAGCTCACATGAGAGGCTTACTAATACATTGGTGAATTATAAGACAATGCAAAAATACTAGTATTAAAAGTAATTTGTTCACCACAGGGCTCTAAGTAATGTTTATAATCATGGGCTATTAGAATAAAACTTTCTATTAAAGTCACTATTCCAACCCCCTCATGTTGACATTAAAGAATATATGTTAAGAAGAGGTCTGAAGCTAATTTGAGATAATAGTCTCATCTAAAACCAGAAGCTATATTTTTCATTGCTAATAGAGACTATCTTTTCTTTATCTGACTTTCCTTTCTGTTTCTGCTACACTCACACTTCCAAGGACACTAACAGATACTCGCCATGCTTATTTTCATGCTATCATCATTAAAACACTTTTTGACACAATGCATTTAAAGATTTTAATAAATAATGTACTTTAAATGGTTTACAAAGATCAAGGGAATTTTTGAGTGCAGGAAAGAAACCACAGAAAGAGTTTAAAAGCACTTGAGAAAAAAGAAACATGTTCCTGTGGGGTTTCATGGCACTTTCCTGAGCCCTTGACAATTTATTCAGGTACATCTTCCATAAAGCAATATACGTGTGAATGTCCCCATCAACTTAGATTACAGTGAATTAGAAGGGTGGATGTGTAGATGTCTTGGAAAGTCATGAAATGGTCTTGACGCTCTTATTTCAGCTGTTTGCACTTGGGAGATGAAATGTCAGTTGACTTGTTTGAAGGCACAATGTTTATAGAAATATTGATAGTGAACATGCATATATCCTCATGAGGTGAAAGTGCATTTGCTTCAACACACTGTTAAATTCTGTCATTCCCGACACTGTTACTATGGTTCTGAGACTTCATAGTATTATAGAAAATGTTTGATTTAGCTCACAATAAAATAATATTTCATCACTATATTTCTTTTTAAATAAGAAATAAGACAAATGATCATAGAAGCCAATTGAGAATGATCACAATTTTAAATAATATTTAGATATGTTATAAAATATATAAGAGTATATATATTTACATATAACATATAATGATATAAAAAGATCTATGTTCAATGAAATTAAGTGGTATTATAAATATATGTTATTGATATTGTGGCTAACACGAGATCTACTCAATACCTTGTATCTATATGAATGCTTCCTGTTTTAAAGCCAATAAGCTAGAATAGGTAGCATGAAACCTTGAAATGTGAGATGACTTCAAAAAGAATAGCATAAGATATTCTCCTGAAGTTTCTAGAAAGATTAATGGTTGTGAAAATTTTACATATATATCAATTGCCTAACAATTATCAACTACATATTTAATTGGTATGCAAATCATAGCTATAATACTGTATGCCTTTCCAGAGGAGCCATGAAAGCATCTATTCATCCCGGATGTGGTAAGGAAACAGACTAAGGAAATTATACCACTCTTGTCTGGCTGAGTGATGAAATGAGATTTTTGTGATTACTTACAGGAGCATGGTTGATGGGTTCCTTGAAGAAATACAAATGCCTAAGAACAGTAGAACTGGCCATGCCGGCATGGGCAATGATTGCACAAGGCTGACATTTGGGGCTTGCTACTCAACTTGAAGGCAACTCTACTGAAAAGGGTCCTCTTCTTCAGCAACTACTGCTGCCTTTTATAACGTCAGAAAGTGGTAGGACTTATAGGCCTTGTTAACATTCTGAATGTCTTCATTCTTATGTGGCTTCTTTATCCTTCCAGGGTAGGTTTTTCAATTCAGCACAAAAACTCTACAGCACCAAAGCACAGAATTAGAAACTCTATTTTCCCATTTGTTGTCACACAATCACAAAGAAAATAAAGTATACTCACAGATAATCAATGCACCAAGATATTACCTTAGTTATACAGACAAAACAATGTACAGTTATAGAAAAAAATCCATTTCCATAGAATCTTTCCATTATATAGAATGCATATGTGGAAATACTATAAATATTCACATTTAAATATCAATATGCTATATAAAGTATGTAAATAGTTATATCATATAGAGCCCTTCAATGTCATCAATATTCAGACTTGATTTTATGCATGAATAACTATCTCATTTACATTGTCTCTTTTATTTCCAGCAACATATCTTCTCTTCTGGAAGAATAAGTCATATGAACTTTGTTTTCTCTTTGTAAGGACATGAAGCCAACTGCAGAATGTAGTGAATACTGTGATTTTGCATCCTTATTTTATAAAACTCTTAACAGGTAAAGTAGCAGTCTATTAGGACTCACTTACATTTTATTAAATTAGTTTTGTTTCTTCTTGGAGTAAGGATTATATTCAAGGAAAGAAAATAAAAATTTCAAATGTCTGGGGTACCTGACATTAGAGTATTGGAAGAGAGTACATCCAAAATATTTTCTTACCTTCAGAGTCATACCTCAGTATCTACAGAAGATACAAAAGAACAGTGAGGAAAGTTTTGCCACTGCTAAATTATCATATTTTAAAGAAATAAAGGATAATTATATGGCTACACATTACTACTGTCTGTATATAAATGTTCAGTAACAAAGCATGAAATATGATAGTTGAGAAAAACCTTATTTGCTGGTTTGGTTCAGATTTGTTCCCATGAAAGATTTAATTTCAATATCTCCCTACATTTCTATTCATCCTTTACTTATTTATTTTGATTCTGTCATTTCCTCTAACCAGTTTAAGGGTGTATTTTCAAATCCTCAGCACTAGAATAAAAATAAATCACTGTTTTGTTTTGAATAAAGAACTATCATAGTCTATGGTGGGATTTATCTTGTTGCATTGACAGTATCATCTTTACTCCAAAGGTTCCATGAAATTTTAATAAATGCCTGACATATTTAGAAAACACAATTTTAATAATGTCCTCAAGCAGAAGAGCACGCTTCAGACTACAGTTCTCAGGCGAATCATGCTCCCATGATGGTAGATTATCACATCATTAAAAGTGAGTTAAGAAAGGAACTTCTGTGATAGAAATAGATACTTGAGCTCTGTGTGGGTTCATGCGCCAATGGATTTCTATGTAGCAAAAGCCAATATTTATTATTTATATCAAGTACCTCGATAAGTATTTGTCAGTAGACATTTCAATATATCTCACCATATGACATGATGAGAACCGATGTTTTTAAGGATGGAAGCAGTGACTCAAGCAGTTAAAGGCTTGCTGCATAAGCATGAAAAACTGAGTTTTTCTATCCTTCAGCCCATGCAACATGTTAAGAGACTTAAAATCCCAGGAATATAACAATTATATAATCCCTGATTGTTTCATGGTTCTTCTTGCTGTATGTAGTTTATTTTATTTATGTGTAATAATATAAATGCGTATGTAAAAAAGAAATATAATAAAGAAGGAGAAAAAAGAAAGCTGGATCAAGCCACTTGTGCTGGCACACTCTGGTAGGGTTTGATGAGGGAGGCAGAGGCAGCAACATCAAGAAAGCTAGATGGTTATCTGAATGTAATACTTTCTTTAAGGTAAAATGTACTTTATTATTTTAGTTCATCTTATTTTAAAATAAAAATCTATTATACTTTATTTCTACTTAATAAGCAAGTGTGGCTTTTTTGAGACAGGGAAAAAGGACATTGTACCTCATTCCATTTTGTTCATTGTACAAGTGACATTATTCTTTTCTATGGCAATAAAACATTACCAAACACACAGAAAACATGCAACATATTTCAGAAAAATTAAACAATTGCTTTTACAATACATTTCATATAAATGTGTCAACTTCTACCGTATGACGTTCTTGTTGATTTTTCAGTCTTAATTGTTCCAAATGTAGCATCTTCTCGTGAGATATTTAGTTTTCTCCACCTTTTAACATGTTCTTATGTATGTAGCTCATATTCATGTTCATGACCTTCAAATACAAAAGAGGATATCATTCAAAGATGTGTAATCAAATTATAATAAGCATAGTTTATAATTTTCCCTCTTTATGCATGAGTACTTTCCTTTGTATTCAAGTTGACAGTAAAGGAAGACAAGTGAGATATGCTCCTCAGACCTCATTAGAGCTAAAGAACTTAGTGTGCACTTACCAACAAACGTATGCCGCTTCTATTTAGTTTGGAAGAATGCAAAAATTCTCTTTCTGAATAAATAATATCTTCCATGATGGACCTTTTATTATTTTGTATTTCCATACAAAGTAGCATATGTAACAAAAAATTAGTCAAGAGATTTAAAACCCAGTTGCAAAATATATTAGAGATTATGCAAAAATTTAAAATTATTAATGTACATTTCCTAGGTACTAAACAATGAGAAAGCCTTTCTGTGGATTGTGCAAGACCATATATTCCACTGAGGGTTACTATTGAGTCTGGAATAAATCACAATTTAGTGTGTCTTTCTCATTTTATATTGTAAACTCTCTCTGTTCCCATTGTCAATTTATATCACTTATAAGGCATTATAGAGAGTCTATCACACTCTACCAGGAGGTGGTGAACCTAAGGTTATGACCAGATGTTATGTTGTCTATTGTACCTTGCCATTTTCTTTACTATTTGTTAATATATATACACAAATATATGCATGAGAATCATATATTACATTTATATATTTTGGAGGATTCAAAATCAACTAGATTCTAAACAGAATGACGAGTCATTAGTAGAACCAGTGGACTGATTGCATTGTTTGAATAGCAAGGAGCCATCTGAAGTGAGGTGGGATAATGCTGAGAACAAAACCACAAAGACTCATGCTACATTAATGAGATAAAGTGATTAATATGAAAAGTTGTCTTTGTCATGTACCTTAAGATTGACTAATATTATAGTCACATATTTTCATATAGTTGGAGAGTATACAATTTTGATATGAGAGATAGGCATTTTAGATGTGTGAGGGAAGCAACACTCTTCCTCTGTCATTGGATGGTGATACTTGTAGCTATACATATGAAGCCAAACCTTCAGTAGAGGGCTCAGGAAGTGAGATGAGCCAGGGACAAGTAATATATTCTTAGGAAAGCCAGAGACTGTGACTAAAGACAAATCAAGAGAGTGGCCATAGGAAATGTAAGAAAGGCTATGAGAGGAGGGATGGAATGGGATTCAGGCCTTCAAAAGTTAAAGCATAATACCATGTGGAACCTACCAGACATAAAGCCACAAGATGTAATGTTTGTCCTGGTTGGTTGACCTTGTTTAACCCCATACTTTCTTGGCCTTCTATACCTTTCTGCCCATGGGAATGTTTCCTCTGCCATAATATCTTGAAAACTTGTCACTGATAGATTTTTATGGGAGCCCATGATTTGAATCATAAAAGTATCTTTGCAATTTCACTTTTGAACAATGCTTGAAGTTTTGAGTGTTGGAAATGTCCTGGCTAGTCTTATGTTATCTTGACTTAGGCTAGAGTCATTTGGGAAGAGGAACTCTCGATTGGTAATATAACCTAGAAAAGCTGGTTTTACAAAAGCCTGGAAGGCATTTTCATAATTAGTGACTGATGTGTAGGATGCAGTTTATTGTTTGTAGTGCCACCCCACTGGTAGTTCTGGTTACAATAAGATAGCAGCAGGGAGAGTAATCCAATAAGTAGCACTCCTCCTGACTTCTGCATTGGCTTCTGCCTCTAATTTCCTGTCCTGTTTGTAGTCCTACTCTGACATTCTTGAATGATTAGCTGCTATGGAAATGTAAGCAAAACAAAGCCATTTCTACCCCAGGCTGCCATTGATAATTGCAGCAACTGAAATCCTAAGGAAGATAGGAGACTTCCAGACTTGCTGGGAGAGATTGGCAGCCCAACATACAGAGCCAGCTCAAAATTCTCACAGGCTTTGAATCCAATTTGAGATATTAGTGAGACAATGACTTCTGTTTGACTTCCAGGTCCATTTTATCATTCCCTATGTCTCGCATGTCTTTTGTGTATCATTCTTTTGAGAGGAAATCTGTTTTATTTGACGCAGAGCTACCCTGATGCCTGATAATCAGAGACAGTCATAATAAACATGGGATCATACTGCCACAGCTTCAAAGTGGAAGACAGACACATAAAGCAGTTATGGAGAAAAGAGTGCTGAAGGCCAATGCACCAAGAGCTTCAGGTGGTATGAGAAGAGGTTCTCTCAATGATTACTATAGTATACAGGTCTATTTCCTCTGTGGCTTAAACCTGACCTCATCCTTGAAGATATCTGTGGCGTCTGACATCATTGAGTCTGAGGAGAGTTGGTAGATCTACCCCCACAGGCAGCAGTTAGCCTCTTGGGCTCTTTATTTGATAAAGTCGAGCCACTAGGCTGATATTTCTGAAGCAAAGCCACACTCTTAACACTGCAGCCTCATTACTCTAGCATACTGTTCAATTCTGAGGATTTAAAAAAGAAGCTATAGAGACTAGTCTTCATGCGTATATTTAAGACCTGTGTGTCTGTTTTCTGCTATTAACACAACAGAACCTAAACTTTGACTAGAAGATTAAGCAGCTCTGGTCTGTACATACCAGAGTTTGGGATGTATTCTATAAATACCTGGCTCTAAAGACTATTAAGTTAATTGTGGCTGACAAAAACTCCTGCTATGTGAGTAAGGGAAGTTTATAAAGACAAACTAAGTTTGATGAGCTTCTCTCACATTGGCATGCACTCATCACCAGCCTAAATGCCGAGAAATAAGGGAGACACTAAAATACACTCACCCACTCTGCCTGACCAAAACATCTAGAGTGAACTCAAAAGGAGAGGAACAATAACTCACTCACAACAACTTTGACCCAAAATTTACCCTACCTTCAAGAGATTCAGGATTCAAGAAGGAAAATAAAGCAGAGATTGAAGAAATCTCTAACCAGTCTTTGGCCCAATCTAATTCCCACCCCATGGGAGACAGCCAGTTCCTGACACTATTAATGATACTCTGCTATACTTAGAGACAAGCATCTTGCATACCTGTCCTTTGAGTGTCTCCATCTAGCAGCTGATGGGAACACATGCAGAGACCGACAGTCAAACATTGAGTGGAACGCAGGGAGCCTTGTGGAAGAGTAGGGGGAAAGAAGGAAAATATCAGAGGGGACTGGAGCTCCACAAGAACACCAATGGAGCCAACTCACCAGGGCCAAACGGGGCTTGTAGAGACTGAAGCTCCAACCAGGGACCATGAATGGGCTGGACCTAGGCACCCTACACCTACAAAGGTGTAACCAATAGGCACCTTAGTCCTCTTCCCTACTAAGGAGAATGGGGGCTAACTCTGATATGGACTCTGTTGCCTGCTTTTCCATCACTTTCCACTGTCGGGGCTACCTTGCTAGGACACAGGGGAAGAGGATGTGCTCAGTTCTGACACAACTTGATATGCTATGAAGATGGGTAGATGAGCTCCCCTTCTCTGAGGAGTAAGGGAGGGATGATATGGAAAACAGAAGGAGTGTGGCACTGCAAAGAGAGGAGGGAGGGGATATGACCAGGATGTAAATTTAATAATAATAATAATAATAATAATAATAATAATAATAATAATAATAATAATAAATTCTCCAATGCTTTACTTTTGGTTATGTTGTTGTCTAGAAATACCCTTTTTTTCCTATATCATGTAATTTTAGAAATATTTTATTTACTTTCATTGTCAAAAATTCCTTCATATGTTAACCTCTCTTGTTATATTTACCTATCTTATTGACTTTTTATGATAGTAAGGACTATCAAATCACTTACCTCTGCAAGGCTAGCTAATGATATTGTTGAACTGATGACACTGAGGGCTATGAAAATGATTATTAGTTGTTAAATAAGTGTGAGTTGCCCTAATTCAAGTTTCTGTGCATCTTCCTTTAATTCACTTTGACATCAGTAAAGAGGAGGTGTTTAGATTATCCAAGAGGTAGAGTCAACTTGTTGCTGAGGGAAGAAAAGAAAAAATGTAAATGTAACAGGCACCGACGTTGGGAATAGTTAATAAGATAGTTGTAGCCTATAATTTAATCTTATTTATACTGTACCCAAAATAAAGCAATATGTCATTCTTTAAGCGTCTATAGTCCTCCCACCATAGATGCCCATTGGATGAGAACATGTGTTCCAGGCAGTAAATTCTCTTTTCACCACTTGATCTGCAGCCATGCTTTGGACCCATGTCTTCATGCCCCTGCTTGAGAACTTTTCTTAACCATACATAAAAAACAATGTTAAGAACTTTCTTTGTTTATTTTTTTTATACCCAATGGAAATCACATCTCAAATGTGTTCTTGTGGTATTTATTTTGTGACTATAAAGCTATCAGTTGGGCAAGCACACTTAGATCTGTTCCAACCAAAACTTAGATCTGTTTTGTATCACAGACTTTTTTCTTTCCTTATTTAAAACTATTTTACACAAAGTGTCCATCTTAATTAAAGTAATGTGTCAACATTATTTTTCTTACATAGTAAATTCAAGGAAGAAGATAAAAAGTATATAGACATAACACTATTCAGAAACAAAAACAATGTCATGATAAACTTTTTAACAAAGACTAGAGGGAAAAAACGAGAGAGCAATTTTACATCGATGGTTATGAAGTGAAGGTTTTAAAGCCATGAAATAAGTTAATTTGCATGATACTTAAACAAGAAACTCCACTGGTATTTGCCTTGTATCCTGAAGTCATGTTACAATATATTCATTGCCACTCATGTAGTATGATGTTTCTTATACATTTTCTATGAAAATTGGTACTAAAACATGGTGAGTATGTATCTTTCATTATATTTCACTGCTTTAGAAACAACGAATTCCTGGAATATCCCAGAATGTCCCATGTTCACACAGTTCTTAAATCAGATCCTTAGGGTTCACATCCCTTTACCTCATATATCCTAAACCAGCCTTAAAACTACACCAGATTCATTAACTTTGAGGTTTTATTTTTATTCCATCTATTATATGAATGAATTAATATGTGATTATTGATGAAATTATTCAAAATTGAAAAGAACTATAAAATAAATCCAGCACAAGGAAGAACATGCTCTTTCCATTTTTAATTACAGATCTTGCCTCCACCAGCCTTGTTAGAGGTCTGTGAACATTGCAAGTCCTTTATTACTTCTTTGGAAATGAGCCCTTGACCTTGATCTCCTCCTGCTGTGATATTTATTTTCACTTTTTTCTTTCTTTTATGTTCTGCTTTTTGTACGTTTCCTTGTTTTGCCTTGGGTTTTGTTTTTCAAAAAGTTATGGTTGTGCATCAGTCTCTAGGATTGATGAATAAAACTTTACATGTATATAGTCTTAGCAGATCTGATTAGAATTCAACTTAGCAGAACACATTCCAAACCTAAGTGACTAGAGTCCTAATTAAGAGGAGAGAGGCAAAGGAAGGCACAGAGGGAGATAGAGCTGTGATGAGTGAAGTACAGATTAGAATTATGAGACTAAATGACAGAGAATGCCAAGATGTGCTAAAGTCATGCGAATCTATGAGAGAGCAGAGGGAAGATTTTTCTCTTGAGTCTTCCATACAATGAAATGAACATTTCTGTATTTGAAACCAGAACTCTCAAATTTAAGAAGATATTGGCTCTTTATTTTTAAGCTATACTTCATTTTATATTGAAAAAATATAAAATGTCATTTTATATTGACAAATGGAACCACTTTGCATTTTAATAGTTCAATGTGTTATTTCCACATGTCATATACAGAGGAATGAAGTGAGCACACCCATAATTCCAGCGCTTAGGAGGCAGAGGCAGACATATCACTGCGAGTTTGAAACAAGTGTGGTCCACAGAGAAAGTTCTAGGACATCGGGAGTGACAGAGTAAAAACATATCTCAATTTGAGTGGGACCCCTGGGCCCAAATCTGCCTATCATATTGTTCTACTTGTAGGTTTCTAGGACCCTCTGTATCCTTTTATTTTGCTATTCTCCCATGCGTCTCTCATTTAGAGTCCCAATAGGATGCCTTCCCCTCTGTCCCAGTTTCCTGGTAAGTGAAGGCTTTCGTGGGACATGCCCCTTGGGCTAGTATGACTAAGGCAACAGCCAAGGACAATACAGGAGGTAAACTTTAAACCCCTTCCCAGATCTAGCCAATGGTCAGAATATTCTCCACAGTTGAGTGGAGAGGGTGATATGACTTTCTCACGTACTTTGGTGCCTCACATTTGACCATGTCCCCTGGAGGAGGAGACCTGGTGGCACTCAGAGGAAGGACAGCAGGTAGCCAAGAAGAGACTTGATACCCTATGAGAATATATAGGGGGAGGTGATCCACCTCAGGAACAGTCATAGGGGAGGGGAATAATGGGAAAATGGGGCGGGGGGAGGAATGAGAGGATACAAGGGATGGGATAAACATTGAGATGTAACAAGAATAAATTAATAAAAAAAAACATATCTCAAAAGTTAACATATTAATTAATTTGAAATCATCAAATGAGGATAAAGATTATTAACATCATCTGAAAAGTGTACAATTTCTGTCTGACAAATTCTCTCTTCTAGGTATTTGGAAATATATATTTCATAATTATATTCTATTATCTTACAGTAAAAGAAACACTAGCTACTTTCATCTTAACAAACTCCAAATTTTATCTGTTGACCAAAGTATCTTGTTCAGCTGCCTCTCAAATCTTTAGAAACCATTTTTCTATTGTCAAATTTAATGAGTTCAATTTTGGTTTGGTTTGTCAGGTTCTTACCAAGTTACATTGAAGATCTATAAATTGTTCCAGATACATTTATTTTAATCCTAATCTTCCTCTTCATCTGGGTTCTTTGGAAATAATGTAATTTATAACTCTGCTGTTGGAAAAGAGCAGCTATGCAGAATCAAACAAGCAGATTGTTCTTCATATATTTTTGATGAAACATTGTAGATAATAATGTTGGAAAATGATACCTATATCAGTTATTTGTTGCTGTGATAAAAATGCTGGACAAAAGCAACTTCTGGAAGAAACATTTTATTTAGCTCACGGTTTGCGAATACTGTCTTCATGATGGGGGAGCTTTGCTAGCAGGTCTCACTGAACCTATAGTCACAGGTTGAGAATACTTTCATCATTATGGGGGAGCTATGCTAGCAGGTCTCATTGCACTTACAGTCAAAAAGCCGAGATACATGAATGCTGATGCCCAGCTTCCTGATTAGGACTGCAGCTGATGGTACGTGGCCATGCACATTTAGAATGGCTCTTTTGTACTCTATTAAACTTTTCTGGAAACAACCTAGCACACATAAACAGTGTTTGTGTCCAAGGTGATTCTACTTTCCACTTAGTTTACAAGAAATTAATCAGTTAATTAATAAATATTAATCAATGAACAGTATCTGTGAAATTACATCAATTTTTAGCTCACTTTTTTTGAGTTCCAACTTTTCTAGAAAAATCTACAGGTTTCAGTTCACTTGAATTTTCTTTTGGAGATACCAGCTAATTTATAGCTTTCAATATCTCATTTTTGCTGTGCGAATGATGGGCAAGCATGATGCATCAGTAAGACCGTTTTTTGTGGTTGTTGTGTTTGGGTTTTCCCCATATCATCATAAATTTGAATCATATACAAAATTGTAGAAAGAAAATTCAATTTATTATAAAGATTACAAATATGAATAAGATCATAGGAAATCTGATTCTTTGCAGTGATTCCATCCTAATTACCTCCATAGCTTCCAAACTCATCACTGTCTTACAGATTACAGGATTTCCTTATTCTTATGGCTGAGTAATATTCCGTGATGTACACATAATCCAATTTCTTGTTCCTCTTGTTTTCACATTAATTCTTGGGTGATTCCATATATTGTTTATTCTGGCACACAAGTACATGTATGTCTTCAAGCACAGTGATTTAAATTTCTTTGAATTGAAGAAAATTATTGGGTTGGAAAATATGCTACTTCCCATAATAGCTACACTAACCTATAATGCCTTCTATGAGATTTAAGGTCCTTTTTCTTCTCATCCTCAATAATGCTCTTAGCCTTTTTTCTTCTTGACAAGAGTCAAGCCGGAAAGTATCAAATGGCATGCCATTGTGTTTTAATTTGCATTTTGTAGTAATTAAGGATTTTGAAATTTTTTTCATAGATCCATCAATCATTAAGCTATCTTTTTTTAAAAAACCGTTCAGTTCTTTCCC
Source organism: Acomys russatus (assembly GCF_903995435.1). Lineage (NCBI taxonomy): Eukaryota > Metazoa > Chordata > Mammalia > Rodentia > Muridae > Acomys > Acomys russatus. The sequence goes on along the minus strand of NC_067137.1, from coordinate 103,446,927 downwards.
CCTCATTAAACTGCTATTTTCAGTAACATAAGAAACTATATTGTAACACCTTTTGGGGTTCAGAGATCATGTTTCATCTTTTCCCCTTTGTACATGAAACCAGCTATGTGTTTGCTACTTTATTAAAAGAAATTTATAGGCAATAGGAATTTCAGATGTTCTCTTTGAGTCTATGCTTTTACTGTAATAACACAAAATCGTTTGCCTTCTACATATCTATCATTGGACTAGATAGTCTTTCATGTGCACAGGAATCTTGTAGGTATGATATAATTGTCTCAATTTTATAAATAAATATAGACTTTTAATGATGAAACAATACATCACAGTTCAGTATTAGGGAACATGAAAGCCATAGCTCTACTGAGTTGTCTTTCCAGAGTTGCTCTCATTTTTGTTTTTGTGCCTGTCAGAGAAAAATCTGTGTGTTGGCCACCAGGTTTCATTTTAAATAATCAGTTTTTCACTAAGACAGAGAAGTTCCCAAGACACAAGACAGTGCTTTCTGGGTATAGGATAGAAGACAATACATCAGAGGTGCAGTTCTGAGACACAAAGAAAACATGACATGGGGATTTTGGGGGGGTTTGTTGTTTTTTTTTTTGTTGTTTTGTTTTTTGTTTGTTTGTTTGTTTTTGACATGGTGATTTCTCTGTATATTCTTGGGTATTCTGAGGATCTCTCTGGCTGGCCCTAGGCTCATAGAGATCCTCGTGCCTCTACCTCCTGAACACTAGGGTTAAAGGCAAGCACCATCACTGCCCAACCACATAGTCATTTTTAATATGGCGCTATCTTAGAGATTTGTTTTTATAGTTCAATTTTATTTCTTATTGGTCATATGCATGACCAAGTTACTGGCACACTTTACATCTACAGATATCCTGGTTCCTTACTTCCAAGCTGACTTCATGTTGTATATATTGGAGGCCATTAATTTGGTGCTCTCACATAATAGGCAGGAAAATACAGAATACATTCTGCCTCAAGATTTACTTATCTCCTAATTGCCTCACCTATTTAAGAATATACTTTTATTTTTTAAAATAATAATATAATTCTATTCCTTCCCTTCCCTTCAGGCCACTCTTTATACCTCTCTTTGCTCTCTTTAAAATTCATGGAATACTTATATTTACTTCTTTTATTTATTTTTATTGAATAAAAATATTTATTTTCTTTAAAATAAATTCCTCTCTTATAAAATGCATCCCGACCACAGTTTTTCCACTTTTTCCCCTTCCAGATCCACTCCCACCTTCCACCTCACTCAGAAAAAATCCACGTTTAATTCCTCTTTAGAAAAGAGCAAGTCTTCAAGTGATGACAGGCAAACAGGTCAGAAGAAAATACAAATGAAAAAAAAAACCAAAGCCCTCATATTGAGGCTGGATACAGCAACTCAATGAGTAGAAAAGAGTCCCAAGAGCTGGGGAAAGTCAAAGACACATCTGCTCCCTCTGTGAGGAGTCCCACAAGAACACCAAGCTAACAGCCTTAATACTTATTATTATTATTATTATTATTATTATTATTATTATTATTATTATTAATGTTATCAAGTGCATTTAAACCATAGAAGAAACAAAAACATTCTGACTTAATCTCAATTCAACTTTGGGTAAATACAGTTCAATCCAAGTTTGAGAAAAGATAGGAAAGTGAATTCTAGAAAGCTTAGTTCCCACAATAAAGATATTAGTAAAAATCAGTGTTATGACTGCAACAGAGCACTAGAACTTCCAATAGCATTGAAATCAGTGTTCGTTGAATTAGATTTTTCACCAAAATTTTACTGAGTATGCAAAATTTAGCTAACCATACCATACCAACTGGACAATATGTACCATACACAAGAATCCTGCCTTTACAAGTTTGTTTTCATCAATAGATATAAGCAGGAAAATTAACATTTCCATAAATAGAGCATGTGTTTCAGTGGTTATTTCCAAGGCCTCAACCTATTGTCAGTAAAGACTTTATGAAAAAAGTAGTGAGGCAATAGGCATCTGTTATACCAATGAAATTTAACACGGGCCCGGGCATAAGACTATAGAGAAATTAAGACTGGACAGATGGTACTGGGTAACAAGAAGTTTTGCTAGGGACCAAGATAAAATGATTTCCAGCACTAAGTGTCTTTCCTAGAGACCCAAAATTAAAGCCCTTTGGAAGCTCCTTTTCCAAGTGTAACCCAAACTTCAGTTATTTACATTTCTTTCCTTGAATCTGCACAGCATTACTTACAAAATTATCTCCCTGGATCCTCAAATGAAATTTTGATTCTTTCAAATGGAATGTAGCTCCGGGAGCTTTTTATAGGCAACCTAAGAATGTTTAGAACCTGCAGTTGAATTATATTTTTCTAAATAGAGGAGGAAATTGGTAATAATAAAAGCATAATAGGCATTTTATGATTATTCCTGAGCTAAAACCAAGATTGTTTTAGGGAGTGGAGTCAAAAAGAAATCAATGTGAAGCACCAGCAATGCTGATCCTTTTACTTTTTATTGTCCATGGTGAATCAATTAGACATCACCAAAGCAACCTCTGAGAATACAACATAAAAGTGCTTTTCATTAGCTGCTCTATACTGAGTCCCCACAAGAGCATTGCAAGGGAAAACTATAAGACGATGTCTTACTTTTTCAATATATCCTGCTCAGGATCACACACTAAATTCCATAATTACTTTTCTCAAGTATTGTGTCTAATTACCCAAGTATGTTTCAGTCTTAACTCTGGCAATACTGAAAGCCTGTAGAAGCCTCAACTCAGTGAAATGCTAAATTACTAAATAAAGAATCATTATAACAAATCTCATTTTGGTTGCTTTTTATGTGGTTGTGTGGCTGCAAATGCCTACTTTGTTGTTTCTTCGTTTCAAGGTGTTTATTTTTCAGTTCATGTAAATGTAATGGAAAATTTTTCTTAAAGATTTTATTTCAACAAAGATAGTTAACATGTGTCAGGGAAAAGCGCTGGGGAAACTGATTCAGTGTGTATGGTGGCCTGATCCTAAATCCACAGCAGCCCTGTACAGCTAAGGCATGGACACAATGGATTATAATCTTATCATTGGTAGAAGGAGGCAGGCAGATCCTAATTGCTCAATGTCTTGCCAACATTTCCAAAATGGTGAATTTGAACTTCAGGGAGAGATCCTGTCTCACTGGAATTGGTGGAGAATTTCAGTGGAAGACACAAAAGTCCTACTCTGGCTTCCATATGTATGCATCTCTGCATACATATACACGCACATGAATAAGCCATAGACAGGAACCACACACAAAATACAAGATGAAGATTATGATGTCAAGAAATTGGTAAGTAAGGAGGACACTAATCACTTGAGAATCTTTTTCTATGATCACACACATGGACACAGACACGCAACACACAGACCCACATACATACATATCCATAATAAGCTAGAAAGCATGCATTAACTTTGATTTTCTATTTCTTACCATTTTTATTCAAGGAAAATTGCTCTATTGTGTCTCTTAGATGTCCACACAAGTCAGTTTTTCCATCCACCCTCTAGCTTACACTTGTCTGTTTCTGGTTCTGCAGAAGCTACAGAGATGTGAGTAGGGAATCTTTCATGCTCAATTTTTACCAAGGGAGAAGCTGCAGGAGAACAGAAAGTGTTCATGAAATCAGAAGGAAAGTAAATGAGGCTAGAAAATGTCAGGTTTCATCCTACCATTATGACCATAGTCCTACCCAGCCTTCTTTCCCTCCATGGAGAAAGAGAAAGATAGGGTACCTCAGATTTATGGGCCACTAGCGTGACCAGAAAATGATGGCATCATTTGACAAACAGGTTAGAGAGGCTCCTGAGAGCTTTGGGAATCAACTTTGCATAATAATGACCCACACTAACATTGAGGTCTGAGAGCAGGGACTGCTTCATAAGCCCCTGGGTGGTTAATAAAAGAAAGCAGGACCAAGCAAATGAGAAGAATATAAGTCAAACCAAACTAACAACTGAAATCCACAAAAGGGACCAAAAGAGAACAAAAAGATTATACAAAAACATCTTATTTCTCATTACTGAAATGAAAGAAAAAAAGACCCAGATATTTTCCACTGCAGCTGTTAAAATTATGATCCAAAATTCACAATCTATTTATACACAAACAAAAAACTATAGGACACACTGGAAATAGATACATCTGGATGCTAAACCAGAAAAACTTCTTGAGGGATTTGATAACCAAGATCGACTAATATGTTATGATCAGCAGTACTCAAGAGAAGAAGTAAGAAAACAGTTGAGGAAGGGGGAGATGAACAAATCCTTTAGGTATGGGAATCAAGAAATAATGAGTGCGTAAGTCAGGGTTCTCCATTGAGACAGAACCAACACAACTAGCTAAACACATGGCATTGACTTTAGTAGAATTCACCCATGGGCTTATGTAGACTGATTTCCTTGATAAGCTGTTTGCAATTGGGAGAACCAAGGATACTGAAACACGGCTGAGCTCAAATTTGAAGGACTCAGAGCCATGGAGGCCGAGGAGGAGACTGTCAGACACAGAAAAGCCCTGATGATTTAGCCGATGAGAATGTGACTGTATTAGAAGTCCCTAGGTCCCAAGGAAATGCAGCGTCAACATCCAAAGGAAGGAAAGGAATAAGTTAGTATGTAGAAAGGAGCATGGGACTAGGAGTAATATGGCAAGAAGACTCACCTCTGCCTCCTATTATACTTCTGGAAGACTTGTGTTGATTTTCAACCTTGAAAAGCCATGTATTCTCAGCCAAGCTATTAGAGTAGGTTATGTCACACAAGTATATTCATGTGCAGCTTCTTTCTTTTCCTTGAGCACACAATTCTTATCCTGAAGGAGAATTTTCCATTTCATCAGGGGCTCCAGTGGTCAAGCTGATGATGTCTTTCTCACTACTGTATCCCTGTTGGCATGTAATTTTCTTTAGAAAGTGAATGATGTATAACACAGATTTACTGAAGGAAACTCACAGATTATGTTCCTCAGATTCCTGAGGTGCTAAGATCCCATGCCTACACCACAAGGCTCAGCATAAAGGTTGTTTCTTTTACTCAAATTCTTGTCAAGTCCTCTGCATACTCCACTTACTGTTAAATTCTCCTTCTTTACTTAATTTTGTGAAAAAAATAAAGCAGTATACAAAGGAAATCTTAATGAACAAAAATTATTGTAGAAAATCGACAATTTATTTATGAGTATTTGTTATAAAAGTTTCCTGAGCATACTCCCACATAGCAAGATGTTGTGAAATTGAAGCTTTGGCTTTATACTCTTTTGCACTGAAATTCTTATTTCAAAATCTCTTTTTGCTTGAAGGACTTTCAAAACATGCCAACAAATTATAACTAAATCTAGCTATAAGTGTATTTTTTTACTTAATACAAGCTATGATGATTCATATTTTAAACATGACATATTAGCATTGACTACCCTTATGAATATGCTTAATTTTCTAATGAAAATAATTTTTAGATTTAAAGTGTGTGTATGTGACAGAGACCAACAGAGAGACATAGAGACAGAGACAGAGACAGAGAGACAGAGACAGAGAATGAGAGAGAGAAACAGAGAGAGATTCTTTTTGTGTGAAAAGACAAATATCAAGTAGAGTATTTAATGGAATGTATAAGATTTACATCCCCATCAAAATACATATACAAGGGTCATGCCTTAAAAAAAGAGTGTATGACTCTGAGAACTGTATAATGTACATTTTTATTGCATTCCTTACAATGTCAGTGACAGATGTGGGCATCATTTGGTTCTGTCTGTCTGAAGCTGAAATGAAAACACTCCCTTTCTAACTTCTACGAGAGTGAAAATCCACAGGAGCATCACATAAAGGTAATAACAACCATGCAGCGACAACACAGGAGCAGTCGAGGAGACAAAGACAGCTGCAATGTTTCTGTCTTTGTAGTGTTTACATTTGATATAATCAGGTATGTACAAAATATTCACCACTGTGTTCCCTGAAGGCATCAGTGAAGGGATTAGGAAATAAATGAAGCATTATCTCAGCATTACCCTCCCAAAGAAATTATATTCTTAGTGAATAAGGTAGACAGGTCGGGAGGTTATTTCTATTCCAGGATTACCTGTAAAGTACATTGCTTGTTCCAGATGTGTTCCAGCAGTCCATCCCTTGTTCCAGGCATTTTGAGCAATAAAAGATACACAGAGACAATGAAGAAATGAGGAATCATTGAATCACTGACTTTATCAGAATTTGCCATTTTTTCCAATTCAGTTTAATTTTAGATTATCATACAAAGTATTACATAGCATTATGGAATTTCAAACAAAATTGATTTTGTAGATCCCTTCCTCGCTGAGAATCCATGTTTCATTGATATGAAGTATGACTTACAAGGAAGAAAGAGGCAAATTAATAGAAATAAAATGAATTCTGAAAATCTGTGACAGGTTGTTAGACATGAGCTCCTGCAGGTACTTTTGAAACAAATAAAACTAGACATGATGCATCCTAATATAATCGCAGGGCTTGAAATGGGGAGGCAAGTGAATGGTGCACTTAGAACCAGTATAAGTGACAATACAAAAACTACAATAAACAGAATACAAAACAATAGGTAAAACAAAACAATAAGTAATCCTAAAGGGAATGAGATATCCCATGGCCTGGTTCATTGAGAGAAGAGGAATCTAAAAGAGAAATGGTCACAAATTTAAAGTTCTCAGTATATATTTGGGGTTTTTGCGTAAGAAAAACATGTAGGAAAAAAAAAGAAAAAAAGAAAAACATGTAGAATAAAAACATGTAGGCCTGTAAACCTGAAGTCCAGAATGAAGCCCTGGCATGTGAAAAATATTTGACCAAGAAAGATGAGGATTGTATTGCAGGAGACTTCAATAAAGATTGTATGAGAACATGATGTCTGAGTATTTTTTAAGTGCCCTAATTTCACTAGCTTATTAGGTTACATGGTACAAATAGCTCTTCATTCTGTCAGATATGCAGATAGTTAGTGACTGTTCATCTCATTAATTCCATATCTTGTCAATTTGCAATGTTGCCAAAATTATGTTTCATGGAATATCCTCTCAAACCAGGTCAAACTGATTTATTAATAATAATCATTATTTTCCAACATTTCTTCAGTTTTCGTTGTGACAGATTACTTGGTGAATATTTGCTTGTGGTCCTGACTCTACAGCACATGAGTGTCCAGCTGAGTTGGCACTTAGTTTCCATGTTAAATGAGCTCATGATCTCTTTCGCAATGCACTCTTTCTTTGCCTTGAGGCCCTAAACTATACCTATAAAGTTACCTTACCAATTGCTACAGAAATTATTGCATTTGCTGGGTTGCAATGACTTTTCTAATGACTTTTCCTCTTGAGGTTTCCAAACTAGAAGAAATCATGGTGGTAGTTTAGATAGTTTAGCTAGAAACCTGGCCATCAGTATGATGAAAGGACCATTGGGAGAGGTGTCTCATGGGAAGTCTCTAGGTCACTATCGGCATTGTCTTAAAATGAGAGTGGTGATCTCTTAGAGTGGGTTCTCATGAGAAGAAAGTGGTGATCTGTCAGAATGGGTTCTCATGAGAAGAGGGTGGTAATCTCTTAGAATGGGTTCATGTAAGCATGTTGGAATAAAAGCTCAGAGATGCATAATTCCATCTCTTTCTCCCTGTCTGGCAATGTATGTCATGTTCCTGTATCCAACCCTACCCTAATACCTCATCTGATATGAAATCCTCACCAGAGACCAAATAAAACTTATCATCTTTTTTATTGGGATTTAATATTTGGCTATAGCTATCTAAGCAGATAAAAAGCACATGCTATACAAGCTTAAGGATATGAGTTCAAAACCTAGACCATGGTGAAAGTACAGGATGTCCTTTGACCTCCACGTGGCTATCATAGTGCATGTGCAACCACATCCACACAAGACAAATGCACATATAGGTATAAGATAATATTAAAATTTTAAAAATAAAAATATGTTAGTTATTGAAGTAAAGGTTTTGGATACCATTCAATATTTTTGTCTTACCCGAGGTCAATTGAATCTAACTTTAGTAGCTATGAAACAATAGCTCCCAGGTATATTATAACATTTTTCAGAGAATCATAGACAGACTTTCTTTTAAATTTGTGTGTGTGTGTGTGTTTAAATAGTATTAACTATTTTAGTTAACAAAAACATTATGCAAAAGCAACCTCATTAGGAGAAATTAGAGTAGCTTATGAGACAAGACAACAGTATGGTGAAAGCTATTTCTAAAGACAGCTATTTCTAAAGAAATGATATCTGGGCTGTGACCAAACAATGCGGAATGTAGAATTGATGACTATTTTAAAAAGCCATAGAGAGAGTGTTTAACATTTAAGGGTTTTGGATTTTTTTAAGGTAACTGTTGTAAGAAGAGAGCAAGAGAGACAAAAAGAGACATACTGACAGACAGACAGACACACAGAGAGAGAGAGGGGGGGGGGAATGTATTTTTACTGTTTTATCAAAGTGCTTTTCCACAGAATGCCCATAAAAGGAGCCAAGGAGACACTGGTGTCAGAAGGAACATATGGGACAGAGGTGCCAAAGCTTACATAAAGTTTCCTTTATACAATCACAATGTATTCATTGCCAGCTCTGCATGAGGCACTAATCCTGCCAACTGTGATGCAAACAACCCTAGAGAGCCCATAAAGTGTTTGACCAGAAGTACCATCTATTCCTCCAAGTGGCACCAATGGTACACACAGCTTGTCTAACTCAAGGGCGAGACATGTCCTGAGAGGACAGATGGTGGAATGATGTCATAGAGTCTAAGGCTCACTTGACTAATGGCATTGTCCTGTGGCATCAAAAGAACACTGATTTTAAGTACTGCTTAGATGTAAAGTACAAATCCAGAAAGAATTCAAGTACGCCATCCAATTTTGCTCATCTGTTACACTTCTCCTTACAAATTGATGCTACTCGTAATTTTAGACCTGAAAGCGATGTCTTCTAAACCTCTTCTCTCGGTTCCAAAGATTTAGATACAACATGTCTTCAGTCTTCTTTTTCAGCAATTTCCTCACCATGATTAGATTACAGAGAAACCTAAGACCTGAGACATGTTTTATGTAACAAACATATTTAGAACACTTAAGATTTGAAGAATTGCCTCACCGGGAAACAAATAAATTGCAGCCTCTTTTTCTAGTAAATTGCTTTCTACTAAGCGGAGATTGGTTGCAACAATGTATATTACTTTGTATGTTTTTACTCTTTTAATTATCATAGAGGAATTAGATTAGGACAGTAGAGAGTCAGGTTGAAATTGTTCATTTGAAACAGAACCTCTCAGTGAATTTAACAAGAAAACAAAAAACTTGGAAGAAGTCAGAGTTCTTTCAAGTATATGCGTGATCCTGGTCTGCAGTATTGAGATTCTTCAAGCAGGCACATGCTCTGGGGTCAGCAAAGAGATGAGACCAACTAGTTTGGATATTCATGAAGTCCAGCAAGAGCATTATGTACTCTTAAGTGCAGAAAATTCTTTCCAGCTCCAGTCAACATATTTTTTTTTTACCAAGAGCTTATAGAAACTTTGGCAACAGGGAAGATTTGTCATGTTAGAACAACGGGAGGACACTGTTTTAAGCTTACTAACATTTAGATATTTGAACCTCTAATTGCATCCACTTTACTCTATTGAGTATGCAATATATTTTATTTCAATTTCAAGTAATGTTTTTTAAAAACCTATTTGCATGTCAATCCCCTATCTTGTGTGGACACATGTATAGATATAGTATTTAAATTAAGGGCACACAGCATGTAAACATCAAAATTAGTCTGAGAACGGCCTATGAAAAAGACTATGAAAGGGCCAGCTCCTTTAAGATTTTTTTTCCTTGTGATGCCACAAGCACACACAGTGCTGATAAAAATTATGTTTTGGAACTCCAGCAATAGAAAACAAACTGTGACTCTTCAGTAAGTGTAAAGCTGTAAAATATTGTGCAAAGCTGGTTGCTTCAAAAATAATTAGGGAGGCATTTTGCAAAAGGAAAATAAATAAAATCTGGGATAGTATTTATTGCCATTCGTGTCACTCAGAAGAAAGCAGCAGTCTGACAGGGTGATGTCAACCGTGAGAAATTCCAATTGAGAAGAGTAATCTTTTGAGAAAGATAAAAGTAGTGGAAATATTAGCCCCAAATTGAAATGCCCCTAAAATGCTGTAACATTAATGAGATGTATATCTCGGAAGAGCCTGCTTCACCTGAGTGATCCCAAATGAACAGTCAAATGGTTTTGGAGAGTAAATGCAATGCCTCGGATTCGTTGGGAATAAAATCACACATATTTGTTTAGGTGTCCATCTAAGCCAGTCATATAACACAGTCCAGATCAGACACATTTAATGTGTGGCAAATAAGGACGAACGGAAAAGGAGTGCTGGTGCACTTGGAGAGACTGTTCTGGGCACTCAGGAACAGAGGACACTGAAGATTTTAGTTGTGAACTTAAGAGTGTTTGCTATCAGCTCTCAGGTCCAACTCCAGGAATTTTCTGTAGAGGAGGGAGACCTCATGGTTAGTGAATGTGCTTACTTTCAAGAAATAGTTGAAAAGCCATGAGAAAAAAAATACACGAAGGCAATTGGTGTGATACATATCAGAGTAGAAACCTTTATTTGTCAACTTAGTATCTGTCTTGTGTTTGCACAGGCACTGGTGTGTAGGTGCACACCATACTGCTTCGTGAAGGTTAGAGGACAACACTCAGAAGTCAATTCTTCTACCTCAGAGCAGGGTCTATGGCTAGGTACACTCCCAGCTAAGTGGCCTGAAAACATCCCGGCAATTTCCCCCTACCTTTTACTTCTCCACAGGGGCACTGGAACTCCAGATAAATACCAATGTGTCCAGCTTTTTGAGGCTTCTAACGACTGAACTTGGGTCATCAGACCTGTATGGTATGCAATTTTACAAGCTGAGTCATCTCACAGGCCAGTGAAATGATAAATTCTAAATGGGGTTCTCTGGAGAGAAAGAGACAGTTGTAAAAAACACCTACTGTCTGAGTACAAGGTATGGAATATGAGGTTTCGTTTTCTGTTACTAAGAAGTTCTATGCAATTGCAAAGGTCAAAGCCATTAGGTTAAGTGCTATTTGTCAGTTTTTAAAGTTGTTTTGGCTACTTTATCAGATTTTATATACTAAGATATGACTGATTTGTGAAATAGTAGTTTTCATTTGCAGCATTTTAATAAAATATATGCTTTGGATAAATTTATAGAGCTATCATAAATTGACACCTCAGAATACATTGTGTATTCACGGACACAGATATGACTTTGTTTGCATGCCACAATGCCACATTCTTCTTCTGTTGTCACCTAAAAGATAACGTCTCTACACTGTTTTCTTTTTTAATATTTTATTAATTTATTCATATTACAGCTCAATTGTTATCTCATCCCTTGTATCCTCCCATTCCTCCCTCCCTCCCGCTTTTCCCCTACTCCACTCCCCTATGACTGTGACTGAGGGGGACCTCCTCCCCCTGTATATGTGCATAGGGTATCAAGTTCTTCTTGGTAGCCTGCTATCCTTCCTGAGTGCCACCAGGCCTCTCCATCAAGAGGACATAGTCAAATACGGGGTACCAGAGTTTGTGTGAAAATCAGTCCCACCTCTCAATTCAACTGTGGAGAATGCCCTGTCCATTGGCTAGATTGAAGTTTACTGCATATATTGTCCTTGGTGGTGCCATAGTTTGAGCAGGACCTCTGGGCCCTGAACTGCCCATCATAATGTTCTTCTTGTAGGTTTCTAGGACCCTCTGGATCCCATGCTTCTTTACACTGTTTTCTTAACTACAAAACAGGGGTGTGTGCTGAGGTGGAGTCTTTTCAGCTAAGTTCGATAGAAAAACAAAATCACATCAAAACAAAACAAACAAACAAACAAAAATTCACCTAGGATATTAAGAAAAATGAAAAAAATACTGAAAACTTCCCTCAGTTATTCCTGTGTACTTGGAAACCTTCATCTAATTTTCTGGCATATTTTAGTAAATATTTAAATTAATGTGCCACAGAATTAGGAGACCTGCCAATCTTCTATGTTTAAAATTACGCTGTGATTTTCTAAACTATCACATTTTGGGAAGAGAGGCAAAGTCGGAATTAGTTTCCAACTTAGTTGCTTAAGACTTACAGCAACAGTGACAGAAATGACTTTATAATTCCTCTTCTGACAATGATTATTGTTCAAAATGCTGAAAATGCTGAAGCTGCCTTGGATACAAAAGTGCTCTTTCCCGTTGAGGTTCTGTGACATGTGATAGCAACAATAAGCAAGGACAAGCTTCTTAGTCCACTCGCCTCTGACCCAGGAAATTGATAGAGCGCCATATGTAATGCCAAAGACATACATCAGGCTAGCCTTGACTCAAGTGAGCTTGGCAATAGATGCTCACAGATTTAAATTGCTCCTGTTATTTATACAAGCAAAATTACCTCTTTCAATACAAACTATGAATATCTGGTGGCTAGTAGAATATAATAAGCAAATGTAATGTATTAGAGTTATTTATCACAGTGAAAACAACCTGGAATTAAAGAAAATATTCAACACAGAATTTAAGTCAATATTCTCCATGTAATCTTGGGAGCTTGTTAGAAATAGTCTGTCCTAAGTCCTTTCCCTAAAGATTTTGTTATAGTCTGGTCAGAAAGCTCATGACTGTATTTCTAAACAGCCCTCTAGGTAATTTTTATGATCCAACTAATTGGAGGATTATTACATTTAGTAAATGATGTTAAGAAATAAAATCCTATGGACCAATCAAAGCAGTGCTATAAATACTTTTTTTTTTTTTACATTAAGCTATTAGAATATGTACTAATAGTTTGTTATTTTTAAGTTTAAAATGCACAACTGTACTGGTGATTTTAAACAATATCTCTTCAATAGAATAAAAACTAAAGATGAGAAAAAGAACAAAAGCAAAGGACTCCTAGGGTAGAACACTGGGCTGCTCCATTGGAGGGCAGCTGTTCACTTATAGTCTCATTAAAGACAGAGTAATTAGATTGGGCATGGAGGTGAGGGTACTTCACCTCCTCCCCTGGAGTATGCCCTAGACAGGCTTGATGTTGGTCTGGCATGCACATCTGTGTATGCTCCTGGAAGGACTTTACTTGGGTTTACCTGCAAATGCGTTCCAGAAACAGGTGGAGAGAGGGGTTCAACTCTATCAAAATAATAAGAGTTTAGCCCAGTTTCAAATAAATTATTACCCTTCAGTGAACATTTTACTTGCAAGTGAACTGTACTCCAACTAGAAGTATCAAAAAATATATTCACTCAGCCTTTTTCCACCTAGACCCAGCTCCTTTTTCATTGCTCTGAGTGGGAGACAGAATAGCTAGAGCTCGCTCAGACCTACATGGAATGGCCCTGATTAGGCAAACCCAATACAATTAGACTTATAGCTGGTTTCAACTGAACACTGCTTTTCTCCAAAAGGGAACTCATTTACATTAAAAAGAAAGGCTTAAGGGATTTGATGGGTTTTGTTTTCTACTGCCTACTTTATGAAAATTTAGAATTATGCCTGAGAAGATGTAAAAATCAGTGGAACTCTTCACAAATGTTTCTGTCATACAACAAAATATTTTGGCATTAAAAAAAAGTTCCCAGGTTACCTACATTTTTCATAAATGCTTTCAAGATAAATAGCATTTTCTAAGAGCTTAATAATGCTATTTTAAATTTTGTTATTGTTCTCTATAAGTATTCATCTAAAGACCACCATAAGTATAAGCATTAACTAGAGTTTTAGGGAGCTTTTCTTGCCTTCAGTTTTAACATGACAAAAACAGGTGACTCAGGCTTGAAGTATGACTGAGTTCTGAGGGGCTTCCTTACATCAGGTCTTTATAAAAGGCTGAGTTCAGTTCTGTTGTACATGTGGTGACTACACAGAGTTGTTGGAGTATCTCAACTCATGTTCTTTGAAATTTTCACTGCTTTTAAACCTTTTGTGCTGCTCAAATTGAATTTGATATTCATATAAAAAGTGTAGCCCTAACATTAATTGGTAAAGGAACTGATCGATCAAAGACTAAGCAACATCAGTTTTGATAAAAACATGTATAACTGACTCAAGCCTAATCTCCTGTTCTTTTGTGCTCCTGTTAGCCTATCACTTTTTCAGACACATTTCATCTCTCTGCAGTTGGGTTTAGTCCTAACTAATCATTGCCGGTGATCAACAACAGCAACATAGAATTTTAGTGTATTAGGATATTCAAGAAAATGTCTTAAGAATCTATGTCTAACAAGATTTAATGTTATTTTAAGAAAACAGTGATTTAAATTTTATGCTATGTATTTTGTTTAATTTCTATTTGTTTTGCTATTATGAGTAAGTCCAATATTTGCATACATTCATTATCAGTTATAATCTTCATAAGCCCTGGAATAATCATGGATCCTAAGAGTCACTAATCATTAATGGAGTCTTTATAAAATTGAAACATCAACCAAAGAGCATGCATGGGCTAGACTGAGACCCTCTACACATGTGTAGCAGATGTGCAGCTTGGTCATTTTGTGGGTCCGCTAACAATGGAAGTAGAGGCTATCTGACGCTCTTGCCTAATTTTGGATCCCTTTTCCCTAGCTGGGCTGGCCTCAGTGGAAGATGATGCCCTGAGTCCTGTTGCAACTTTAGTGTTTCAACAAAATATTATCTAAAAAAATTCTACTACCTTCAACCATTTAACGATTAGTCTAAGATTTTTTAAAAATCACAAGGACTTCACTTTTCAGGTTTGAGTAGCTATGACGTGTTCTCCTGCTCAGTGGGAACACCTAAAGGCAGTCCATCCCAATGCCCGAGATCAAAGTAATACAACAATTACCAAATGCCCAGGTAGCTTAGTTTTACAATGAAGCTTAATTGTTTAAGGATTAGGATGTTTTCAGAACTAGAGAGATGTTTTAAATCAATACGGACAAGATGTGATGGAGATTGATTTACATTCAGAATTTTAGAAACACCAAAATAGGAAAGATGTTTTCTTCAAGGCTGTCAAATACAAATAGCCAAAACACTAAGAATTTTGTTTTGAATCCACAGTTAGTTTCTGCTAAGGTGTTGCCAATAGTGATTGCCATAATTATTTTCACGGTTGTATCATGTACTATCCTATGCATACACACTGAAAAACTACTTGTGCAGTTTCACATCTACGGATAATAAGCCATTCCCTTTTCCAGTGATATAATGAACAGGACACTGAAGACACATGTACACATATCAGCATGCATGTCATCTTATTATAATACCAAACTCATACTTGGAAAATACACCTTAATCACTTGGATACCTGTATTGACTAAGAATTTAACATTTAAACAATTCCTGATCGTGTCACCGTTCTTCTTGCTATAGGTAGTTTATGATATACATGGGTAATAATATAAATGTATATGTAAAAAATAAAAAAATATTTAAATAATAAGACAATAAATGAAATAAATAAAGTATAATTTTAAAAAGAAAATAAAATTATCCAACACAAGGCCCAGACACAGATGAGGCACTGGAACATCAGCCTTCTCTCTGCTTGTGTTTCACTATCAGGAATTTTCTGAGTCACCTTTGCAATCATACTTGTCCATGCAAAGCTTATGTGACCATTAGTAGATCCAAGAAATTTTTATAAAGTGTCAAACAAAGAATCAAAAAGAAAGAGAATATGCTAAGAAAATACACTATCTCAAATTTACAAGCTAGAAAAGAATGAAGCAGAATGAGAGACTACAAAAGAAGAAACCAGGGCCTAGGTTCTATGTACTTTTAAAATCAACATTCTTTCAGTGAATATCTGTTAATACCAAATGTCCCTGTGGCACTAGTAACACAGAGCAGTTCCTCTACTTTAAGACAAGTCAGTAACTAAGACACACACACACACAACACACAAACACAGACAGACACTTTATACTACAATATGGCAATGTTAAATAAAAAATTAGTCACATTTTCATAGCTTCACTAAATCACAATTACTAAATTTCTAAGACATTGAGGGAAGTTTAAGGTGTTTTAACCTTTCAAGTGGCTTTTAAACTGCTCAAGAGGTACATATTTTATATTTGTTTTAAATCCTTTAATTATGCATACTGAAAAGAACCCAGATTACGTGATGAATTTAAAGAGAATGAACCCACCTGTGTAAATACCATCATTATGAGGGAATTAAGCATTACCAGCACTCCAACAGCCTCATGAATTTCCATATAGAAACTTTCTTAACCTCAGAAGATAATCACTGTTTTGCCTTCAACATTTAGCTGGTGGATTAAAATTATTGGTGAAGAATAGAAGAATACGGGTAGATAAAAAGAGCAGTTGAGACATGTGCACTTCTTGTCTCTTTCCAAGGTATGTTTTGAGCTACTTCTATACTTCTCCATAAAAAGGAAATCTCTACAGAGACCCCTTGAATTGATTCTAAAACTATTAGCAAAATAACACCATTTTTGTGTTACCCAGTGTAATATTTCTAATAGCAACAGAAAATTGATTAAGACTACGGGCATATCATATTTGCATATAGCTCTGATAATCCATAGGTTTGATTAAAGTTAGGAATAACAAGAATGCTACACTGAATATTTTATTTAATATATTTGAATTATTATACAATTATACACATTACTCAATGAAGACTTTGATCAACTTTAATATATGCCAGGTTCATATAACAAGAACAATTGGATTTATAATGTTTTGTCAATACCGTCACTGTAGAGTAACGTTTTCCTACGTCCTCCAAAGGTCATGGAAGCACAATTTCTTCACTTACATTTGATATTTTAAAGACGTGTACATAACATGAATCTTAAATGTTGGAAATACTGCTTTAAAGATTCTTGTTTTGAGTGAAAAAGTTTTTCATTTTATGGATGTGATCGTACATATGTATTTTTTGATAGATGATATTTGGGTCCTCAAATTTTGGAGATTAATAATATATTTTATTTTATATAAGCACACTTTATAGGCTTGCACACAGATGTATTTCTATTTTTCAAGCCTAACTACTTACAAGCGTTATTGAGAGATCAAGGAAATATACATTTAAGTTGATTGGAGATGTTCAGAATGAGAGTACTCAATAGGCTTGCCTCTATGGCTCTAATGAGATATCTTCCATAGTGTCAAGCATGTGGATTCTTCGTTCCTAGTTGGTAGCACTGTTTGTGTAGGAGGTGTGGCCTTGCTGGAACAAGTATGTCACTGACATGGAAGGACTTTAAGTTTTCAAAAGCCACTTGCAATTTCCAGAGTTGCTTCTCTGTTTTCGGTTTGCAGTTCCAGGTGTGTTCTCTCAGCTGCTGCCCCAGGTATGAGGCCTACAAAGGGAGTTTCAGGTTCAGTGAGAGACTCCTTCTTAAGAGAACAAAGTGGAAAGCAAAACAGAAAGACATAAGTATTTTTTGTATAAAATCAAGATGTCTGCCTTTTAATTACTTGGTTATATGATTTACATTTAATTGTTTTTTTTTTAATGTGCTTGGATTTAGAGCTGTTATTTTATTTTGTTGTTGTTGTTTTTTTTAACCAGGAGTTTGCAGTTTGAATTCCCAAGATTATTAGAGCTCATCTGAATATTATCCCTTGTTTTGAATTATAAATTCTGTTGCATTCATGCTGCATCTCTTTGTATACTATTTTTTGTGATTGTTTTAGAGATTACAATATAAAGAATTTACTTTTCATTTATTTCTTGATCAATATTTTATCATTGCAAATGGCATGACCATATCCTACCAAATTATTGGTCTTGTTGTTACATCTGGGTACTTTAGGAACTCCATGAAGAAGGATACTTTTGTTTTCAACCTTTAAGGAATGCAGGCAATCACATCACCTAATTAGCTTTCCTCTTCCATCATTCATACATTTTCAAACCTGAAAATTTGTTCTGGAATTATTATCCACCTTAAAAACCTTGTCTGGCAGTACTTGCAGAGTAGTATTGAGTACATTAACCTCTCTTAGTGCCTTCACACAGCATTTCACTATTTAAGATTCACTTTTGAAGTATGCATATTACAGAATATTGATTACTCATGTTTTAATTCCACATCACACTTCTGAAAATACCATGCTATTTCCATCTGAGTCATGAATTCTGATGATAAATCTGGCATTCATATAATCTCTGTCCTATTGGTAATGTCTGTTTTCTCTTGTGTTTAATAGAATTGCTAATTGTTTTTATATTTTAGCAGTTTGGTTATGACATGGAGGATATTTTACTTATAAAACTTGTTAAATATTACAACATATGAATTACTTACTTTTTTTTTTTTGCAGTGTTTCCAAAGCAGAAATTTTGTCTTTTTAAGTAAAATTTAAAATCCTTGAGAACAAGTCCAAGAGTCCTTGACTACCTTTTCCGCAACATAGAGAAGATAATTGATATCCATCAGATATAGGTTGGTAAATACATTAAGTGAATATATGTAGGCCCAGCGAACAGCCAGGTTATATCTTTAACTGAACTCCCAGGGGGCTGCAGAAAAAAACTAACCTTAAACCAGGCAGCCATGCACTGATGGGTGGAATGATAGTGAAGATTAGAGTGAACCAAACTCATGTAGACGGAGAACATTCCCTTTGGAATAGAGCTTTTCTTGCTATTAAACAATAATTAGTCTTTGCTTAAAACTTCAAAAGAATTCAAGACTGACTGCAGATCCTAAACAGACATCATACTGGCCACTTGGGTTTCAATTTGTAAAGCAAATAGGCCAATCCATCTCCTTTCAGTTATTCCCAGACATAGTAGACCCATTAGCAGGAACACACTGTTATGAGAAAGAAAAAGAAATGTGTAAGGACATGTAGAAATTGAAATTCTGATCCAGATGTTAAATGTTTCTGCTTATTTAAATGCTGCAGCGTAGGAGAACAACTGTGCATTTTCCTTTGTGTTTTCCTTGGTAGTCTGTTTTCCCCAATCATAACATTTATTTTCTTGCAACGATATTATATTTTTATGTTCTAGATCAGATGGGAAAGAGTATAAGTATTTTATTTTTTAATCTTAGCAAGCAGTTCGTCAATTATTTAACACACAGACATATATACATATATATGTTCACTTGGCAAATTATTTGAACACACAAAGAAAGCATCTGTATCATATCAAGAATTATAATTTAACAGTTAACAATGTATACAAGTAATTGATTATATAATTTTTAAATTTGTTGAATTAAAATCATTACAGAATATATTTTTATATATATGAAATATTTGAAAATATAAATAAAAGCATTCAGTTGAAACATTTATCAATAACATATCTGCTGATTAGATAATAAAAATTAATTATAACAGAAGGTGTACAACTTCATTGCTGTCATTAAAAAGCAGAAATGAGGTATATATTAAGGTAACAATGATAAAAACCTGAAAGAGAGAATTTTACCTTAGTTTATCTTACTTGTTGGTATAGGTAGGAAACATCACATTGAGACACATAGCTTATATTACATTCATAAGTCTGACAAGTCCTAATTATATGATGTTGAAGTGATTTCTGTATTCAGTATGATTTAGTGTTTGTTCCATCTGCAATATGAAGCAGCAATAATATTACTTAGGTCACAAGATATTGAAATAGTATCTTTGAAGAATTTGTAATAATTTCTAGCTCATTGTAAACTTTTAATTCTTTGTCTTCCTCCCTAGATAAGCAGAAAAGTAAAAAAAAACTTTTGTTTTCGCTATGCATAATTATATTCAGAATGTCTCCATAGAAAGAAGCCCAGCTCCAGTGACAAGAAAGATGAATATGAGATTGAAAAGAAATTCTTAGGGTGGGGACAGGGGTTAGATATGTGATGCAGGTTTATCTGCACATACAGAGTATATTTTAATAAACTAACATATAAAGTTGGAAACAAACAAACAAACTAACCTCCCAGGGAAATATTTTCCAGTACTCAGTGCCTAATTGAGACAGCAAATTTTTAAAACCAGCTTGTAGACTCATTTGCAAGTAATCCTCTCTTAGTAAGTGAGTCCAATAAAAGCTTGAGTCAAATCTGTAGCTCCAAAAGTTAGAGATGGTTCCGAGTGTCCAGTGGCCTTTATTACTGGAACCGTCCAGCCACGATGCACTCCATAGGGGACAGTGTGAGAAATACATGTGAAAGCTGAGAGTTCTCAAACTATAGGAGCTAAGTACCTACTATCTAAAAGTGTTATATAATTTTCTGTATAGGGGTTGGGCCATGGTTCACACTTTCTTTCTTCTTGTTGGGATTTTTGTGTGGTTTGTAACTGCAGATCTTGTGTGCATTGTCTCATTTTCAATGAGATGATTAAAGCATCATTCCCCCATTGTTTCTGGGGAATGCTGCTTCCTTGTATCACCCATCCCACCTGGCTCTTACAATCTTCCCATCTCCTCTTTTGCAGAGATCCCTGAGTTTTGAGGTGAGGAATATGATAAATACATATCATTTAGCTCTGAGTGTTCCCATGTTTCTCCCTCTCTGAACATTGTCTGCTTGCTGTTCTCTGAGTAAATTGCAATCTACTACAAGAGGAAGATTCTCTGATGAGGGTTTGATGAAATAATTATCCATGAGAGTACCAACACACCACCAGGAGTCTTTCTATAGTTGTATCCTTTAGCAGAATAATATATTGCTCCCTACTAGGGTTCATGATCTATGTACTCCAGGATAGGCTTCATGCTCAGGAATATTTGGCTAACACAAAACAAATTCCATGGTGTGTGTGTGTGTGTTTTGTGTCCTGTGTATTTTTTGGTTTTACTTTTGGTTTTGTAACAGAGGAAAAAAAATACCTTGAAGTGAAAGTTGTATGAAGGAACTAGGAGAAGTTGAAGGAGGAGAAAGAACATCATCGAAATACATTGCATATAATTAAAAAAAAAACAATAAACAATATTTCAAAGAACTAAATAGTAAAGAATAGAATAATAGATTAATATAAGGAGAGGGTTTCTGGCTTGGAGATGGCTCAGAGTTTAAGAGCACTGTCTGTTCTTTCAAAAGTCCTGAGTTCAATTCCCAGCAATCACATGGTTGCTCACAGTCATCTATGAGATATGGTGCCCTCTTCTGGCATGTGGGCAGAACATGGTATACATCATAAATAAATAAATCTTTAAAAAAAAAAATTTTATTAATTTATTCTTGTTACATCTCAATGGTTATCCCATCCCTTGTATCCTCCCATTCTTCCCTCCCTCCCATTTTTCCCTTATTCCCCTCCCCTATGACTGTTCCTGAGGGGGGTTACCTCCCCTTGTATATGCTCATAGGGTATCAAGTCTCTTCTTGGCAGCCTGCTGTTCTTCCTCTGAGTGCCACCAGGTCTACCCCTCCAGGGGACATGGTCAAATGTGAGGCACCAGAGTACGTGAGAAAGTCATATCCCACTCTCTACTCAACTGTGGAGAATGTTCTGACCATTGGCTAGATCTGGGTAGGGGTTTTAAAGTTTACCGCCTATATTGTCCTTGGCTGGTGCCTTAGTTTGAGCGGGACCCCTGGGCCCAAATCTGCCTATCATAATGTTCAACTTGTAGGTTTCTAGGACCCTCTGGATCCTTCTACTTTGCTATTCTCCCATGCTTCTCTCATCTAGAGTCCCATTAGGATGTCCTCCCCTCTGTCCCAGTTTCCTGGTAAGTGAAGGCTTTTGTGGGACATGCCCCTTGGGCTAGTATGCAGATATAAGTGGGTATATACCATTTGATTCTTTCTGCTTCTGGGTTAACTCACTCATTATGATCATTTCTAGCTCAATCCATTAAAAAAAAAAAAAAAAGAGGTTTCCTCTCTACTTAAGGAGGGTTTTTCAGAGACAGTAGCTCCCAGGAACCATTCATTTATGCAGAACCTTTCAATGAGGAGAAACATGTCTCCTCTGACCAGAGCTAGAATGACGTGACAGAGGAGCTGAAAGTCTAGCAATCCAGGTGCAACCTGAAGGATCTTTGGCAAAATCATCCCAAAGTGATAGAGGCACGTATATGCTTGTCAAGCAAGGAAGCCTAGGGAGATTATACAAAGGTGGTTTGGGCTCAAGAACTTAGTGAAGGGAACACATCAAGGAACAATGTCAGGGCAATGTGATGACATGATTAGGAAACACTATAGCAGAAGCGAGCTAAGGGATTTTTTTAAAAATTACACTTTAGTGGATGTACTACAATTTCCTAGTGAATGTGACAATTTAACTACAGAAAAAAAATCTAGAAGTCTATATATGCATTGATATGAGGTACTGAAGCTTTATCACTACAGCTATTGAAAGTTGGGGATGATACTACTATTAGATTTTTTTACCCCCTTAGTTTGTATGTTAAATGATAGTGAATGGATGTTGGGTTTTTAGTTAACTGGCTAATGAGAAGATCAATTTAGATGTGCAAGCAATAATGTAATTCACAGTTGCTGAATTATTAACTCAGCTGGTAGCCACACTGATTTAAGAGTAATTCTGCACTTCAGTGGGCTCTGTTTCCATTGGATGACAGAAATGACAGTGAGTATCCTCATTCTTCTGGCTTCTATATGTGCAAATATCCAACATTGAGAAGGTAGGACAAGCTGACCTTTGGTTGTAGAATATTTCTGTGCTACAGATAGTATTATTTGTCAATATTCTTCTTCGAGTACACAACAAGAGACTAGGGATACCTTTGTTAAATCTGTGCCTAGAAGATGTTAAAGAAAAGGATAGATTTAAAAAATAGGCTTTAAGAAATATGTGCATATATGTGCAATTATGGTCGGAATAAGTGCCTATTATATTTTTTGTTCCTACTGGTTACATTCTAGGAAAGTTCAAGGAATATCTTTGTGGGAAGCGGCCCAGATATGAAGGACAAGAATGACTTAGTACACATGACAGCATAATGGACTGTACATGACAGTTAAGATGTACCTTTGACAGGGTCTTCATTGCAATTATCAGATTCCACAGTCATTATGTGTAGAATCAGAGACTGAGTGTTAACGTAAGAACACGTTATGAGATGCCATTGACAAGAGCTGATGCAGAATGCTGCTCTGCTTTGTCTAAGCCATTGACTTCAAGCCTTGGGAATAGTTCACCTGTTATTTTATGTCATCTTTAAAAATTCACTAGTCGTAGGTTTCTAGGACCCTCTGGATCCTTCTATTTTGCCATTCTCCCTAGAGTCCCAATAGGAGTGGGTCTGACTTTCACACAAACTCTGGTGCCCCATATTTGACCATGTCCCCTGAATGGGGAGACCTGGTGGCACTCAGAGAAAGGATAGCAGGATACCAAGAAGAGACCTGATACCCTATGAGCATATACAGGGGGAGGAGGTCCCCCTCAGTCACAGTCATGGGGAAGGGGAGTAAGGGGAAAATGGGAGGGAGGGAGGAATGGCAGGATACAAGGGATGGGATAACCATTGAGATGTAATATGAACAAATCAATAAAATTTAAAAAAGAAATTACATGCAAAAAATTCACTAATTTTTGAGAAACAGGTCTCTCCCTCAAACTAATATATAAACATCTTCTGAGTTTTTCCTATGCATCAAGTTTAAAACACACACATTTTAAAATACCTTGATGTTCTTTATACACACTGTTTCAATAAATGTAAGTAAATAGCATATTAGAAGCCTGGCATGTATATACGACATTTTCAGACTAGGAATGGCAGGTCAATGTGTTCACAACACATTTGTGCAACACAAACCCCCTAAAGCACTTGTGCAACTTTTCTGCTAGATATGACCTACAAATGGCTCTACTTTAATAAAATTATTATATTTTCTTTTCCCACACATAATACTTATAAGAGATGCAAATATTAGTAGGTAAAGCATTTCATAATGTTAGCAAGTAGCTAATTATAATTAACTGTCTAATGTTGATTTTTTGATATATAATTTATATTGAAGGTAAAAGCAGAACTGAAAACTGTTAGTTCAGAACAAATATAACAAAGGTGAAAACTTTTAAAATGTGTCCATACAAAAGGACTGTAAAAACATTAACTAAAAGACTATAATAATGGGCTGAGAAGAAGGCTCAGTTAGAACACCATTTTGTTGCAGAAAGAAGAATTAATCTTTCTATATTAAATAATGCAGTAAGTTATTGTGGTAGTAGTTTCTTTAACCAGCTACTTGCCCAATGACAGACACAGAGACTGTGATATGTTTTTAAGCGGTAAGCACTATGCTGGGCAGATGCTGAGCTACTTTAATCCTAGTAGCTTTAAAACCCACATAAGAATCAATCACTTCCCAATCTCCTGACCCTTGGGGAGGCTTCTGCTCCATCAGTCTGTTCCTATAGCAACATGCTCACCTCCATATTCTTCCTCCCAACTCGGTTCTTTCTTGCTTCCTCCCCTCCTACTGCTCTGCAGCCTTCTCTTCCCTCACACCCAAACTCTGCTTCTCTCTCTCTTCTATGCATCCTCAGGCTTTAGCATCTTTATCATCACATGGTTATAGGAGATAGTTCGCCATTCGTAACAATGCCCATGACAGGGTGGTACCCATTCTCAAGGCACTGAAATAGCATTTGAAAACACAGTTCGACCTTCCTCCAACCCTATTTTTTTTTTTCTTTTTTTTTTTTTTTTTTTTTGAGGAATTTTTTTTTTATTAATTTATTCTTGTTACATCTCAATGTTTATCCCATCCCTTGTATCCTCCCATTCCTCCCCCCCCCATTTTCCCATTATTCCCCTCCCCTATGACTGTTCCTGAGGGGGATTACGTCCCCCTATATATTCTCATAGGGTATCAAGTCTCTTCTTGGCTACTTGCTGTCCTTCCTCTGAGTGCTACCAGGTCTCCCCCTCCAGGGGACATGGTCAAATGTGAGGCACCAGAGTACGTGAGAAAGTTGTATCACACTCTCCACTCAACTGTGGAGAATATTCTGACCATTGGCTAGATCTGGGAAGGGGTTTAAAGTTTACCTCCTGTATTGTCCTTGGCTGGTGCCTTAGTTTGAGCGGGACCCCTGGGCCCAAATCTGCCTATCATATTGTTCTACTTGTAGATTTCTAGGACCCTCTGGATCCTTTTATTTTGCTGTTCTCCCATGCGTCTCTCATTTAGAGTCCCAATAGGATGCCTTCCCCTCTGTCCCAGTTTCCTGGTAAGTGAAGGCTTTTGTGGGACATGCCCCTTGGGCTAGTATGCAGATATAAGTGAGTATATACCATTTGATTCTTTCTGCTTCTGGGTTAACTCACTCATTATGATCATTTCTAGCTCAATCCATTTATCCACAAATTTAGGGAATTCCTTGTTTTTAATAGCTGAGTAGTATTCCATAGTGTATATGTACCACAGTTTCTTTATCCACTCTTCTACTGAGGGACACTTAGGCTGTTTCCATGTTCTGGCTATTATGAATAAGGCTGCTATGAACATGGTTGAGCAAATTTTCTTGTTGTGTGCTGGAGCATCTTCTGGGTATATTCCAAGGAGTGGAATAGCTGGGTCTTGAGGAAGCCCTATTCCCATTTTTCTGAGATAGCACCAGATAGATTTCCAAAGTGGCTGTACTAGTTTGCATTCCCACCAGCAATGAAGGAGTGTTCCACTCTCCCCACATCCTCGCCAGCATGTGGTGTCGCTTGAATTTTTGATCTTAGCCATTCTGATGGGTGTAAGATGGAATCTCAGAGTTGTTTTGATTTGCATTTCCCTGATGACTAAGGAGGTTGAGCATTTCTTTAAGTGTTTCTCAGCCATTTGATACTCCTCTGTTGAGAATTCTCTGTTTAGTTCCAAGCCCCATTTCTCTATTGGGTTATTCGGTTTGGTGGTGTTTAATTTCTTGAGTTCTTTATATATTTTGGATATTAGACCTTTGTCAAATGTAGGGTTGGTGAAAATTTTTTCCCAGTCTGTAGGCTGTCGCTTTGTTCTCTTGACAGTGTCTCCTGCCTTACAGAAGCTTCTCAGCCTCATGAGGTCCCATTTATTAATGGTTGACATTAAGGCCTGGGCCGTTGGTGTTCTGTTCAGGAAGTTGTCTCCTGTGCCAATATGTTCCAGGCTCTTTCCCACTTTTTCTTCTAAGTGGCTTAGTGTCTCTGGTTTTATGTTGAGGTCTTTAATCCACTTGGATTTGAGTTTTGTGCAAGGTGACAAATATGGGTCCAGTTTCATTTTTTTACACATAGACCTCCAGTTAGACCAGCACCATTTGTTGAAGATGCTATCCTTTTTCCATTGAATGGATTTGGCTTCTTTGTCAAAAATCAAGTGACCATATGTGTGTGGATTCATATCTGGGTCTTCGATTCGATTCCACTGATCAACCAGCCTGTTGCTGTGCCAGTACCATGCTGTTTTAAGTACTATTGCTTTATAGTACAGTTTGAGATCAGGTATGGAGATTCCTCCGGAGCACCTTTTATTGTACAAGATTGTTTTAGCTATTCTGGGTTTTTTGTTTTTCCATATGAAGTTCAGAATTGAACTTTCAATGTCTTTAAAAATTGTGTAGTTATTTTGATAGGGATTGCATTGAATCTGTAGATTGCTTTTGGTAGGATGGCCATTTTTACTATGTTAATTCTCCCGATCCATGAGCAAGGAAGATCACGCCATCTTCTCAGGTCATCTTCAATCTCTTTCTTCAGAGTTTTGAAATTTTTTTCATACAAGTCCTTCACTTGCTTAGTTAGGGTAACTCCTAGATATTTTATATTGCTTGTGGCTAATGTGAAGGGTGTGGTTTTCCTAATTTCTTCCTCTGCAAGCTTGTCATTTGTGTATAGGAAGGCTACAGACTTTTTTGAGTTAATTTTGTATCCAGCCAATTTGCTGAAGGTGTTTATCAGCTTTAGGAGTTCTCAGGTGGAGTTTTGAGGGTCACTTATGTACACTATCATATCATCTGCAAAGAGGGATAATTTGACTTCCTCCTTTCCCATTTGGATACCCTTGATCTCCTTTTGTTGTCTTATTGCTCTGGCTAGAACTTCGAGTACTATATTGAAGAGATATGGAGAGAGTGGGCAGCCTTGCCTTGTTCCCGATTTTAGAGGAATTTCCTTGAGTATCTCACCATTTACTTTGATTTTGGCTATTGGCTTGCTGTATATAGCCTTTATTATGTTGAGGAAAGTGCCTTGTATCCCCGATCTCTCTAAAACTTTAAACATGAATGGGTGTTGAATTTTATCAAATGCTTTCTCTGCATCCAAGGAGATGATCATGTGATTTTTTTATTTTCCGTTTGTTTATATGGTGGATTACATTGATGGATTTCCGTATATTAAACCATCCCTGCATGCCTGGAATGAAGCCTACTTGGTCATGATGAATGATATCTTTGATGTGCTCTTGTATTCGTTTTGCAAGTATTTTATTTAGTATTTTTGCATCTATGGTCATAAGAGAAATTGGTCTGAAATTCTCTTTCTTTGTTGAGTCTTTGTGAGGTTTAGGTATCAATGAGACTATGGCCTCATAGAATGAATTTGGTAATTTTCCATCCATTTCTATCTTTTGGAGTAGCTTGAAGAGTATCGGTATTAGCTCGCCCTTAAAGGTCTGGTAGAATTCTGCACTGAAACCATCTGGCCCTGGGCTTTTTTTGGTTGGGAGACCATCGATGATTGCTTCTATTTCTGTAGGGGAAATGGGACTATTTAACTTGTTTATCTGTTCTTCATTCAACTTTGGCAAGTGAACTTGATCAAGAAAATCGTCCATTTCCCTTAGATTTTCAAATTTTGTGGCGTATATGCCTTCAAAGTAGGATCTTATGATTCTTTGAATTTCTTCAGTGTCTGTTGTTATGTCTCCCTTTTCATTTCTGATTTTGTTGATTTCAATACTGTCTCTCTGCCTTTTAGTTAGTTTGGCTAATGGTCTGTTTATCTTGTTGATTTTCTCAAAGAACCAGCTTTTGGTTTTGTTGATTCTTTGGACTGTTTTCTTAGTTTCTAATTTGTTAATTTCAGCCCTGAGTTTGATTATTTCCAGGCGTCTACTCCTCTTGGGTGTTTCTGCTTCTTTTTTTTCTAGGGCTTCCAGTTGTGTTGTTAAGATGCTTATGTGCGATGTTTCCAATTTCTTTTAAAGGCACTTAGTGCTATGAATTTTCCTCTTAGCACTGCTTTCAATGTATCCCACAAATTTGGGTATGTTGTTTCTTCATTTTCATTGAATTTCAGAAACTCCTTGATTTCTTTATTTCTTCCCTGACCCAGGTGTCATTTAGCAGATAGTTGTTTAGTTTCCACAAACGTGTAGGCTTTTTGTTATTTCTGTTGTTGTTGAATTGCAGCCTAAGAGCATGGTGATCTGATAGGATACAAGGTATTATTTCAATCCTCTTGTATCTGTTGAGGCTTGCTTTGTGACCTACGATGTGATCAATTTTGGAGAAGGTTCCATGGGGTGCAGAGAAGAAGGTGTATTCTTTCTTGTTTGGGTGAAAGGTTCTATAGATCTCTGTTAGATCCATTTGACCCATGGCATTGGTTAATGATGTTATTTCTCGGCTTAGTTTTTGTTTCAATGACTTATCCTTCAGTGAGAGTGGGGTGTTGAAGTCTCCCACTATTATTGTGTGGGGATCGATGTGTGGTTTAAGCTTTTTTAGGAGATCTTTTACAAATGTGGGTGCCCTTGTATTGGGAACATAGATGTTCAGAATTGTGATGTCATCTTGGTTGACTTTACCTTTGATGAGTATGAAGTGTCCTTCCTCATCCCTTTTGATTAATTTTGGTTGAAAGTCTATTTTGTTGGATACTAAAATGGCTACACCTGCTTGCTTCTTGTGACCATTTGCTTGGAATATTTTTCTCCAACCTTTTACCCTGACTCCAACCCTATTTTCATTTCAAGATCAAGAACCAAAGTTTGAGACAGAGAATCACACCAGGTATGATGACACGCACTGTGGAAGCGAAATTGTCAGATCACTCAGGTATCCCAGTGGCCAATCAGAGCAGGCATGATGACACGCACTGTGGAAGCGAAATCGTCAGATCACTCAGGTATCCCAGTGGCCAATCCTACTGCTCTGTCTAATAAGAGAAAAGTGGAACTCAGAACTGAGGATTGAAGAATGCCAGTCCTGGTTGTGCTCTACACTTCACATGTGTATACATAAGACTTAAAATGAATTGAATGGGATAATATTTTGGTAACTGAAATAATGTTAGGTGAGAACAATACAGAGAACCAAATGTAGTACTCAGTTTATTAAACACTTTTCTGAACAACATGGATTTTGTAATATCAGAACATCAGTTCTTCTTGTTCTAAAAATGATCCTGTCTCTGTTAAGAGTGAGTGTGGTGCCATGGAACATGAACATATTTCATTATAACAAAAGAAGTTCATACCATTAGTCACATTTTTCAGAGATATTGATCCAAACTGACAGGCAGGCTGGATACCCAAGTCACAAGACATTGACTTTACCATCAATGTTTGAGGTTCACCTAAACTATTTGTGCCTATCTGAAACGGTTAAGTCCTAGGTTTTTGTTTTCAAAATTACACACGATTAATATTAAGGCAAATACCTAACACTGGCATTAATACCGAAAGAAAAGTTAAAGAAAGCAGACTTCTGAAGAGAATTTCACATATTTTACAGTTACATTTCTTTTTAATATTTATAATTAACACATTTAATTAAAGAAAAAAAAAACTGATAAAGTTGAAAGAACTCATACAAAGCAAAGAAAAAAAGAGAAATGAAGGTGAAATAAACGGAACTCTTAGGCACTCTTTATGTTTACATTTAGATCGTTTCCTTTACTGTGGACTGAGCTGGTGGTTTTATTTGACAGAGATTGCCTGCAGTTGGTTCATCACAGAAAAGCATTTAGGTAAGGAAGACCCAGATGTGAGGACGCATGGGCTAGAGTTTCTATCCTTACAAAGAAAAGATGAGAATGATAAAGGGCAGTAAGGCATTGTGGGAATCACGGAGGAAGCAGAGAATTTTGGAAGGGTTCCTTTTTAAAAATATAAATCTATTTTTAAAATTGTATTCACTTTATATCTCAATAGAAGCCCCCCCTCACTCATTTCCCCCTGGTCCCATCCTCCATCAGCCCCCCCTATGCCAGATCCCTAGTCCTCAGAAGGAGGGGTCACTTCTCCCCTATGGACTGATGCCAGCCTACCAATTCTCATCAGGACTGCCTGCATCCTCTCCCTCTGTGGCCTGATAAGGCACGCCTCCAGGGGGAAGTGACCAAAGAGCTGGCAACCCAGTCCATGGCAGAGACTGCTCCTGCTCCCCTTACTAAGGGACTGAGATGCCTATTGGCTACATCTGAGCAAGTGGTCTAGGTACTTTCAATGTATGGTCCTTGTTTCGTCTATCAGTCTCCATTAGCCCCATCGTCCAAGATTTATTGGCTCTGTTCCTCTTCAAGTGGAGCTCCTGTCATTCCAGGTACTACTATTCCCTGTTCTTCCATAGTAAGATTCCCTGCCCTCTGCCCAAAGGTGGGCTGTGAGACTCAGCTTCTGCTTCAATCCCCAGCTGTGTCGAGTCTTTCAGAGGACCTCCATAGTGGGTTCCCATCCTATTCACGCTCTTCAAAACATCCAGTGTCCATTCTATTTGCCCTTCTGAATGAGAATTAAGCATTCTCCCTAGGGTCCTCCTTGTTTTTTTAGCTTTTTAAGTGTGTGGAAGGAATGTAATATGGTTATTTTATATTATATGCCTCATATCCGCTTATGAGTGAATATATACCATGAGAGTCTTTCTGGGTCTAGGTTACTTTACTCAAGATGATCTTTTTCCAGATCCAATTATTTAACTGCAAATTTGATCATATACCTGTTTTTAACAGCTGAAATGTATGCCGTTGTATAGATGTGCCACTGTTTCTTTACTCTTTCTTTGGTTGAGGGACATCTGTGTTGTTTCCAGTTTGTGGCTATTACGAGTAGCACCAATATGAACATAGTTGAGCAAATATCCTTGTTGTATGGTAGAGCAGCTTTTGTGTATATGCCCAGGAGTGGGATATCTGGGTCTTGAAGTAGAGTGGTTGCCAATTTTTTGAGAAAGCACCAGATTGATTTCCAAAATGGTGGTACAACTTTGCACTCCCACCAGCAATAGAGGAGTGTTTTCCTTTCTCCACATCCTGGCCAGCAGGTTCTGTCTCTTGTGTTTTTGATCTCAGCCATTCTGTTAGGTGTAATGGAATCTCAAAGTCATTTGGATTTGCATTTCCATGTTGGCTAAGGACATTGAGTATTTCTTTATGTACTTCTAAGCCATTCAATATTTTTCTGTTGCGAATTCTGTTTAGCTCTGTTCCCCATATTTTATTTGGATTATTTGGTTTGTTAGTGTTTAATTTCTTGAGTTATTTTTTTATTAATGCAGGGTAACTTTATTCAAACTTTATAATAGTTACATCATTTATTTAGCTTATAAAATATTAGGCTTTTTAAATTTTTTTATTTTATTAATTTATTCATATTACATCTCAATGGTTATCCCATCCCTTGTATTCTCCCATTCCTTCCTCCCTCCCATTTTCCCCTTACTCCCCTCCTCTATGACTGTCTTGAGTTATTTATAAATACTGGATATTAGACCTCTGTCAGATGTAGGGTTAGTTTAGATCTTTTCCCAGTCTGTATGCTGTCATTTTGTTTTAATGACAATGTCCTTTGCTTTACAAAGCTCTTCAGTTTCATGGGGTTCCATTTATTAATTGTTGTTCTTAGGCCTGAGCTGTTGACTTTCTGTTCAGGAAGTTGTCTCCTGTGCCAATGAGCTCAAAAGTCTTCCTCACTTTCTCTTACACTAGAACTAATGTTTCTGGTTGTAAGTTAAAGTTCTTGATCCACTAGACCTTGAATTTTGTGTGGGGTGATAAATATGGATCTATTTGCATTCTTATATATGTAGACATCCAGTTAGACCAGCACTATTTATTGAAGATGCTATCTTTTTTGCATTGTATTGTTTTGGTTCTTTGTCAAAAATCAAGAGTCCATAGGTATGTGGGTTTATTTCTGGTTCTTCAATTCTATTGATCCACCTGTATGTTTCTATGCTATTACCACACAATTTTTATTACTGTTGCTCTATAGTACAGCTTGAGATCAGGGATGCAGATACCTCCAGCACATGTTTTTATTGTATAGGATATTTTTAGCTATTCTTAGATTTTTGTTTTTCCATCTGAAATTGAGAATTGTTCTTTTAAGATCTGCAATCAATTGTGAAGGTTATTTTCATGAGAATTGCACTGAATCTGTAGATTGCTTTTGGTAAGATGGCCATTTTTACTATGTTAAGCCTATCTATTCATGAGCATGGGAGATATTTCCATCTTCTGATATCTTCTTCAAGATCTCTTTTTCCAGAGACTTGAAGTTTTTTTCATACAAGTCTTTTACTTACTTAGTTAGAGTTATACAAAGATATTTTGTATTATTTGTGGCTGTTAGAAAGGTGTAGTTTCTCTAATTTCTTTCTGGCCAGTTTGAAATTTGTATATAAGAGGGAACCTGACTTTTTATTTTGAGTTAATTTTGTATCCAGACACTCTGCTGAAGGTCTTTATCAGCTGTGGTAGTTCCCTGGTAAAATATTTGGGTCACTTATGTATACTATCATATCATCCACAAATACTGATATGTTGACTTTTTCCTTTCCAATTTGTACCACCCTGATCTCCTTTAGTTGTCTTATTGCTCTAGCTATGACTTCCAATACTACATTGAAAAGATACAGAGAGAGTGGGCAGCCTTGTCTTGTGTTTGATTTCAGTGGAATTGCTTTAAGTTTTTCTCCATTTAGTTTGATGCTGGCTATAGGCTTGCTGTATATTACTTTTACCACATTTAGGTACATGATTTATATCCATAACAGCTCCAAGACTTTCTACATGAATGGGTTTTAGATTTTGTCAAATGGTTTCTTGGTATCTAAGGAGGTGATCATGTTTTTTTTCCTTTCAGTTTGCTTATATGGTCGATCACATTGATGGATTTCTGTATATTTAACCACCCTTTCATGCTTGAGATGAAGCCTACTTGGTCATGGTGAAGATATTTTTCATGAGATCTTGGATTTTGTTTGTGAGTGCTTTGTTGAATATTTTTTCTATCAATGTTCATAAGGGAAATTAGTCTTAAATTCTTTTTCTTTGTTGGGTCTTTGTGTGGTTTAAGTATCCATGTGAGTGTGGCCTCATAGCATGAGTTTGGTAATGGTTCTTCCATTTCTATTTGTGGAATAGTTTGATGAGTATTATTGTTTGCTCTTCTTTGAACGTCTGGCTGAAATCATCTGGCCTGTGCTTCGTTTTGGTTGGGAGACCTTTGATGCCTGTTTCTATTTCCTTAGGAGATGTAGGACCTGTTTACTTGATCTTGATTCAACTTTGGTAAGTGGACTCTATCAAGAAAATTGTCCATTTCATTTAGATTTTTAAATTTTGTGACATATAGATTATATGTCTAAAGATTATTTGGGTTTCTGCTCTGTCTCCTATTTCCCCTGTTTCATTTCTGGTTTTGTTGATTTGGATAGTGTCTCTATGCCTTTTGGTTCATTTGGCTAAGGGTTTGCCTATCTTGTTGATTTTCTCAAAGAACCAGATCTTGGTTTCATTGATTGTCTGAATTGTTCTATTTGTTTCTAATTTGTTGATTTCACTCCTGAGTTTGATTATTTTCAGCCATCTGATCCTCTTGTGTGTGACTGCTTCATTTTTTCGGACCTTCAGATGTGCAGTAAGATGTTTGTATGCGATCTCTTCAATTTCTTTATGAGAGCACTTAGTGCTATGAACTTTCCTCTTAGTACTGATTGTATTATGTCCCATATGTTTGGGTATATTAGTCCTTCATTTTCATTGAATTCTAGCAAGCCTTTCATTTCTTTCTTTATTCTTCCCTGATCCAGTTGTTGTTGAATATAGATTTGTTCAGTTTCCAACCATATGTATGCTTTTTATTTCTGTTGTTAAGTCGAGCTTAGTCCATATGGTCTGACATAATACAAGGGATTATTACAATCTTCTAGTATCTGTTGAGGCTTGCTGTGTGACCTACTATATGGTCAATTTTGGAGGTTTCATGATGTGCTGAGAAGGCTTATTCTTTTGTATTTGGGTGAAAGGTTATGTATATATCTGTTAGATCCATTTTATTCATGACATCTGTTAGTATCATTATTTATCTCTTTAGTTTCTGTTTTGTTACCTCGTCCTTTGGGGAGAGTAGGATTTGAAGTCTCCCACTATTATTGTGTATGGATCGATGTATGGTTTAAGCTTTAACAATGTTTGTTCTACGAATGTGGGCACCCTTGTGTTTGAGGCATAGATGTTCAAAACTGAGATGTTATCTTGGTGGATT
The DNA here is from genome assembly GCF_903995435.1 of Acomys russatus. Taxonomy (NCBI): domain Eukaryota; kingdom Metazoa; phylum Chordata; class Mammalia; order Rodentia; family Muridae; genus Acomys; species Acomys russatus. Next base: position 103,412,463 of record NC_067137.1, on the reverse strand, counting down.
TTTCCTTTGATGAGTATGAAGTGTCCTTTCTCATTTGCAGGTCTGCTTGCCATTAGAAAACTGAGTTCTAGAGATTCCATATTGGTCAGGTTTTGGTTGACTGTGGTTTTAGGCTGACCATTAGCCGTCTGGTTGTCTCAAGTGTTGGCTGGTAAGCACTAGTGTCTTGTGGAATTTTATGGAGTGTAGTAAGAGTTCTGGGAAGAAAGCTGGATGATGCTGCAGGAGCCCTCTTTGGATTAGTGAGGATTGTCTCTGAGAGGCAGGTTGTTCTCAGTAAATTGCGAGTGGCTGTCCTCTGAGGAATGATCCTCAGGACCAACTGGGATCCTCAGGAACTTGGGAGCCATCTTCTCACCAGGGGAAGTCTCAGAGTCAACTGCTCTGCTACTGGCTTTCTTGCTCTGAGGTTAAAGAAATCCAGCTGCACAGATACTTTGCTCCCTGGGAACAGGCATCTTGGAGAACCTGGGAGCTCAGAGGTCTGGATGTTCTCCTCAGGGAGAACAGCTGGGGAAGTTTCAGTGGATCCCTGGTACAAAGGAGCCCAAATTAGAGCAGTGCACCTGGGTACCTCAACAGTATCCACTCTCAGGAAGGTGGAAGTATACGTGGGTGGCCTAAGTTTGAGACTGAGTTCCGGCAGAATCTGGGGACTTCTCTCAGCATTTGCTGGGTGACCTGAAGTTGGACTTGCTGTTTCCCTCACATCGGGCTTTCCTCTCACCTGGGAAAAACAGAGGCCTGAGTTTTGGGGTCCACAGCCAAGGCCCAGAGGTTGTTCTGTAATCGCTGCTGTTCTGCTGATTTGATGCTCTGTGTAATCAGCCTTGCCATCTTGGATCTCTCTACTGGAAGCTTTTACAAATGATAGACGAGATAGAGATTAGAAATGTAAGAACTCACATACAAATTTTTTCACTGAAAAAACTGTAACATACTATGTTCTCCTTCTATATAAGCTGTAAAATAGGTCACTGCATACCCACCATCCTGCATTTCTCTTGTCTTTTAGATGAGGCAGTGTTTTCTTAAAACTTGAAATATTTCCAAAGTCATTCAAATTACTTATCGGTATTTTATAAATCTCATCGTGTTTCAATTCCCTGAAGAAGCATTCATAATTATGTTGTTGCTCGATGGAAAGTTATTATATAAAACTATTAAGTATAGTTTTCCATTAAGGAACTATAAAAGACATAGAATGAAACTGGACCCATATTTGTCACCTTGCACAAAACTCAAATCCAAGTGGATTAAAGACCTCAACATAAAACCAGAGACACTAAGCCACTTAGAAGAAAAAGTGGGAAAGAGCCTGGAACATATTGGCACAGGAGACAACTTCCTGAACAGAACACCAACGGCCCAGGCCTTAATGTCAACCATTAATAAATGGGACCTCATGAGGCTGAGAAGCTTCTGTAAGGCAGGAGACACTGTCAAGAGAACAAAGCGACAGCCTACAGACTGGGAAAAAATCTTCACCAACCCTACATCTGACAAAGGTCTAATATCCAAAATATATAAAGAACTCAAGAAATTAAACACCACCAAACCGAATAACCCAATTGAGAAACGGGGCTTGGAACTAAACAGAGAATTCTCAACAGAGGAGTATCAAATGGCTGAGAAACACTTAAAGAAATGCTCAACCTCCTTAGTCATCAGGGAAATGCAAATCAAAACAACTCTGAGATTCCATCTTACACCCATCACCCATCAGAATGGCTAAGATCAAAAATTCAAGTGACACCACATGCTGGCGAGGATGTGGGGAGAGAGGAACACTCCTTCATTGCTGGTGGGAATGCAAACTAGTACAGCCACTTTGGAAATCTATCTGGTGCTATCTCAGAAAAATGGGAATAGGGCTTCCTCAAGACCCAGCTATTCCACTCCTTGGAATATACCCAGAAGATGCTCCAACACACAACAAGAAAATTTGCTCAACCATGTTCATAGCAGCCTTATTCATAATAGCCAGATCATGGAAACAGCCTAAGTGTCCCTCAGTAGAAGAGTGGATAAAGAAACTGTGGTACATATACACTATGGAATACTACTCAGCTATTAAAAACAAGGAATTCCCTAAATTTGTGGATAAATGGATTGAGCTAGAAATGATCATAATGAGTGAGTTAACCCAGAAGCAGAAAGAATCAAATGGTATATACTCACTTATATCTGCATATTAGCCCAAGGGGCATGTCCCACAAAAGCCTTCACTTACCAGGAAACTGGGACAGAGGGGAAGGCATCCTATTGGGACTCTAAATGAGAGACGCATGGGAGAACAGCAAAATAAAAGGATCCAGAGGGTCCTAGAAATCTACAAGTAGAACAATATGATAGGCAGATTTGGGCCCAGGGGTCCTGCTCAAACTAAGGCACCAGCCAAGGACAATACAGGAGGTAAACTTTAAACCCCTTCCCAGATCTAGCCAATGGTCAGAATATTCTCCACAGTTGAGTGGAGAGTGGGATATGACTTTCTCATGTACTCTGGTGCCTCACATTTGACCATGTCCCCTGGAGGGGGAGACCTGGTGGCACTCAGAGGAAGGACAGCAAGTAGCCAAGAAGAGACTTGATACCCTATGAGAATATATAGGGGGATGTAATCCCCCTCAGGAACAGTCATAGGGGAGGGGAATAATGGGAAAATGGCGGGGGGAGGAATGGGAAGACACAAGGGATGGGATAACCATTGAGATGTAACAAGAATAAATTAATAAAAAAAAATCAAAAAAAAAAAAAAAGGAACTATAAAAGAAAATAAGTGACCTTCCATGATGCTATTACTACTATATATGTCAGTAAGATCTAGATATTCCATTTCAGTATATATAGGGAATGAACTCAAGATTTCCAACTGATACCAGGACAGTCATGCTATTTCAGCAAAGCTCAGAACAGCCAATATATAAAATCAGCCTATCTGTGTACCAATATGTGAAATGGAAAAGAAGATACGTTATATGTGTGTACAATGGATGATTGTGCAGCAATAAAGAGTGTAATTCTATATTTGCAGCCAAATAGATGGAATTGGGTATGTTTTCTTAATAGACATAAGCCTGACCCAGAAAGACAGGTTCTGTATATTCTTTCTCATGTGGAACAGAGTCTATCTGAATGTAGAATACTGATTAACAGGAGAAAGCAAGACAGGAAGGATTAAAAAACATGGAGGCAGGACTTGAGCTGTACATACTACATGCACTAAAATTTCACTCTCCATGAACTAAATGACACACTGCTTTCTGTCATCAATGAGCATATGCTGAATAAAAGAGATTAAACATAGAGGAAAAAAAGCTCAAGTAGCTGTAAATGTTTCTAAATACAAATGACAATTGTCTTTAAGGGTTTAAAACTTTTCTTTTTTCTTTTTTCTTTTCTTTTCTTTTCTTTTTTTTTTTTTTTTTTTTTTTTTGTTTTTTGTTTTTTGTTTTTTGTTTTTTGAGACAGAGTTTCTCTTGTAGTCCTGACTGTCCTGGACTCACTTTGTAGACCAGGCTGGTCTCAATCTCATAGGGAGCCACATGCCTCTGCCTCCTGAGTGCTGGGATTAAAGGCATACACCACCACACCCAGCTTGGATTTAAAGAAATTTCAGCACTATCTCTACTACTAAACTATATTGCTGATATTTCCAATAAATTTTTTTCTTAAAGTGTAAATTATTCAACTTCAGTGTAGTACATATTTTGATTTCTAATGCTGATGTCATCATATAACAGAAAATAGACCTTGTTTATCTTTTGAAACATGAAATTCAAAATGAAAAACCAGAAGTCGGACAGCATAGAATACAATTTTCTTTTAGTTTCACATAGTCTGGATTTTTGGCCCTTCTTAACACTTTCACATATTGTAAAATTCAGGAAGTAAATGAAGAGAGTAGTTTCAGTCGATTCCATTTCTAGTTATTTACCATTTATATGAGAGTGGTAGGCAAGCATCCAAATTAGAAAAATAAAATGAAATTCAGACTAAAGGATAAAGGAAGTGTAGAGTTTAAAAGCTGCTTTAAAATAGGTCAATGTTCAGGCAGTCAGAGTGGTTTGGATTGATTGACACATTAGATGTGTCTACAGAGAGAAGAAATGCTTCTATACTATAATGTTGGTCAAAATCTGAGCCTGAGCACTCATGAGCTCTAGGGAGAAACACACAAGTGATATTTACAGTGTCGCTGTGCCTCCTAAATACCTGTATGTCTCTGTAGACAACCACTACTCACCACCATAATCTGAGAAGCTTTCCCTAGCAGTGAACAGAAAATGCAGAGAGATATATGGAAGAGGTATTCCTAGATAACATACTCACACCTTCAGAAATGCTGTCTCTAGATAGATTCCGGGAGAGGTACATTCATAGCCCGCTCGTCCCAAATGAGTAATTCTAAATCCATATCAAGCAAAGACCCTGGTCAAACTCAGTGGGTCAGAAAACAAAAGAGAAGATGAATGAAAGAAGGATCTGGGAAGTGGGGAGAGGAGGTCCTAGAAGAGAGGGGGATGGGGAAGAGCAGGAGTTGAGAGTAATCCAGATGTACTCTACGATTCTGTGAAACTCTTAAAGAACAAACTAAAAATGAGTTTTAAATGTATTATAGGTGGTTTATGCTAGGTGAAAGTACAAGCAGACCGTCTGAATCAGCCTTTACAACAGCTTCAGCTTGTTTCTCTTAAATTGAAGATTGCTTCAGTATCGCCTGGGGATCCTGTGTAAACTTGTGTTGGATAAAATTTGAAATAAGCATGCCTGTGTGATACTCAGCAAATTCTTTTTTCGCTTTTCTCTCCCAAGTTACTGATATGAGAAATTCTGAGGTTAACAATCACAGCCTAAAATTCTTCTTGACTTAAATTTATTTTATTCCTCAATCAGAATCATGGGACATGTTAAAACTTTACACTCTACTTTCAGATATGAATTCCATATGGTGTGAATGAGGCTTGCGATTCTGGGCTTTTTATAAGACTCTATGGACAAGGCACAATGGAGTTTCTGAAGCATGGGATCTGCCTCACCCAAGAGTAACACCTCTGGATCATGCTTGCTTTATTCTTGACTAGCTGGGAATTATTGGATGGTTACTCTAACTCCACTACCTAGTATGGGCTCTGGTTATTTGATTTTGCAGTTTGACATACAAAGTTAGAGTTACTCAGAAACATACTGCCTTATAAATTAAATTTGCATCAAAGGTTTTTAATTTTGTGTAGTAATTACCTATCAGCCACTTAGTTAATGGTTATCCAGACCACATACTAATAAGACCATTTTGTATCTTTATGTGACAAATAAAAACAACAGCAACAACAAACTTAAGAAATTAGGTTGAAAAAATTAAGAGGAGTAAATTGATATATTGATATGATTCTCTCATGTTGTTTAAAGGCATGGTGACAAGACAGACTGAAGTTGAAGAGTTGTCATCCCTGTTCTCTAATGAGCACATTGTTCTCAGTTTCTCTCCGCAGAGGTTCTATATTCGCGCTCCTTAAGCAAGTGGTCGAAGATGCCCTCCTTAATTATTTTCCAAGTGTACTTATCACAGATATTTAGCTCCTCAGATAGTTACCTTTTATTTCCTGGTCAAGTATCTTCGATGAAAAAAATTGGGCAAAGATTCCAACATCTATTGTATCAACTCTGTAAGTTGATAATACTGGAGACAGGTGACTGGTTAAACCATATTGTTTATTTCTAAAGAAGGGGCTTGGAGGTCTCACTTTTGAGCTATGCATTTAACAGAGTGTTGGTGAGACTAAAACTTTGTGTTAAACTAAACACAATTTTACAGAGGTGCATGCATACACATACATACAGACAACTATAACTCACGCATTGTCCACATAAGAATGTGTCCTAGAAGTCTAAGGAGATGGTTCAGTCAGTAAAGTCCCTGTCTTGTCACCAGTAAAATATGATTTTGATACTCAGAAGCCATATATGAAGAGCTGGTCAGGGTAGATTTTGCATGTAGTTTCATCTTATGGTTAGGTAGAGATAGGCAGATTCATAGGACATACTGCCAAGATCCAGATCAATCAAACAACCTTGATAATCTTGTTACAAGTAAATGAATAAAAGATAGCTATATAGCTGATAGACAGATAAACAAATGAATAAGTAAATAAATACAAAAATTAATAAGTGGTTGGTAATACCTATATATTTATGACAATATTTTCTTGTGCTTTAGACATGAACATGTATGCATATGCAAGCATGTGCGCGCGTGCACACACACACACACACACACACACACACACACACACACACACACGTGCCTAGAAGTGAAGTCTAGATACTGAGTTTAAGCCCCTATATTGATTAAGGAGATCTCATGATCTCTATCAGTGAGCGAGTATAATATAACAAAATGTAATTTGCTTGTAATGGTCCATTGAAACCATTGAATTCTTCAGCATTAGGCTCTCTAATGTAAGAGAAAATGGTAGCATTCTTTCTTCACATACCATCAAGGATATTTTTCTCATTTCCCTCTTTTATCTCTGTGAGCTTTTACTCTTAATTTTTGGAAGCAACAGCTAGTATCAAATTTTTTTTTTTGCTAGGAAGACTCTGTCCTTTGATAAAAGAATGCAACATCTGTGGCTCTGTCCTCCCCACTCTCTTAGTCATTTGTAATAAAAGAGAGAGTAAAAAGAGGGTATAGTTTGTAGACTGCACATGTCAGGAAAAGGAACAGCACTGTGATAAATGTACCTAGTCTCTATTACCTCCTGAGCTTTATAGAAATATAAGTAGGTGACATATGGCATTACATTAACCACAGAGAGTGACTATGTGTTGCCGTGCTGAAATATGAGTTTACAAAAAGCAAAAAAGACGTGAACCCTCACCAATTTTGTGCTTTCATTAATTTGGTAATAAATGTACTAAAATATAATAACCTGCATTTAGTTTTTTTTTTTTTTATGATGAACTCTAGCTCAGAAATATGTCTGTCTGACAAAATCTTGATACTTCCCTTAATCACTTGTTTTCCAAGTACTTTCAAGGATTTAAAGAGTAAAATTTGTCTTGGTGTCTGTATCAGTTACTTATCTGTTGTTCTGATAAAACATCCTGACTAAAAGACAACTTGGGAATAATTAGCTTATTTTGATTGCCAGTTCCAAGACGCTACAGAACATAATTTAGAATGAGAAAAGCCTGCAGAAATATACAATTGAACCACCACATTGTATCTGTACACAGAATTAGAAAAAGAATAGTAAGTAGGATCAATCTTTAAAACCTCAAAGCCTGCCCTTGTGGAAGTACTTTCTCCAGCAAGGATCCTTCTCCTAATGTTTCTACAACCATCCCAAAAAATAGCATTAGTGGAGAAGCAGGTGTTTAAATACTTGCACCTATGTGGGACATACCGTATTCAAAGACAACAACCTCTGAAAACATACACTTGCTATCTCTGCTTTCTATGTTTCTGCTGTAAATGAGCCATGCAACTGCTGGCTTATAAATTCCAAATGAGTGCACTATTCATCATTAAAGTACCTACTTTTCTAAATTTTCTTTTGAGAGACTCAGCCTCCCTTTGCAATTACTATACACACCAAAGGCATAATCAGGTAACGAACTACTTTTCTATTTTAATAATTCCCCATGTAAAGCATACTGGAAAGTGAATAGTTTGTCAATGGATTAAATGTTTAATAAATGATTAGCATTCTATCTTTGGAAATGAACATTACTGAGCTTGGTATTCTACTTGGAAATCAATGTTATTGCCAACTGAAACAAAATTTTTATCCAGCGTCCTAGTTTATTTTCTATTGCTATGTCCAATACCATGACAAAAAAAGCAACTTGAAAAAGAGGATATCAACTTGAGAATGGGACATCAGATGTGCTCAGAAAATGAGGAGAATGGGCAAAAGAGATGTGACACTCTTTCAAGGGCACACCTTTAATTCCAGCACTTGGGATTCAGAATCATCTCTGAGTTCAACTCCAGCTTGGTCTGAAAACTGAGTTCCAGGACAAGCAGGGCTACTAAAGAAATCCTGTCTTGGAAAATGAAAACCCATAACAAACAAAGCAGCAGCAGCAACAGCAGGAGCAACAATAATCATTGTGGAGTAGAAAGGTTTATTTCACCTTACAACTTACAGTCCACACCCGGAGTTCAAGGAAAGGGGTCTAGATGAAGGGACTGATGCAGAGTCAATGCAGGAGTCCTTCTTAAGACTTGGCAGCCACAATTTTTTCAGCTCACTTTTTTATAACACCCATGACCACCAGCCCAGCAGTGTTACCGTAATTCTTTACCAATAGTTAATAATGAGAACGTCTCCCACAGATTTGTCCAAAGGTTAATCTGATGGGGGCATTTTTCTCCGTTGTAGTCCCCCTTTATCAGATGATCTGGCCTTGTGATAAGTTGAGAAAAATCTAAATAGCCCATTCAGAGTTTATACAGTTCAAGGTAACTGCATTTTTCTAAGTGCTCTAGCTGCTTCTTTTACTTTTTTAGGTGACAAAATCATTAATTTCATAAACTCAATTAATTAGTTAGTTGAAAAAAATCCTTTTAAACTAATTTATCTGAGTCAGGTTGAAGCAATGAATTCATTGGTGCACAATCTGACTTCAAATCATATTCTACTTTTCTTTATATTATAAGCGATAGACATTAATTTTCTCAAAAAATAAAGGACATGCACCTCTAATCCAGCCTCTTTCACTAAAATAAAAAATAAAAATAAAAATCAAGATGTAAAAGAACATACCTTTTTTAATTTGTAGGAAAATACTTAACTCTGACTTGTAAAACTGATGTTCTCCTAGGAAAAGATTTCATGACTTTTTAATTTATTATAATTTATTCACATTACATCTCAATTAATATTCTCTTGCTCTTATATTCCTATTACCACCCTCCCTTTCTAGCTTTGCATTGTCAGAAATCCCTTCTAAAAGAAAGTGAAAACAACAGGAGATGCACAACTGCAATTTGATCTAAACTAACACACATGGTTTCTTCTATTGTTATTTCCTGCATCACTAGAGAAGGGTTATTTTCTGTGTGTTTTGTCTTGGTATGTTTTTACTTCCAATTTCCCCTTTCTCCTCTTTCTTTTCTTTCTTTTTCTTCTCTTTCTCTTCCTCCTCTTCTTTTGGTTTGCTGTTTTTCCTAAAGTAGAACAGCAACAAAGTTACTCTAAATAAATCTGAACATGAGCTAGGCTCATGTTTGTTTATATTTCTTTCATTTTTAAAATTTTATTTAAAGAATTTATTCAGATTACATCTCAATTGTTATCTCCTTACTGGTATCTTCCCATTCCCCCATACCTCCCTCTTTCACTCTACTCCCTTCCCCCTAGGTCTGTGACAGAAGTGAACCTCCTCATCCACCATATATAATCACAGCCTATCAGGTCTCATCTTAGTAGCCTGCTTACCCTTCCTCTGAGTACCATCATGCCTCCCCACCAAGGGGAAGTGGTCAAATAAAGGACGAGAGTTCAGGTCAGAGTCAGTTCCCGGTCTCCATACAACTATGGGGAGTGTGTAGTCCATTGCCTAGATTTGAATAGCGGTCTAGTTTTACTGCATGCATTCTCTTTGGTTGGTACAGCGGTTTGAGCAGACTCCCTTGGCTCCAGATCTACCAGCCTTGATGGTCACCTTGTGGGGTTCCTGGGCTCTCTGGGCCCTACTATTTCCCCATGGTCCCATACCTCTTTCACCTGGAGTCCCAATAGGAAGTCCTAGCATCTATCCCAATCCCCGCTGAATGAGGACCCTCAGAAGACTTCCTTGTTGGGCTAGTATTCAGTTATAAGTGAGTATATACCATGTGAATCTTTCGGCTTCTGGGTTAACTCGCTCAGAATGATCATTTCTAGTTCCATCCATTTGCCTGCAAATTTCAAGATTTCCTTGTTTTCAGTGGCTGAGTAGTATTCCATAGTGTAAATGTACCACAGTTTCTTTATCCATGAGGGACATCTAGGTTGTTTCCAGACTCTGGATATCATTAATAAGGCTGCTATGAACATGGTTGAGCAAATGTTCTTGTTGTGTGCTGGAGCATCTTTCAGGTATATTCTAAGGAGTGGAATAGCTGGGTCTTGAGGCAGTCCTATTCCCTGTTTTCCGAGGAAGAGACAGATTGATTTCTAAAGTACTTGTACCAGTCCGCACTCCCACCAGCAATGAAAGTGTTTCCCTCTCTTCATATCTTTGCCAGCATGTGCTGTCACTTGAGTTTTTGATCTTAGCCATTTTTATGGGTGTAAGATGGAATTTCAAAATCATTTTGATTTGCATTTCTCTGATGACTAAGGACGTTGAGCATTTTTTTTAAGTATTTCTCAACCATTTGATATTCCTCTTTTGAGAACTCTCTGTTAGCTCTGAACACAATTTCTTAATTGGGTTACCAAAATCATTTTTAAGTGGTAAATCTGAGGTCTTAAAATTGGAAACCTCACTATAGGTTTTAACATTCACAATTGCCTATGTGCCTGTGGTTAAATTAATATTATAGATAAAAAGTTAAGACATAAACTAAGAAAAATATTTGTAGCATATATTCAGATATAAGACTGTTATTACAGTATAAATGAACTCTTTTTTTAAAGAAAATTATTATATATAGAAACTGAACAGATATTTTTCATGGTAGAATGTTATCATAGTAAAAAGTGATATTCAATTGTATTCTCGGCACATACCAATTTATCATTAAGGCAAACTACATTAGAAAGTTTTTATGAAGTAATTTTCTCTAAATTAAAAGCCTGTTATATATTTTCTGTTTTATTTAAAAGAATAGAGCTTGTCTAGCAATGGCATTGTTAAGGAATACCATGAACTTTAAAAAAAAAACTGAAGTTCTTTAATTCAGAAGATGTTTACTAAATGATAGAACACTTTGGTTAACTTAAAGTTTTTATATTTACATTTAAGTATATTTTCACCCTCAAAGTAACACTCATTAAGTGTATTAAAATTCCCTAAAAGGGCAGGAATGTCTAACAGTAAAGTTCACTATCCAACAGCAAGGCCTTTGTTTGGTTTTCCTTTAAAAAAGGGGGGGGGGGGGATTTGTTTCAAATATCCTTACTCAAAATACACATATATCTTATTTTGAGTTTCTGTGGCATAAGGTGGACTTTTAGAAGATACTCTTTTATATTTTCATCTACAAATTCAAATGTAGGCAGAATACAGAACTTTTTGGGGATGAAGGCTTCATTGTAAATAATTTCCTTTTGTTTGATTCATATTAACAGAAACTGTACTCATATACTATTTGTGTTCAAATACTTTTTTATCAAGTAAACAAATAATAGAATAAGAAGTGGAGATCATGCAATATATTTATACTCTGCCACTCTCCAAAACATGATATTATTGTCTCTAACAAGCCCCACATTGATGATCCTTGAGCAAAGTGATGAGTCACTCAACAAGAAACATTTTTATTTTATTTTAAAGTGACTATTGCACATTATATAGTGATATAAATACATATTGGGATATAAATAAGAAGTTACCACAATATAAATAAGTTCAGAGCTGAAATTTTGGGTATTTCAAAAGTACTGCTTACTTTAGCAATGCTTAAAAGCAAAATAAGTGAGAATATTCAAGCAAACAACAAGAAAATGGTGATCTGATGTGACTCGAGATACAGAATATTCACTATGGTAAAATAATGAAGCAAAAGATGAGAGAGAATCCTGAGCTTTAATCATGGTAATAGAGAATATGGGTATGTGAATACCTCATGAGCCCCTCAAAGAGAACCAATTATCTCACCTGTACAGGACAGTTCCAGAAATCCAATTCAACTGTGTGCTAACATTTGTCATTGATTTTGACATCTCCTGCCTCATATGAGTGCCTAATATCCTGAGCTTGAAAGTCATCACACTTGGGTTCCCAGGCAAAGAACCAGACAGCAGTGCTAAAAGACATCAACCTTCTCAAAAAAGTCTGTGGGCTCATGAAAATAATCCGGGAAGTTCCAAGATTAGTGCTTCCAGTCTAGTGCAAGTGAACTTAAAATTAAGTCTTCTCACAGCAGCTTAAGGAAAACACTTTCTTTGTCCTACACAGCAGACAGGCTCAATAGAAGCTGTTCTGTCACTTCACTTTCCTTCAGCAGTAGAACACTTCCATTTGGTTATAGCCAGCCTTGTTTCATATGAGGATTCTCAAGATCGAAGAGGCTATAGTCAAGCTTTGTTGGAATTCACTAGGGTGACTAGAGACAATGCTACCTGGACACATAAACCGGCATCTGTTATGTACTGCATATTTACAACTCTTACTGGAACCAACTTACAGTAACCTCTAATCTAAAGTTAGAATTATTAATACACCACTACATAAACACACTCACTAAAAATTAAGTAGATTATTAGGAGTATTTGACAGCCTTTTGCTAAATTCAAATAGTCCACATGGCAATACACTTCCTGCTAGACAGCTGTCCTAATAAAAAAATCTGCTCTCCCAAGAAGCATCCTTGTTCACATCTGAATGACCCACTTGTGTCTGGGCAGATAGCCACACATTTGGGCACCAAATCACTGTTACAAAGCAAGCCAAAAACTGCTTTTCTGTACTTATAACTTACCAATATGAACAAGACCTAGAAAACTTGATGGTTTTAGTTTACAGTTAGATTCCTTAATGACCAGTTCACCAAGGCAAGATGGAACATTCCGTTGGGTGCTTTAGATGATAGCCACAGTCGCTCTAATTTCTCTTTCTTTGAAACTACTGTGAGAGAGATATTTGCTTTTCAAGTTTCTCGCATAAGCAGCCACACTGAGAAATCTTGTTCAATGATTGTAGATTGCAAATTTTTCTAATACAATGTGAGAATTACTTGCTCTCCAGGTAAATTAACCTTAAGTAACTGGAGTCAAAATAGAGAAAATATCAGCTTGTTATTATGTGAAAATAGGAAACACATATTTCAGAAAAGATTGGACATCATTTAGAGGCATTCTTTGCAATCTATTAGCAACTTTAAAAATGATAACAATCCCTGATTCAGAGTTATAGAATGTATCAATGAATCCTATTAATGTATGTGTGTGTGTGTGTGTGTGTGTGTGAGAGAGAGAGAGAGAGAGAGAGAGAGAGAGAGAGAGAGAGAGAGAGAGAGAGAGAGGAGAGAAAGTAAGAGGGAGGAATAACTTTACTAGCTCATTTGTCCATTGTTGTGTACAGGAATTGATTTTGCATACTAGGATATAATCATACACTGTCACTTCAGACTGAGTGTGGAAAAGCAAACACAGGGTAGGCAATTAAAAGGGCTGTGAATAAGCCCACCCCACTTTCAAGAAGAAATTCATTAGTAGTTAGGACTCACCAGTTCCTACAGTATTTATCATTTTAGTTTATTCCTCATGAAATTATCTCGTGATACTTAAAAGGATGGATAATGTCTTTTAATCACGTGTTCTAGAATCAGATAGAACAGTTCAGAGTTGAATGATATTTGCTCATTTTTTTGCAGTCTAACTAATAAAAAAGTCTCTTTCATGCCCCAAGTTATCAAAATTGAGTGACAACTAACATTATAGGCATATTTTCCCCAGTCATCCAAGAGAGTAAATACATTTTGTTTTAAATTACATTTATTTGTGTGTGTTTGCTCAACTGTGTATGAGTGTTTATGTTTATGCACATATACTGTTGTATGTGTGTGGAGGTCAGAGGAGAAATCATGAGTGTCAGTTTCTTTCTACCATAATGTGTCGGTCACATGGGATCAAACTCAATTTGAAAGGCTTATCAGCAGCACCTTAACATTTGAGCCAAGTTACTGGTTCCTTATCATGTCTTAGAAGTGCCAGTGCCCTCCATGTAGTTTGATGTAAGCATCTTCATCAGAGCTTGTCTTACATTATGGTTGTGCTGTTTTTGTTTACCTCTGAATGCTTTGATTCTATTCTGATTTTTTCATAATAAAATAATCACTTTAAAATTTTTATATATGGTTCATAAATTTATCTCATTTCTTGCCTGTCTCTCTTCCCTTTGTTCTTCAACTCTGCCTTTTCCAGAGTATGGTCTATTTTACATAAATATAAATTTATAAATTAATGCACAAATATAACCTGATAGTCTGTTTAGTGTTGCTATATGTACATGGTTTTAGAGATGACTTCTTAGTATTGGATAACCAGTTGTGCAGCTCATCCTGAGAAAAACTGATCCTCTTTTTTTAGCAGTAACTAACTGTCTGCAGCTCTTGATCTAGGGCTGAGGCATTCTCCCATCTGTGTTGGCGCAGGGAGTGCTGTGATCATTTTTCTGGCTTTATTTAGGCAACCATATTGTTGAGATTTTTTTTCTGACTTACATAAAAGACACTATCTTGCATCTGATATCTTGGTCCTTTGGGTATTATAATCCTTCCAACCTGTCTTTGACAATGTTTTATGAGCCTTAGGTATAGGGGTTATATTAGAGATGTATCAATTAGAATTCAGCACCCCGTGATCAGAGGTCCTCTGCATCTTAACTGGATATAGTTTTATGATACAGTATCTACTGCAAAAATAAAAGCTTCTTAGGCAAGGAGCTAATCTATCTGTTGGTATAGCAATGAGTATGCAGAATTCACCTAGAGATGACAGTGTTTAAGGAACATGAAAGTAGTAGGCTTCCTCTAGATTTCATGGCCAAGCAGCCACAAATATTTGGTCAGATTTACAGTTTCAGACATGAATTACCACCTATTGAGTTGGCCTTGAGTTCAATTAGACATATGCTGTTACCACCGAGATATAAGTGCCACTATCCTTGCTATGCTGGTCAATTTTGTGGTTCATAAGAGTCATATATTAAGAACATTTTCTTGGCATGGTAAACTTTTAAAAGTATTTATTTCTATCTTCTGGATATGAGTATTTGCCTATATGTATGTTTTTTATTTAATTCATTTGTTCAGATTACAACTCAATTGTTATTCCATCACTTGTATCCTCCTGTTCCTCCCTTCCTCCTGCTTTCACGCTATTCCCCTCCCCTAGGTCTATGACCAAGGGGGACCTCCTCCCACACTATATGTTCATAGGCTATCAAGCCTCATCTTGGTAGCCTGCTTATTCTTTCTTTGGGTGCCACCAGGCCTCCCCACCAAGGGAGGTAGTCAAATATGTCACACCAGAGTTTATGTCAGAATCAGTCCCCCTCTCCACATAACTGTGGAGAATGTCCTGCCCATTGGGATAGATGTGAGAACATCCTACTGGGACTCTAGAAAATAGAAATATAAGAGATGGGGAAATAGAAGGACGCAGAGGGTCCTAGAAACCTACAAGAAGAACATCGTGAAGGGTCCATCGGGATCACAGAGAGGTCTGCTCAAACTATTGCACTAACCAAGGACAATATAAGTAGCAAACATAGAACCCCTACTCTGATATACCAATGGAGAGGATATTGAGAACTTTTTTCAAAGAATAAAACCTTTTTGAAATCACATAAACCATTGTTTACATGTATTCATAGAACACCTCATGGGCCTCCTCTGGCACAAAATTTTTCTGATTTTATTTATATGTTTTACTTAGTGTTTAAATTTATTTTATTTTTTTTTCTGACATTTGTGCTAGTAATGGGGTATATGATTATGTGTGTAGATGCCTTTTAAGATGCCAGGAGTTGAAATCTCCTGGAGCTGGAGTATCAAGGGATTGTGATCAGCTCAAGTCAGATTTTGGGAACCAACGATGAGCTAGCTGTAAGTGCCAAAACCCCTCATAACCAAAGAGCCACCTTTCTAGCCCATAACATCTGATTTTAGTTGTTTCATTATTGTTGTTATTTTGGAATTATTATTTTTCATTATTTTATAAGTATGTGTCTTTTCTATGCAGACATGACTGTGCACCATATACAAGCCCAGTGACTATGGGGGACAGAATAAGGATTCAAGTGCTTGGGGTGCTGGGAATGAAACCTGGGACCACAGGAAGAAAAAACTCTCTTAAATGCCAAGCCATCTTCCAAGACTCAAATCCTGCTTTTAGATGTAATGTAAAAGGAATAGTAGAAGGTCCATCCAACAGTGAATGTAAGTTAGCATAGGTGATGGGTGTATTCTAGGGGTCTTCACATATTGTAATGCACCACAACATCATTTCTCCTACTTGATTAACATGTGAAATTTAGTGCAATTACATAGTTACATATTTAGGTAAAGATGATAGAGCCTTCTGGAATAGTACCAATATCAATAATTTGCAAAGAAGTGAATACAAAGTGACTGAAATGTAGTTCTAAATGTAATACATTCAGATTCTTCTGAGAAAGGGACCTGGGCCTTTGAGACAGAGTTTATTCATCCCTTCAGAGGGAGACAGGCAAGACAATTGTCAGCATATCTTTCCCATATGAAATGAGGCAAGATAAAGGAGTGAAAGAAACTCACTTTAACCCCTAATTAAGGTAACATCTTTTTTTTTCTTTTCTTTTTTTATTAATTTATTCTTGTTACATCTCAATGTTTATCCCATCCCTTGTATCCTCCCATTCCTCCCTCCCCCGCCCCCATTTTCCCATTATTCCCCTCCCCTATGACTGTGACTGAGGGGGATTACCTCCCCCTGTATATTCTCATAGGGTATCAAGTCTCTTCTTGGATACCTGCTGTCCTTCCTCTGAGTGCAACCAGGTCTCCCCCTCCAGGGGACATGGTCAAATGTGAGGCACCAGAGTACGTGAGAAAGTCATAACACACTATCCACTCAACTGTGGAGAATATTCTGACCATTGGCTAGATCTGGGAAGGGGTTTAAAGTTTACCTCCTGTATTGTCCTTGGCTGGTCTCACGAAAGCCTTCACTTACCAGGAAACTGGAACAGAGGGAAGGGCATCCTATTGGGACTCTAAATGAGAGACTCAAGGGAGAATAGCAAAATAAAAGGATACAGAGGGTCCTAGAAACCTACAAGTAGAACAATATGATAGGCAGGTTTGGGCCCAGGGGTCCCGCTCAAATTAAGGTAACATCTTTGAATGTTCCTTTCAGACAGATCTGTGGAAAGCAGCACTCTTTCTGAGGGAGCTCAGCCTGTGAGATTTAAAACAAAAACAAACACCAAATCAACAGGAACAAAACAAAAAACTTCTTAATGACTTACTTTTGTCAAATCCTAAGTAGCATTTTTGTGAAGTAATAATTCTCATCGGGGCTTCTTTATGTTCCTCCCAATGTTTAAGTAAATATAGATACAGGTGAGAATCACAAGTGTCAGTGTTGTCACAGGAATGCATCCACCCCCGCCCCTGAAGAGCATTGTTTTTGAGGTGTAAACATCCCCCTGGAGTTTCCAAAGTAACCTTCTTGGAGACTTGTTGGATAAAACAAGTGTTGATTGCCAACTAGAGTTAGACATGGCAATCAGTCGGGTCATCAGTGTCAACCAGCCTTGCACGGGCCTGTCACTGTTCTCACAGTTTTGTAGATAGTGTCACATGAAAAGAAAAACTAGACCAGAAACCAGAATCCACATGAAAGAAGTTTTAGTTGTCCTCACAGAGAGCTGCAACCAGGATGGTGAAGATTGATGCTTCAAACTCTTGTGGAGAGAACTGGGAAACCAGCAATTACGACCAGAGGACAGATGATACATTTATAATTGTTTTTCCTCACTTACTTTCTCTAAATTTCTATTAATATCCATAGGCTTTAATGAGAATCAAATTATTAAAAACATGAGGAGACTTTATATAAAACAACAAATTATTATTTACATAGTCATTATTTAATGTTATGATAGCCTTGAAATGTAAAATCCACTTCAGACTTAGTATCCTTTCTCTTATGGCTGGAAAATAAGGTATCATGACAATGATTTTGCTCTGATATTATCTCTCTGTGTCAATCTCACACTTAAACACTTTCAAATGTCTTACTTGATGTCAAAGGAAATTTAGCCAGATATCTGCCACAATGTTTTTTTGTCTCTCACACGAGAGTTGGTCAAGGCAGCTATATCATCAATGTTTAAACTATTCAAGAAACTGCTGAAACAAAAGTTGTCACAAAACTCAGATTCTCAACTGCATTGTGCATAGGTTATTTCACAGGGGGTTATATCATATTTTAACAATCTGTATGAGCCTACCATTATGTAACATAGACAAAGAGTATAGGGAGAAGCAATTCCAACATTCCAATGAAACAACTATATTTATAAACCTTAAATATGATTCTTCAAAGAATACACTGAAAATAAAACAAATGCTCAAAGCTTATTCAAATACATGGGCTAACCACAAAAGAGTAGAAAATAATTTCCAAGTAGAGAAGAATAGAAGTGAGCAGACCTGTGGCAGGGGAGAGGATGAGTCCTCAATAGCATGGCTCTCAAAGTTTTTAACTATGAATATATACTTAATCACGAAGTACAATTTGAATGTTTATAGAACATATTAAAATTTATAACCCCACAGGATAGCTTGTTGTTGTTAATTGACCAACACGGCCTAATAATGTTTATTATCAGGCCTATAATTGTTATTATAGCCGTAGAACTCACTAGCAATCAATCAAGACACAGACATCTGTTATATTTTAAAATAGCCTTAGTTAAACTGGGGCAGGGCAGATATTAATCCTTTAAACTACTTCCCATAGTGGGGCAGGTATGGAATACCTGTCTCAATCCCATGCCATCTGCTTCTAATAATTTCTATCAAGCTACCTCCCATCCATAATCCGATATACTTGCTAATGTTCTTTATCTGAACCAAGTCTCCATTCACGCCGGCCATGTGTTTCTCCTCCATCTAACCCATGATGGTGCAACCTTCTTCTCCTCTCTCGGGTCTCTCTTCTTCCCAAGATAGTCTCTCTCTCTCTCTCTCTCTCCCAGCGCATGAATTTTGGCCACGCCTACCCCATTTGCTCTGCCCAGGTGTAATGGCCTTTTATTAATTAGCATCAAAATACATCAGACCAACGATAGCTAGGTAAATATATGACTAGGATTCTTTTATCGGATGACTGTCCCATTATTTAATACTCCACACTCACCCAGTTGGCAAAGGAATATTCTCGTTACTTGAAGGTACATCCTTTATTTTCAAAATAGTTACACATTTAATTTTTCAAAACGTTCAATTTTATATGTTCTTTAAAATGAAAGATTTTTACTGAATTATTCTACTGAATTGCTAAATCTTTTCTCTCTGGAAATTTAATTTAAACTTGTATTTATTGTTGAAAAACTATCACTCAAACTAACAAAGAGCCATAAAAAATAACTGGTAGATATATGTTTTATGACCAATGCCAATGCTAATCATCCATTCTGAGACACACTGATTTCTTTTACCTTGTTCTTAAACAAAACTATATGCTATTTTATTCACAAACAATATTATTTATATTACCCCCTTCTAATGATCATCAACAATCACTAAGCTGAATCTTCAGAAATCATTTAATCTGACATTATAAGAGGTTACTCATAGCATTCATTAAATAATTGTTGCCACACAAACACGTGTGCTAGATCCCTTCAGCGTACACAGAAAAGTCAGGAATTATAACAAATGTCTATAATATAAGACCCGAGGTAGTAGAAATTTCTGGCCAGTCAGTCCATATCACTAAAGTGCAACAGTGTAAGTGAGAAATTCTATCCCAAAATAAAAAATTAAAAATTTAAGTACACATGATTGAGACAAAGTGATTGAGATATTAACTTCTATGACATGCATACACCATGGAATGTGCATCTTCATACATGCCTGCACATGCACATGCTCACATGTACAGCATTGATTTGATGATTTAACCTTTCCTATTTTCTTGAATAGTCAATGGTTTGATAGGTTTGGGCAATCACATGAGCTCTCACTGAGTTATACTGAGAACACATCATTGTGTGCAAAGAACCAAACCAATACAACCAACCAAACCAAACCAAGACAAGAATAACAAAAACAAACAAACAAACAAACAAAAACCCTTCCTCACTGATGCCTGACATTAAACTCAGTGAAGAGAGCTGACCTTTAGTTTTCTTACACAATACACAAATCTCAAGTACCTGTGGGTTTGTTATTGGCCAGAGACCTCAGAATCCCTGTAGCAGTTGTCAAAAGAGTCTGGTCCAGTTCCTACACAATTACACAGCTGAGTCATACCTGCTACATGTTTAAGAAACTCTCTGCTCCTCTTTGCAAGCCTCTGAGCAGTCCCTGGGTGATATTAAACTCAGCTCTGCAGATCAAGGAGATTGATTAAATATCCAAAATTTGGTGCCCTTTTCTGAACACATTTGAGCAGCACTCTTGATAAACACTATCAGTGGGGCCCATTAGAACGTTCGTATACAAGGAAGGCATTTCATGCTCTCATTACCGTGTCTGTTAGGCTTATCCGAGACTTAATTTTTAATGTTTTCATCTCTTGCCTTTCTGGGGGCAGCCACTGGCACCTGTGCCAAAAATATGATGGATTAATGATGTTTAGAATAACTTCAGAGCCAAAGACTAGGGAGACCCAAGTAAAACTAAGATTCTAGATTTCTGCAACAAAATGGGAAGGACAATGACTTAAATCAATACTTTTTGATTGATCCCCAAAGACTTGTGAAATTGGACATATGAAAATAGCAGTATTTATCTTCAAAAGGCTAAATGATATCTATATTTCCCTGACTATCTTGTCTTCCAACAAATGCTTACTAGATTATGGAGGTTTTCGGCAGTTCCACATACTGAGAACAAATACTAATATATAGACTGAGAATGACTGAATGGAAAAAAAAAAAAAAAACGAGCATCCTTACACATGGATCTAAATAATAATAAGAAGGAATGTTGCATAGATATTGTAACATATGTACTCTGCACCCATCAAAATTAAGCAATTTAGTAGAGAAGGCCTTTTTTATGCCTTTTTCCCCACTTTGCTTAGAGTCTTATTACCAACTGAGACTTTAGGCTACATTCTGCTATTTAAGAAAAACAATAAATAGTAAAAGCACAAAACACGTATTGTAAATAACATTTTTATTGAAATACCTGAAAGCATAAAGAACAATAATTTTTAAATAAAATGGCCTCTTCTTAATTTTATACTTATTTGAGGTTTGAACATAATTGTTGTCTGCCTAGAACATAAAGTTTATAAATTTATCAGGAAAAGTTATTAATCAAGCCACGCTGACTGCAATGCAAACAGTCATATTTTGAAAACATTAAAATATTAGGTACAATTTAGGACAATTTTCTTTTCTCCTTCAAGAGTAGTAAAACAAAAAACTCCATAATTTTTAACATAATCTTAATTGGTTTTCTATGTTGATGACATAGTAGTTCTTATGTTTAAACAGATAAGCTTTTTTACTGGTAGTATCACTTAGAGAACATTTATTAAATATAGAAATAAAAATATATAACACATGTGTGTACATAAGCACTCCCTATGAAAAGACTAATGACTTTTCTCATATTTTCAGAAAATGTCTGAGAAATACTTCAAAATATTGAGTTAGCAATAGCAAGTTAGTATATAAAAATGTCTTAAATTCTTCATACTGTTCTCAGTTTTTCAACAGATTAGATATAACATCTATAATACCTTTAATATTAAGTTTAAGAGATATCTGGAGTACAGGGCTATCGCTGCATTTTCATTATCAGTGTACTTAAGAAGAGGGTTTTTTGGGCTGGAAAGATGGCTCAGAGGTTAAGAGCACTGGCTGCACGTCCAAAGGTCCTGAGTTCAATTTCCAGCAACCACATGGTGACTCACAACCATCTATGTGATCCAATGCCCTCTTCTGGCATGCAAGTGTACATACATGCAGTCAAAGCACTGTATACACAATAAATAAATAAATCTTAAAAAAAATAAAGAGGCTTTAAAATAAACTTTCTTAGTATCTAATTGGTTACGAATGCAAATAAAAAGCCATGTGCCTACAGACAATACTTAAGTCTACAACTTAAAATAGCTTCAGGAAGTTCCTGACACTGGCTATATTCACTAAGCCCTGTCACAGTAAGCAATGAAAGCTATGAATCACATTCAGACAGCCAAGCTACAAAGAGGACTCTGAGCCAGACATGCTGCCTGGAAGAGATTTAGACCAACTGAGTTATAGGAGAGGACACTCCAGTCTGTTGAGCTGCTTGCAGGTTGTGTATTATGTTCAAGGTTCACAGCTTTTGCGAGTTGTCCCCTGTGTTACAGTGGACTTTGGTGATACAGCTCTCTTGGGGTGATTTCTGCTCTTGAAAGTAAATTCTTACCCATATTTCTGTAAGTAACCCCAATTTGTTCACCAGAAAGAAAGAAAGAAAGAAAAAAAGAAAAGAAAAGCAAGAAAAAAATTGTGTTAAACTCAAACATTTTATGACAAAAGTTGGATTTTTTCTATTGTTTCAAAATCTTTAAACACTTTTCTTTCACCTTTGATTTGAATTATTGGCACAAACATCCTGAGGAATTGCAACACTAGCAGACATATACACACCTAGGTCTATCACCCTAAAATGCCAAAGTAACAATTGCATTACTATTCAATTTGGTAAAGCAATGAGTTGTTAATTGGGGTTATTAACGAGAGTTTGGGTGAATGGTATCTTCAAGAATCAGGGGTAGCCCAAAAGTATTTTTCTCTTGATAAGACAAGATAGTCCATCTCAATATGTGCTTCCACTCCATACAGCTCGCAACCCTGGAGCGCTTTAAGGATCCTGTAGACCATTTTTCCACATTAGTACTGTTTTTTAGGTTACCACATGAATTTTCTGAGTTTTGTTCTTCTGAAGACTTGAGACCTTCTGCTTAAGTCTTGTTTTGCCCCTGAGGGTGAGCCTCTCCTCTCCTGCAGCAAGTGTCTCAATTTGGAGGAAATGTTGCAATTAGAACGGACATTCCATACAATGCCATGCCGTTCTTCTTTAAAAATACAGCTACTTTCAAACATTTTTTGAACTACTGTATCTTAGTCTATTTTTGAGGTGCAGCAATTGTAAAAGTGTGTATGTTGTTGCAGCTGGAAATTTTTATTCAGGCATAAAATCACTCTAATGCAATCTCATTAAATTATTAGTAGCATGTTTTTGATCAATCCCCTAGAGTCTTTTATGCAAATCTCACATTTGTAAGGGTGGGGGACTAAATTGGTATTTCAAATAGACATGCTTGTTATTTATTCAAGTTTTTGAATTTTCACAAAATACTAAATTAGCTTTGAGTTCTCTGTTTGTCTGTCTATCTATCTATCTGTCTGTCTGTCTGTCTGTCTGTCTATCTATCTCTTTCTACATGTATTCACCTACAGTAGCACATATTAGCTGCATCTCTTAAATGTACAAAATTAATTACTCTTGAATTACTCAGTTTTTTGCCTACAAATGTGATTTCCTTTTTCAGCAGAAATCAATGGAAAAAGAACAAGAGTGTTTCTCTAAAGAGGTCGGAAAAGTTCAGTGTAATCTGACTGGTAAAGTTGACATGATAAGTGTGGATACTAACTTTGCCTGCAATACTTTACCAGGTTTTAAGATATTTTTAAGCCAAGTAAGACGTTTTCTGTAGGTTTTGTCCCAGATCAATGCAAATACT
Organism: Acomys russatus; assembly: GCF_903995435.1. Classification (NCBI taxonomy): domain Eukaryota; kingdom Metazoa; phylum Chordata; class Mammalia; order Rodentia; family Muridae; genus Acomys; species Acomys russatus. Next base: position 103,388,836 of record NC_067137.1, on the reverse strand, counting down.
ATCTTTAATATGCAACAGAAATATGCTACATTACCTAAGAATATTCAGACTTGCTACAGAGTATGAAAAGAAAATGGTACTAACATATCTCAGGAGTTAATACACTTAAGTCATTATTGAATTGATCACATGTGTGAACATATAATAGTATGTAACAGAAAGATTCCTAACGTACACACAATACTAAGTGTCAAGGACACCAACCTGTCTTCAGACAGTAAACATACATGAGATAACAGAGACATTGAGTATTTATAACTTTATACATACATACATATATATATATATATATATATATATATATATGGTATGGGAAGCCAACAGTGGTAAGTCTTAATTAAGCTTCCTGTTGGTAGTATCAAACTTCTTCTCCCAAGAACTACATAAAGCCCAGTGAGGCTCAAGTAACTCTTTGATGAGCTACAGCTATGACCAAACTGACTTGCTTTTGCATTCTTTAGAAAAAATAAGTCATTGGCTCCAAGTATCTCCCAGATTATAGGGCATTAGAGTGTTGCCCATCAGAAATGCTACCTGTGAGTCCTTCTGGTCAGTTTGTGTGGTAGCATACACTATCCCTTTTCCCTGTATCATATTAACATAGGTTTCATCTAGATTCCTCAATTCAAAAATAACAGTATTTTTTACATGCTTCTCCCAGGCTTTGAGTGGTTACATTGATAGTGTATTTTGAAGCTACTATTATATCAAAGTCATTTCCAATGTAAAATTTCACTTGTATTCCAGCTCCGATTTTACTCTTACCAAAGAAGTACTTAATATGTTAAAAAAAAATGTTAACAGCAGTGTCTCACTGAAATACCTTTTTACATTTGAAATCAAAGTGGACTTCATTGAATTTGCTTGGAGCATACAGTACATGTTTGGGTCTCTAGAAGTGGTGCCCGGAGAAAACTAGGATTGATCACTATATAAAATTATCTATTGAAGTGTAACTAACTCCCAGAGACAGCTGTGTGTTTTGTAATAATAACTCAAAAACTAAGAGAGACTATGGTGACCTTAAAATACAAGAAAATGCAACCCCTCCTATATGAAGGGCCTGTCAGAGGGATTTAAATTTACAGTTAAGGAATTAGCTTTCTGCTTTTATTAAGATTTTTATGATCAGCCTAATTGATATCCTCTTGGGAAAATGACTTGCAGTGTGTTTCTTTGCTTTGGGACACTAGTCCTTCAAAGCCAATAAAATTTCTAGTGACTGGACCAAACAGGAGCTGTGGACATCTGCATGTTGACATGGTAAGTGTGGACACTAACTTCTCCTGCAATACTTTTCCAAGAAATCCTAACTCCGTTTCTTCTAAAAGTTTAAGCATACAATATATTCATACAGGCTGGCTTGAAAGCATCAACATGTCAACTGAAAAACAAAAAAAGAACTACACAACTTTTATAAATTGGTATACACTAGTTTGGTTTCCAGCTAATATCTTGAATTTTCCAAGGAAACCTCTCAATTATATACTTAAAGAAGGACGATTTCAGATTTCCAGATTTGGACTGTAGTGTGAGCTTACAGTAGACGGTTTATGATAACTGCTCTTGGTCACATCTACCTTCATTCTAACTGATATTGTATCTTCTTCATTATATGATCTCTAGTAACCAAAAACCCAAACCCAAAGTTTGGCTGGAGACTCAACTTCTGCTTTGATCCCCTCCTGGGTAGAGCCTTCCAGAATTGTATTAGGTTTTAATTTTGATCACTTAAATTGCCATGAAACTTGGATTGAATTATTTTTAACTGGATTATGAACCATGCAATCAAGAGACCATAAGTCTCTTTCTCAGTATCCAACATCTAAAATGGGATGTATTCTAAATATTAGCATACTTTTGAAAAATAAATTCATAAGGACCCTTGCCCAAGGTCACTTGTGATAGTGCATGTCTTTAATCCTGGCACTTTGGAGGCAGAGGCAGACAGATCTCTTTGAGACTGAGACCTGTCTGGTCTACAAAGCAATTTCTAGAGTAGGCATGGCTGTTATACAGAGACCCTCCAAAAAAGATAAAGAAAAAAATATTTTTACAGAAAACTTTTAGCAGAGAATTTGAGTTTGCAGAGTTACTAAGTATTTTAGGGTTAAAAAAAAATAATACAATTTATTAACATTACATTGCAATTGTAATCCCCTTCCTCTTATCTTCTTGTTTCCATGCTTTGTTCCTCTTCAGCCATAGTCCCTTTCCCTAGACCTCTGATAGGTGATGTCCTGCTCCCCTACCATCTAACCACAACCTATCAAGTCTCATCTGGATAGCCAGCATTCCCCTCCTCTCTATTCCTACAGGGTCTTTCCACCAATGAGTAGTGATCAAATCACTAGGGCTGGAGTTTGTGTAAGAGGCAGCCACCATCTGCTATCCATCTGCTACATCTGAACAAGGAGTCTGGGTCGTCTGGTTGCAATGCCCTTGCTTGGATACAAGGCACATACATAAACCTAATAAAGGCAATATTCAGCAAGCCCATGGCCAACACCCAACTAAATGGAGAAAAACCTAAATCAATTCCAATGAAATCAGGGACATGACAAGGCTGTCGATTCTCTTTATATCTCTTCAATATAGGACTTGAAGTCCTAGCTAGAGCAATAAGACAACCAAAGAAGGTCAAGAGATACAAATTGTAAAGGAGAAGGAGCTTGCATTTTATTGCTCTGTAACGGCACCAAGAACACAGCAGTTCTTTAGGAAAAATATTTAATTGGGCCTGGCTTACTCTTTCCATGGCTTAGTCCATTATCATCATGGCAAGAAGCATGGGAGTGTACGTACAGGCCAAAGTGGTGCTGGAGAAGGATCTGTGAGTCCTACGTCTTGACATACAGGCATCAGAATAAGACCGTAACTTACTGGCAAGACTTAAGTTTATAAACCTCAATCCCCATCCCTAGTTACATACTTCCCCCAACAAGGCCACACATATCTCAAGAATGCCATACCTCCTAATAGTGCATTCACACACATGAGTCTACTGAGTCCTTCCTTTCTTCCCTTCCTTCTTTCCTTTTGTATGTTTCTTCTTTCCTCTCCCACTCTTTTTACTTCTGTTTCTGGGTCTCTCTTTGTAGCCTACAAAGCTGTGGAATATCAAATAAGCACAGTCTGATCCTGAACACTCTACACTTATGCTTCAGCCTCCTTAATAATGCTATCATATGTTAATAATCATTTTGAAGTAAAGAATATTGCAACAATGGTGTTAATTGATTTTGAGAAGCAACTTCTTTTCAAATGCCTAACATTCTGTATGTATTTTTACTTATCTAAAAATTCATCTAAAAATATACTGCTAACCTTTTATTTCTGATGAAAAAATGTAGTATATGCAGAATACAAATGCATTTCTATGCATAGTTAGAAGTGTCATTAAACTATCATATAATTTTCTTGAACAAGTCTGCCTTCTTAACTAAAGTTCATATGGGGACAATTCTTTACATTAAAACTGTATTGAATTCGGCTAAATATACACACATACACACACACATGCTGTAATTGAATACCTTATGAGCCTATCTTAAAAGATAATGTGTAATATAATTTGTATATATTTAACACAAACACAAATAAAATGCATTGACAAAAAGATATGCATACCTTAAATGCTCTGAGTATGGGTGTAGTGTCAATAGCTGCATTATAACAATTCACTTGACTATATCTTGAAGGCCTTCCCTGAGAGCATTATACTGTCAAGGATCTGTAATAACTAAAGTTGTCTGGAGTATCATAAAGAACTTATGCATTCAGGTCCATCCACAAAGACAATTTAGAAACATCACAGAAAAATACCATGGTAATGAACTCCCTGACTGAGAATGGCCCTTATTTTCTTTTCTGATGGAGTTTCAGTTCACTTTGCTCCAAACCCATACAGAAAGTCTGTCACTTGGACTTGAAGGCAATCTCGTTGATATTTCAATGATTAGAGGATGATAAGTGAAACCTTCCAGCAGCCATACCCCCTGAACCGACCTACTTCTGATAGCTCTGAATATTGCACTTTCCCAATTGGGAATCCATTAAGCCTAGCCTGCAGTCAGTGCACGCTGAGCAAAAATGATATGGAAGCAGATAGGATAATAAGAAAAAGTCAGAAAGATCTAAGCCTGTTGGAATGTCATTTACAGCAGCTGAATCTGTTGTGGCTATTTGCATTAAAATTCATGAGATTACCTAAAAAGAATAGGAGTCATATATTTGGCATTCTTGTATTCTTCCAATTAGTAAATTAGTGATAAGTTCTAGATTCAATTTGCCCCTACTTGTCTAATACTGAGTCAAGCAGTATTTCAAACTTTCTGATCAATGAATATGAAAGAGAGTATCCACTTTTCACCCTAAGCTCCTACACAAAACAAAATAGAGCTTCAGAGTAAACATTTATCTTTTCATATGTATATGTTAATTCTAAGTATTATATAAAACTGGTCAGAAATAACACTATGAAAACATTAAGTACATAACTAACTACATATCACATTTCAGCACTATTCAACAGAAAGTTTCTGAGTACATATTTTGTGAAACCTACCTTAGGTAAAAGGACAAGCACAGAGATTGCTCTTGCCACAGCCATATCGTGAATGGCGTAGTAAAGGCATGAGTCAAGTGTTATGATGTCACATGAGCTCACGTTTCTCTTTGAGCAAGTGACTGTGAATAGACGTTCTGTATCATAGATCTTTTTTTCTCCAGTAGACCTCTACATGTGGTAAGGGAAATTAATTTTCCAATATTTCTCTCCATGTGTTATACTTCGCAAAAATTTAAGTTTTCAACAAGGAACTTTCTACATAAGTGCTGAGGACTTTGATTTGGTAGGTCTTTAAAAAGTATGTACTTGTATTAGGGCTTAAGATCCACATTCTAGTTTCTTCCCCAGTATTTCCTTCCCCATTTCCTCTCCCTCTCAGTCTCTTTTTCTACACAACATTGCATCTGCTCTTCTTCTTTTTTTTTCCAAAATGCTTTTTTATAATGATGCTTGACCTTCCCAGAGGTAGGCTTTCTCAGCGTCCTTGCCCTAATGGATCATCTGCTCATCATCACAGGAAATGTGTAGGACTATATAGCCAGGTGGCCCTTTCATCATTTGAGAAGGCTGAACATTAGTTCCCTGATTGTACTGCTAATTTAGCTTAAGGAATATGAGACCGCTGTTAGGAAGCACAAGCAAAATTGGATTTGGATACAAGTAACAACTTGGCTTAGTTCTCACCAAACCAAAATATTTAATTTTGGGTTGATCACCATTAAACAAAGGGGAAATACCTCAGTAGCATGAAATATCAAAAAAGCCAAATGAACAAAATTATGTAAAACATGTTTGATATTTGGGTTGGGGGGCTGGAGAGATGCCTTAGTGTTTTGAGAGAATTTTTGCAGAGGACATGAGTTAGGTTCCCAGTACCTATTTTAGATGACTCACAGTTCCTGAAACTCTAGCCCAGGGAACCCAACATTCTCTTCTTTCCACAGTCTGCAAGCATATACACAAATCCACACATATAAATAGAAATACACATATTCACACATAAACTGACATCTACACATCCACATACATACATACATACATACATACATACATACATACATACTTACACACACATCCACACAGCGATAATCATATGCATAAATAAATAAGTAAACAAATAAATAACATTGGTTTATGCTGTTCCTGACATTAATACTACTTTTGTAATTCCATGCTGATAAAAACTACCATTTTTTTTCTTAAATATACCTAAAACAACCTAGTTGGTTCAGTGGTTAAGTGCACAGACTCTGAGAGAGGAACCAGGCAAGATTTGTAGAAGTTGTATCAGGCAGATGACAAACATAACTCTTGTTCTTGGGGCTCAGGTCCTATTTCTGGCTTCCGCAGGCATCTGCACACATGTGGCGCCCGTGCAGACAGGAACACATATGCATACACAAAAGAGAGCTAACAGAGGCAGATTGAAAACCTGTTAAACACAGGAGTGTAGATGTATCTTATTAGAAGGGTAGTTGACTAGCACATGCGACAAACAAACCAACTAGCAATCACCAAAATTATCACAGACAAAAGTAAATGAGTGAGACTTGCATACATTGCTAATACTTTGACCCATGGAAACCCTAACGAGTTTTCCTCTATACAGTTTAATGCCTGGAGGTATAATGATATTTAACAAAATATGAAATGTCAGGCACACTTCATGGCAACATGAAGATGACTTAGATCATCCTTTATATTATTTGTGGTGATTGTGAAGGATGTTGCTACCAGACAAGACTCCTAGGAGAGGGAGGGGAACACCAATCCTCCCCAACAAAATGTTCAACCCCAAATTTACCCTGTCTACACGATGCACAGGAAAAAGATAGAGCAGAATTGAGGGAATTTTCAAATAATGCCTGGCATATCCTGAGACCCACTCTAGGGGAGAGAGCCAATCCCTCAAAATTAATGATATTCTGCTACGCTCACAAACAAGAGCCTAGCATAACTGTCCTCTGAGAAGTTCCACAAAGCAGCAGATCAAACTAGATGCTGAGACCCACAGCCAGACTTTCGGTGGAACAAAGGGAGGCTTATGGAAGAGTAGGGAGAAGGATAGAAGGACACATAAGGGACCATGCTCCTCAAGAAGAACAACAGACTCGAATGACCAGGGCCCAGGCTTCAGAGACTGAAGCACCAATAAAGGACTGGACATAGGCCCAAGACAAACATGTAACAGGTAGGCAGCTCAGGCTTCATATGGGTCCTGTAGTAAGGAGAGCAGAGGCTATCTCTCACCTTGACTCTATTCCCTGCTTTTTGAACACTTCTCACTGGCAGGGCTGCCTTGCCAGGCCACAGGGGAAGAAGACATGCTCAGTCCTAGTATGACCTGATGAGCTGGCGTGGATTGCTATTGGGGGGTTTCCCTTTTCTGAGTAATAAGGTAGGGAGCATAGGGGAAGAGGGGAGAGGATGGGACCAGGAGATGAGGAAGGTAGGGGCTAGGATTGGGATGTAAAGTGAATAAATAAATCAATAAATCAGTAATAAAAAAGATAATCTAGAAATTTTAATGATAGGACATCTCAAAGTAGCATTGTCTTTTTAAACATTTGTTTACTTTTATTTTATATGTGATGTTTGTATGCATGTGAATAGTGTGCATGTCTTGTGCTCACCAAGGCCAGAAGGGAGTGTGGGATTCCTTGAAATTTCAGTTACAGATGGTTGTGAGCTATCATATAGGTGCTTGGAACCACACCAAGATTCTCTGTAAGAGCAGAACTCCCCTTTAACGGCTGAGCAACCCATATGTCCCCCTAAAACGCTTTGATCTTGCTTTAAAGTTTGTAAATATGTGGAGCAGATGACCCCAGAAAATGAGTGTGTGCTGAAGTTAGCTGATGTTCACAGATCAGATGACTAGGAACAAAACCTATTACTTCCTGAGCACCAAGATAGTGAGGGTTAAGGAAGGCTGCCTGAGCCAAGAGAGAAGACAGAGGGAGTGGGTGGCCGCACGTGATTTATTATTGCTAATAAACTTGGCCAAGAGGCCAGCGAACCTAAGAATTAATCTTACCCGGGAGATCACAATGGCAGTTCTTTTAGAATGGGTCTGAAGCAAAGGCAACTACATCCTGAAGAGCTGCTGAGAGGTATATAGTCACATACAGCTGCAGAAAAACGAGTTAGCAGATCCAAAGCTGGCTTCTGGAGCCAGAGCTTTGTGCATACAAGAAACACTTCAATGCAGAGAAACTAGCTGACATACTCAAATACTTAAGCGATACATATCCTATGAAAATGCATCCCAATATTGTATTGCAAAAGACAATTTCTGAATGTTTGTCTCAGATACCCTGGTAGGCCAGCAACTACTACACTGTCCTACTTACCAATTTGAAGCTATTAAGTTTTCAAGTTCAAAATCAACATGAAAGGCAGGCCGAAGAGTTTATTTTTTCCATATATAAACACTGAAAGATGTTGGCACTTCTGAGGACATTTGTTACCTGTCATCACTTCATTGGTGACTTAAGATTCCTTTATGTTTCCCTTGGCAGGAAGAGAACCACTAGCACTAAAACAATGGCCTGAAATGTGTAATGCTCTAACCTTGATTGTGTTGCTATATTTGTTTTTCCCTTGGAGTGGCCAACCCTACGGCAGAAGAGGGAAGGACTATCTGAGTGCTTTGTAAAGCTGCCTACACAATGTCCTGCAGTTGAATAGTGAAGAAGATTTGTATTCATCGAGTTTTTGCCTTGGGACAAACTAAGGTTTAGTTTATCTTTATATTAAATTATTCTTAAAGAAGAATTAAATCAATTAAAGAAGTCTGTGAGCATAATATGTAGCTACTTCTTAAACTTATTGAATTTATAATTTATAAGTAATTTGACATTATTTTAGATATTTATTTACTTGTATATATTAAGTAATGTTTCTCTATCGCAGACATACAAGCAAAAACAACTCTAAATGGACTGAGCAGGTTGCATTATATATTTGGTTTTATATATTATATATATACATATTTATATATATATATATATATATATATATATATATATATATATATATATATAGTGTGTGTGTATGTAGGCGCAAGTGCACACATGAATGTTTGTGTGTGTGTGTATAATTCAAAAACAATTTTTTAAAAAAGCGGCAATAAATTTGAGAAATAGTAAAGGGTTATGGTGTATACGAGGGACTGGAGAGAAGAATTGAGAAAGAAACATGATTTAATTTTATTTTAATTGAAAAAAATGTGAAAGCTGTTAAGATTTTATTAGCTCAAAATTCCTCCAATTTAAAGTTTATTTATACAGTTAATATATAATATTGTTTTGTGAACATACTTAAACATTTTATTCTTATTTTAGGAGAAAACACTGAATAAAGTAAACAGAGAATCCAACATTAAAAATGTAAATATAATTGAGCATGATATTTCCTTTATAAATAAAATTGTCTCAATTTACAGTTATTATACAGCATAAAAATTGATCTTGAAGTACACTTTTTATAGTAGATAGATTTTAAAATACAGAGAGAAAATAAGTAAGTGTATGAACTATTTGTTCCTTTAAATATATGTGAAAGAGTTGTTTATTTTTGGTCCTAATTATTTTACCTTGAATCTAATATAAAAATTTCACTATGGCATTTCATATTAATATCAGGGCACTTTCCTGGTATTGAAACTCTCAACCTCTGAGTACTTAGTTACTCAAACATACGTCCCAATTACTCAACTGTATTATTAACAAAATGTTAAAAAAAACACATACTGATGAGCCTAATTTATAATTTTATCAGTATGCAAATAAGGAAAATATGAAGTATTTAATTTGTAAAAATACTGTTTCCCAGCTCAGAATCGCTTACAAAAGCCTCAGTGTTCAAAGTTATACCTCGTTTGGTTCTAGCAGTTATTGTGATTAACTGAGGAGTCAAAAGTAACATTTTTTTGGCACAGGCTTAAGTCTGTTTTTAACATATTCATCACACAAAATGAGCTACGGGATTTTTCTCAAATGTTATGATTAATGTTCACCTTTTCATGAACCTTAAGCTTAGAAAAATATCAAAAGAAAAAAAGCAGGAAATGACAAGAACTCAACAATAGGTATTTTAAGTCCCTGGTTGTGAGGGCCTCAATTGTGTCAGCAGTGTGATGCTGTTTCCCTGGGGGACAATCCTCCTCATCTAATGTGCTTCCACAGAGCCAAGACAACTTATCAGCCAGCAACGCTCTGATCCTTAACAGGCATTAGCTTTTTCCCTTTGCCAGGGACTGGGCTATCAACACATCTTTCTAACTGAGAATGACTTCAGAAACATGTACTGGGAACCCACAGTAGAGGGTCGTGATTATTAATATGTTTTTCTTTAAGCTGTGTCTTACTTGGGGGGTTAAGTGTGAAGAAGCACTATTAACTCCTTTAATATTTTTGTTTGGAACTGAAACATAAAGAACATAAATTCTTTAACAAATGAGGGGCAATTTGGTGTTACTGAGGCACAAAGAATAGCAGGTGTTTTAGATGAGTCAAAGTGAAATGACCAGAGGGAGTTGTAGTTATGAATGTGTGAACAACCTTGTCCTTCATAGGTGTGAAAACAGGTAGTCCACACTGAGAGGAGAGTGATGGGTTTCCACATCATGACCTCATGTGATGGATATAGCTGTATATACTGATGGAGCATGGTTGCTGAATTTAAGAAAAACAAATGACATAATGCAAGATAATTTACTGTCAATTGTCATTGGCCCTTACTTTGTCAAATGGAAATGTCTATGTTACTAACAATATAAGATGTGTTAGGATGTAAATTTTGTCATACTATGCTATAAAGCAATTCTTTTCCTGTCAGTATTCATTTATGTGTGTGGTTGTGTGTGGTATATGCATGCTTGTATGTGAGGGCACATGTTCCTGTGGAAGCCAGGGGAAGACATTGGATGTCAGACTCTTAGTGCTCTCCAAATTATTCCATTTCTGTGTGGTCTTTTATTGACCTGGAGCTGGTCTGATTGATCCTTGAGGATCCAATTCTCATAGCATTGGGGTTATAGCAACATCTAGCCGTGTCTGGATTTCTATATAGGTGATGACATCATGTCCCTGTTAGCAAAGCAAGTACTCCTAGCCATAGAGCTATGCCTCTAACTCCTGAATATGCCACCCTCCCCGCTCCACCCACACCAAAGTGTCCCTTTTGACTATAATTGAATGTTTTTCTTGCTACAGTGCTTATGTTGAATGAAAAATGTTCACCCTCTAATCCATTCTTTACGTAATGAGTAAACACAATAAAAGGATAATGTGATATTTTCTAGACTTAAACACAAATATATAACTAGCATCAAAGGAATAAAATGGACTTATGAGAGCAGAGCAAAGAGTTGCCCTGGTAGCCCTTTTGGTAGTGAAATCTTGCCTAAGCTTTTTCCTTTAGATTTTTGATAAAGTTGAAAAGGGGCATCAAGAGAAGCTGGCTTACACACAGCAGTTGGGATGCAGAGGCAGAGGCAGGCGAATTGCTGTGAATTCATAGACAGCCTGGGGTACAAAGAGTCCAGGACAGCCAAGGCTAACACAAAGAGACCCTGTCTCAAAACAAAACAAAAGAAAAACAAGAGAGAGAGAGAGAGAGAGAGAGAGAGAGAGAATTTGTATATTTATGCCCCTACTACATTGCTGCTGCCTCTTCAACACCCAAGTACATCAAGAGTGACTTCTTGACAACTGGCAAGGAATGTGCAAAGTATGTCTGATTCAGAATTGCATTGTTGTGTATCTGGACACTTACTTCCAGTGGCTCCTGAAGAATTTCCCTTCTCTGGAAAATTGCTTCTGAAGGACAATGAGGATAAGCATTACTCCTGTTGGCAGCTCATCAGGTAGAATGCCTCATTGTTCATTTCTCTGCATGAAGATCAAAACTGAGATGATAATTTCCTGAGTCTCAGAACAATAGCTCTTGATTTACCTGGAGGTTTAGGACAGGGACATAACTTTTATAAAGTTGAGCATTAATGATCTTAAAATATTTATTTCAGAATTGTGTTTACTTGCATAATTGTGTTTGTGTGTGTGTGTGTGTGGGTGTGTGTGTGTGTGTGTGTGTGCGCTCATATGGATGTGTGGACATATGAATGAGAGGCTAGCCCAGAGTTTGGCACCAAATATACTCCTCCATTGATCTTCACCTTATTCTGAGAAAGTGTTTCTAACGGAATTTGGAGCTTATTGATTTGGCTAGAACACCAGGGCAAGTAGTGTCAACAGAAGCAACACATCAACTAAACTATATGGGTTCCTCATTTGCTTTATTTGATTTAGTAAACATCACTGCAAAGGACTGGTGGGAAAATATCACCAAACTGATATCAATGAAATATTGGAAAGGAAAAAGGTGTTGTTTCTTATGTTCTGGGTTCGCTTTCCCTGTTGCTTCTGCTAGCTGTACTGTTCATAGAATTGCCAGAAACTTTAAGCATTCAACAGGATACTAGCAAGCATCAAGAACTTAGTTTCGTAAGTGTCCTCACCACAGCCCAGGTATTCTTGTCATGAACCCATTCATCAGAAGCAATTCACCTTATTTATTGGCATGGTTTTATATTGTGTTACTCAGCTTTCTGGTAGTATAAAAAATAGCTAAATCATCTAACTTAACGGAAACAAAGTGTCATTTTGAATCCCAGCTTTGGAGTATAAGATCAGTTGGCTCTGTCCTTTTGCCATGTGCAAGGTGCTACTCATATCTAAAGAATGCCAAGAGGGAGTGTTTCAACCCAGTGCAGCTGGTCAACAGGGATAGTCAGGAAGAAATCAGCATCTCACGACCACCTTCATAGACACAGCAGTGAGAACCATCAAGCCCTCCTTAGTCCCACTTTTATAAGTGTCAGCACCTCCCGCCAGTGCCAAAGGATGGAAACCAGGCCTTTAACCTGAGAGCCTTTGAGGGACATGCCCATATCTCATCACTTGAGAATTAATTGCCATGTCAAATAGAAGATAATCCTGTGTTGGAAGTTGTAACTCACCCCATCAAGTTTAAATATATGCACTCAGTTAACACTTGCATAACAGGAATGTATATGTCAGAACTCAGAACAGGAAATGATAAGGAACACACCACCAAAGGTAAGGATTATCAAAGAGAACATTTAAGACCTGGGTTCACAACTGTGGTCTCTGTTTTATTAAATGTTAAGGAATTTAGCATTTACACTAAATAAATCCATTAAATAAAAAATGTGACATTGTATTTATTACACTAAATTTATAGGGGAAAACCTATAGATTTAAATGTGGACTAAGGAAACTGATTCTAAATGCTACGATGAAGTAAACTTGCATTTTGCAGAAACTTAATGGAAAGTGATAATATATAATTACTGGTTTATGCATCATTTATTTAAATCCACCAAGGATTACACCCAGTAGAGAATTAAGTAGAATTCCTCTTAATGTTCGTCTTTGCTCAGTTTCACACTTTCACCTCTAAAGTATGAAATCTCTTCACAATTTCAGCATAATGAACACTGCAAATTATGATGCATTAACATCAGGACCATGATGACGTGCTTTGGCTTAGCCTGCTCCTATGGGTTCATGCATTGTGGAGTCGGTCCTGAGAATGGTATACAGGGAGATGGTGTAATTTGAGAGGTAAGAACTTGTGGGTGGGAAAGTTTTAACTTATTGAGAGTATGGTTAGCAGGACTCTCATCAATCCTACTATGATGAGACCCTCATATTTCATCACTGTTTACTTTTTTTGCCTCTGTATATGTGGTAAGCAATTACATTATCATGAGAACCTGCTCCGTTTTCTTCCAGCCCACTGATGTGATTCCACCCACGTACATGTTTTCTTCTCAGACTTCAAAACAATGCAACATGACATGAGGTGATGCAGCCCTGATGGGCTCTCACCAGGTGTAGTAACATTCTGTGTAGCCATTCAGCCTCATAAAATATAAGATAAATAAAATTGTGTTCATTAATAAATGTGATCTCATGAGGCTGAGAAGCTTCTGCAAGGCAGGAGACACTGTCTGTCAACAGAACAAAGTGACAGCCTACAGACTGGGAAAGATCTTCAGCAACCCTACATTGGACAAAGGTCTAATATTCAAAATATATAAAGAACTCAAGAAAGTAAACACCACCAAACCAAATAACCTAATTCTCAATAGAGGAATATCAAAATGCTGAGAAACACTTAAAAAAATGCTCAACGTCTTTAGTCATCAGAGAAATGCAAATCAAAATGACTCTGAGATTCCATCTTACACCCATCAGAATGGCTAAGATAAAAAATTCAAGGAACACCACATGCTGGCGAGGATCTGGAGAAAGAGGAACACTCCTTCACTGCCGGTGGGAATGCAAACTAGCACAATGACTTTGGAAATCTATCTGGTGCTATCTCAGAAAAATGGGAATAGGGCTTCCTCAAGACCCAGCTATTCCACTCCTTGGAATATACCCAGAAGATGCACCAGCACACAACAAGGACATATGCTCAACTATGTTCATAGCGGCCTTATTCATAATAGCCAGAGCATGGAAACAGCCTAAGTGTCCCTCAGTAGAAGAATGGATAAAGAAACTGTGGTACATTTACACTATGGAATACTACTCAGCTATTAAAAACAAGGAAATACCAAAATTTGCGGACAAACGGATTGAACTAGAAATGATCATAATGATTGAGTTAACCCAGAAGCAGAAAGACTCGAATGGTATATACTCACTTATAAATAGACACTAGCCCAAGAGACATGTCCCATGAAAGTCTTCACCTACCAGGAAAGTGGGATAGATGTGAGGGCACCCTATTGGGACTCTAGGTGAGAGAACTGTGGGATAATAGGAAAATAGAAGTATCTAGAGGGTCCTAGAAACCTACAGGAAGAATATTATGATGGGCAGATCTGGGCCCAGGGGTTCTGCTCAAACAATGACACAACCAAAAACAATATATGAAGTAAACTTCAAACTCCTACCCAGATCTCGCCAATGGACAGGACATTCTCCACAGATAAATAAAGAGTGAGGACTGACTTTCACATGAACTCTGGTGCCCCACATTTGACTACATCCCCTTGATGGGGAGGCCTGGTGGCACTCAGAGGAAGGATAACAGGCTACCAAGAAGAGACTTTATACACTAGAATCATATACAGGGGGAGAAGGACCCCTTTAGTCACAGCCATAGGGGAGGGGAATAAGGTGAAAGTGGGAAGGAGGGAGGGAGGGATGGGAAGATAGAAGGGATGGGAGAACAATTGAGATGTAATATGAATGAATTAATAAATAAATTAATTAATTAAAAAATAAACTTGTGTTCTTTTATAAGCTATTTACTCACTGACATTTCGGTACAGTTTTGGGAAGTAGGGTAATTCAGCACACAAGAGGGCATCCTTTTTTTTCCCAAAGATCTTCATAGAGATGGTATTAATACCATGTTCCTCACATATGTTGTGACATTTTTCGTGTTCGAATTTGTAAATTTTTCTGCCTTTTTTTCATGAAGTCTATGAAACTTGTCATCTTCTTTGTAATTTTGGTTTTGAATAACATCCATCATGCTTACACATCTCCAGACATGATCACATTTATTCCATTCTAGTACCTTTCTGCATGATCTTAATTTTTTTTACATATACATTTATTTCATTCCACGCATATACAATAAACTACAGATAACAAGAAGAACCGTGACACACTAAGGAATTATATACATGTTACATTCTTAGTGTTTTGGCAATGTATTTGGCAACCTTGAAGAGAACATCTTTCCTTTCTTGGTGCATCTAAAACTCTGAATGTAAATCGATCTCCACCACACCTTTTCATTTACAACTTAAAACATCTATCTAAACCTAAAAACATCTTAACCCCCTCAACAACTAAGATTCATTTTAAAACTAAGCTGTCTGGTCTTCAACTCCATCACAGACTTGGGAAGGAAAAACTTGATAATCTGAGTATGCTGGGAGTGCAGGTTGGTAGATTTCCAAATGAGAAGATGACAGAGACTGTGCTACCTGCATAGTCACCCAAAACTCTCTATTATATAGGAGCATCTTGTTTAGCCTTCTGGTCCAACATATCTGACAGATATATTTGTGAGGTAGGATCTGTTGAGGACTTGCTTACCCCGTCTTGGCAGAGTTTGGCTGTTGACTTTGCCTGTATCCTAGCTTGCCATTTTTTTTTATGCAGAAATCTGAATGTGGTAGAAAGAAGGACTTTTATTACAAGAATATACATCTTAGGTGTGGCAGATGAATATGATTCTATAGAAAGATGAGGAAGAATAGTTAGATAAGGTCTTCAAAAACCTCAGAGACATACAGAATACTGCATTTTAAAATGTATTTATTATTTTAGACATTCACTGACAATGGGACAGGTTTACTCCTGGCAACACCAAGCCTACCTCAAAAAAAGATGGTGATCATCAAAGAACCTTCTTATGGTAATGGCTTCAAATGTAGATGATCTTAATTTATAGCCTTTAATTAAAAAGTAACTTATAAACAGTCTTTGCTTTACATGCCCTCACCTTACGCTTCATTGAGTTAAATAGAATATGGGAAAATAACAGTAGGATAAGTGTTAATGTTGCACTATTTTAATTATGATTTAAAAATACCAACAAAAATACACCTGAAAGGGCTTCCAAATCAAGTCTTATAAACTTGGTTCTTTAATTTTTATGAGAGAAAAATGAGATTTATATAATCTATGCTATATGATATAGTTTCTTTTACCTTTTGTAAATGAATTTTTGTTGAAGGAAAACAAACAAATGCAGCTGATATTATGAACTAAATAGTCCATAATGAAATACAAGTAAAGCTTTATATACTTTCCCAGAAAATATTTATATATGCTGGCCTTCTCTTTTATCATATATATATACATATATATATGTATAACTATATTACTCATTACAAAAAAAACTATATCAATATTATTTCCATGTGCCAGAGTATTATGCTTTGTTCACTTATTTAATTTTAAAAAGCATTTATTTTGGCTTATATTTTCAGATTTCTAGAGTCCATGATAGCAGAATAAAGGAACATCTAAAAGTTCACATCTTGATCCACAACTATGAGGCAGAAGAACACTAGGCATCATACAAATTTTTGAAACCTTTTAAGTTGTGAAACACCTCCTCCAACAAGGCCACACCTTGTCTCCTTTCTCAAACATTTCCACCAACTGGTTACAAAGTATCCACAATTGTGGGCACAAGTACAGGTATGGTTCTCACTCAAATCACCACATTCTACTCCTAGACTTCCACAGGCTCATGTTTATGTCATAACGGAAACCAAACTCAATATCACTTCAAAAGCCCCCAATTAACAATGCATAAAATAATACTACTGAATAACATGACAAAACAACAGTTATACTACCCTCAGTGTTTTAGATTTTTCTTTTTCTCTCTTCTCTACTTCTTTTTTTTCCTTCTCTTTCTCAGTTTTTACATTATTCCCACCTCTTAACCTTCCTTACCTCTTTTATTTCTTTCTTCCTTTATTTATCTCTCTTTCTTGTGAAAATATCTGTGTGGTAGTGACACACATTCATGTGAGTATATACACATACGCACTTGAGTCTACCCACACATGTACACAACAGTTGTCTTTCTTATTTATTTTCTTCTAATTTTGTTCAGGCTACTTCTCTCACTGAAGTTGGCACTAACGGATCCTTAGAGCAGCTTGCCAGTGAGTTCTGGCGATACCTCTGTCTTTCCTCCTAAAGTGAGGTTACAAATGTACACTGCTACATCCAACTTTCTACACAGATTCTGGGAACCAGAATTAGGGTCTTCGTGCTTTCTCGGCACCAACTTCATGGGCTTAACTATCACTCAAGAACACCTTTATGTCTCTCTCTTCCTTCTTCTCTCTTTCTGTGTGTGTGTGTGTGTGTGTGTCTGTGTGTGTGTCTGTGTGTTATTTCTGATTTAAAAAAAAAAAAAAGGAGGAAAGAAAGAAGAAAACGGAGCCTGCTTTAAAAGCTCCATTACATACCTACTGTAAAACTTCCTTTTAGTCAGTTACCTGATATTTTTCTTCCAGAAAAAAGGAAAAAAGTAGTTGTGTTTTTCCTTGTAGCCCCCATCAATAAACATGGTAATCCAAACTTCTTTACATCTCAATAATTGCTGTGGTGAATTAACAAGATGGTAATGTTTTGACTTACAAATTGTAGTTCCCTTTAGTTTGCCTGGCCCTCAGGAAGATTGAGCTGTCTCCCAAGCCCCTGAAAGTAAGTAAATGACTGTTTGTTCATTCTCTTGATTAGAAGGCTGCCCTCCAGCCAGATAAAAGGAGTTCCACAAGAAATGTGAAACTTCTATGTTTTGTTTTGCTTTCTGGATTTAGTACTAAACATTAAAAGGAACTGGAGATTGATTTTTTGTTCAAGGACCAGTGCCAGATAAAACAAGGCATAAGGAAGCAGAAAGGCTGGTAGATGTAGACTCCTTTATAATGAGCAGAAAAATGGGGACTTACGGGAAGTGTAACTAGATCGATGTGTGTGTGTGTGTGTGTGTGTGTGTGTGTGTGTGTGTGTGTGATGTTCATAATGGTTGTTTTATATGTGCGATTCAATTTATAGTAAATATTTAATGTGAGAGATGATGTGTCGCTATGTGTGTGATGGAATATTTGAAGGTATGCATGTGTGTGTCATGTGTGAGATATAGTTTGTATTATGTATTTGATGTATGTGATTATTGTATATTATACTTATACTGTGTTTATTTTGTTGTATATTATACGGTGTGTGATGTGTGTGCTATGTGTGCAATTGTTTATAATACTAGGTGATATTGTGAGTGCATGCATACATGTACATGTATGCATTTCAGGCTCATCAGAACTGTTTAGTTCATTCTCTCTGATAGTCTGTTGGTAATTGCTATTGTCAAGGATCAAAACTAAATGCAACTTGCTGATTTCTGTAAGTAATGAAGCAACAGTCTTCAGTAAGATTTCCTTTCTTCTAACGCATCTCTCTTCTCTTTGTGGATGAGCTTGTGTGACTTGAATGAGAACTGCTATACTTTCAGAGGTGCTGATGAACTGGCCAATACTGCAGATAATTGATGTGGCCATTTCATGCTTCTCTCTGCACAATTTACATGTCAAGGCAAATACATCTAGTCTTCAGAATCCTGGGCACAGAGGGGTACCCAGTTGCAGCCACTAATGGAGATCCTTATTCAAGTGCCTAAAATCAATAGATCAATAAATTAAATTATCTTAGTTGCTGAGTCTATGCTACAGTTTGGATCATAAAAACAAAGCAAAACAAATCAAACAAAAAAATGAGTGACACTAAAGTGCTAAAGAAGAAGGAGAAATAGTATCAATTGGAGCTGATATTCATGTTCTCTTTCATATGTTCTAGTCAGTAGACTACATTTTTATATATGGCATTCAGAGCTATGACAACAGAATGTGGAAATCTACTCTACTCTATATTCAACATGCAAACTTGAAGCAAAGGGAACATTCACTTTAGTGGTGTAGATTGGTGCTTTATTTCAAATTCGGACAATCTTGTAAATGTTCGGCTTTTTGAGGAGCAAGGGAATTTGATTTCGGTACCCATCCCCATTTGAAGTGATCCATCTCCAAAGCTCTAAAAATATTTTTTAAAAAATTTTATCATAACTTCTGGCACTCAGAAACAAATGATTTCATAGGTTATTAAGAATCCTGGACACATGCGGTCACTAGATACTTCTCTATGAGATGTCTACACAGAGAGGAAAATCATTAAAGTGGTCACCTCTACATTTATAGCGATATTAAATGAAATATGTACTTATTTATTTATTCATACACTGGTTTATCACATGGGAGACAGCTACTGCTCTTCAGTTTTCTTTCATAAGACACTAAACTTTTCATTCAGGTTTTCTTCATGAATCAGTTACAGAAATATGATCTTTATTTGTTCACCCTACAATTTGTAATATATGTATTATATTATAAAAAGAAACAATTTTCTGAACTTTTCTTTATTTCTTGAATTCTCCATATCTCCTCAAAGAAGTGGTTGATAAGCCCCTGGGGTAAAAGCCTACAGAAAAAAAAAAAAACTTATTAGGGACTGAAGGAGAGTTTCTCTGCAGTGAGAGATGCTTCCACTCTCAGCAAGCCATCTTTCCTCATGGAAACATTTAGTGCATTTTACCTGCTGGTCTTTTTGTTTAACAAATGAAAATGTAAAACCATTTCTTACATAAAATAATTTTCCTTTCTCTCGTAGAATGTTGTAGGATTTGACAGCCTTTGATATGTAGAATGATATGTAGAAATATCATATGTGTTCCTCCTATTAGAGTCTGTTCTAATGAGTAATTCTGTCCCAGGGATTTTCTTCCATAAAGGTGGGATATATGGCTTTCCGGGAAAGTATAACAGGCATATGGCCCACTGGCAATTGGGAATTATTTCTACTTATAAAAGGAAATCCACTGGGGCAAATAAAGATTTGCTGATGAATTAAAATAATATAAAAACAAATTAGAGAGTATAATAGTATTCATAAGACAAAAGTCATTTTTTGTTAATCTCCTCATAACTTTCCTTACCACCACATAATTCTTATAGTGAATAGGTTGAGTTGGCCTTCTTTGATTTCTAAACTTCCTTATTACATGTAATATAAAAAATTTTTCTTATACCTTATTTCTAAAAGTTAGAATGAGTATATATGAGGGATAAAATCTAAGTAATGGGTGGCAACCTACTGAATTAGTAAGAGATTGGGGAATGTAGCTTGGATAGAAACATATTTCTGGAAAACTCAGCCTTTGTTTCACTGAATAAAAATGGTTACTAATTTCAGTTCAAACTGTGACACAACTTTCATTCAATGAAGGGATCTTAGTACGGCCTGGTTGTCTATTGAACTGAATGATCAATGAGAGTCTGTCAATTATCAGAAGAATATGTTAACATGCTCAACCCTAGAAGGTCACTTTGGGATTGTGTTCCAATAGAGAAAGGGTGAGTGATGATGTCTGATGTGGCTCTGGTGGTTAATAGGACAGATTGCTGTATAATGAGGCAAGATCAGAAGGTTACTTGGCAAGGAAGCAAGATGAGATGGGAAGATTGAGATCTAACCAGTGGCACCTGCTTCTATACAAAAGAAAAGAAGCAGGAACTAATCAGTAAGTAGCTACAGAAGAGGTTCATTACTTTTCACATAAATAAATATACACACACAAACACAAACACCAGGAAGATTTTATACTCCTGAATGTTAAGATCAATGGTGTCCCTACAATTACTGGTATAACAAAATGGCCAGTTAAAATTTGATATGCAATTGTTTGGGTGGATATCTGACAACCAGTCCATAATATGTTGCTTCGTAGCCATTTCTAATTAAACTGGAGGCTTTTCTTTCATATCTGAAAAATATAACTTAGTGTAAATCTTCAGCTATGCTCTTTATGGAGAAAGAAGCTTGTAACACTTATGTTGTGGGTAACAGTGTACAAAGTAATTTGACAATGTGCATAATCCAACTAACAATCCATAATCAGTCTCTAAAAGTGATTGCTCTTATTTATTTGTATTTATTAATTATTTAAAGAAAAACTCTGATGTTTGTTCCTTGACATTTGTTATGTATTGCTATCTTCTTTAGAAGCATAAAACTTCAGCTAATAAGATTTTGAAATCTACAAAATAATAATTTGCACTTAAAAAAATCACACAGACCTGCAATACTCATATGATGGTATAGTCTAAGTGTTTTCTATAAAGAGAGATCTCTAGTATTCTTACCATAGCCCCTGCCAGCTTCATATCATGACCCGTTTTAAATAATCAAGTGAATAAGACAGCTGATGGAAATGCCAGGTGATGTCTTTATTTGGGTAGGCAT